>NC_142032.1:9079165-9388053 GCF_982192425.1 Myodes glareolus
CCTTACCTCCTAAGCACCCCCACCTCTTTTCTGCGCCTTCCCATCCACTCCTCTTATGTTTATGTTTAGAAAAGGGCAGTTCTCCCATGGACATCAGTAAAATATGGGATATTGAGTGTCAATAAGACTAAAAGCATCTCTCCTCCTATTAGGGTTTGACAAGGCAATGTAGTATGTATGAGGAAAGGAGTCTCAAAAGCCAGCAAGAGTTAGAGGCAGCATCTATCTGCTTCTATCGTTAGGGGTCCCACAAGAAGACCAAACTATACAGCTGTAACATATGCAGAAGGCCTAGGTCAATCCCATGCAGACTCCCTGGTTGTTGGTTATGTCTCTTTGAGTTCTTTGAGTACTTATCAGCCCATGTAAGTATTTTGTTTGTTTGTTTGTTGGTGTGGGAGAATTGTCTGTAATCTGTCAATTATATTTTAAATAAATGCTGATTGGCCAGGCAGGAAGTATAGACAGGAGAACCAGACAGGAAGTAGAGGTGATGCAATGAGAACAGGAGAATTCTGGGAAGCAGGAAGCTCCCTCCATCAGTCCTTCACAGACCACCGAAGAGGCAGGATGTAACCTGCCCAGCTGAGAAAGGTACTGAGCTGTGTAGCTAACGTAGATAAGGATAATGGGGTAATATAAGTTATAAGAGGTAATAAGTAGCCTGACCTAATGGGCCAATCAGTTTATAACCTAATGTAGACTCTGTGTGATTTTCTTTGGGACTTGCCGGTTGTGGGGTACCGGGTGGGACAGATACCCCAACAAGCCGGCCTTCATGTTACAGTTTGTTTGCTTGTTTGTTTTTTTTTTTTTGTGTGTGTGTGTTCTTGATCCCTTTGGCTCATAGAATCCTTTCTCCTCTTACATAGGATTTTCTGATCTCCACCTAATGGTTGGCTGTGGGTCTCTGTCTGCATCAGTTGCTGGATGAAGTCTCTCTGACAATTGGGTTATACAGCAATCTATAAGTATAGTAGAATATCATATCATTAGGTATAATTTCATTGACTTTTTGTCAGTCATGTTTTGTTCTATCTTAGGTCTCTGAGCTATCCAGTTTCTGGGTCCTGGCCCTACAGGAAATGTAAGGAGTGGGTTCCCTCTCATTGCATGAGTCTTAAGCAGGACCAGTCACTACTTGACTTTCAGCACCACCTATATGAAGCACAATTAATAAAATCTCAGACAGAAAAAGTTATGGTTCAACCTGAAGATCTGAAAAGCAAAATAGCCAGCTATTGGCTCTTACCTTGACCTCAGTCTGAAATGGTGATCCTACCTCCAGGAATCTCAGAATGAGACTGAGAGACTGAGAACTGTCTCCTTCTGTTTTATAATCTTCTCTATGGCTAGGATTAAAGGCAAGCACTACTGGGATTAAAGACAAGTACTGTCCACTTTCTAAGGCAAACTAGTGTGGCTACTGGGATTAAAGGTGTGTGCTACCATCACCTTGTCTATAAGGCATACCAATGGGGCTGTTTTACTTTCAGACCTTCAGGCAAGTTTTATTTATTAAAATACAATTGACATGCCACTACAACTATACTCCAGCACATTTTGTAGGCAGGACATATTGTAGGTCAAAATTATGTGACTGGGTTGCTATCCCAATCATTCCACTGGAAGTCTTGCCTGGTTACAGGAGATGGCCAGTTCAGGCTCTGTATCCCCCACTGCTCTGAGTCTTAGCTAGAGTTACCCCCAGAGATTCCTTGGAATTTCCATTGCACTAGGTTTCTAGCTTGTCTCTAAGTTGCCACCTAATTCTAGCTGACTCTCAAAATACTCTCCCCCTCCATCCTCCCCCTCCTGATCCTCCCTTTTCCTTTTACCCCATGGTGTCTATTGAATTTTCCATTCCAAGGAAGATTCATATATTCTCCCTTGAGCCCTCCTTATTACTTATCTTCTCTGGATCTGTGGATTGTAACATGGTTATCCTTTACTTTGTAGCTAATAGCCACTTATAAGTGAGCACATGCCATGTTTGTCTTTCTGGGTTTGGGTTACCTCACTCAGAAAGTTCTGTCCATTTGCCTGCAAATCTCATAATATCATTGTTTATAACAGTGAAGTGATACTTCATTGTGTAAATGTACTACAATTCCTTTATCCATTCTTCAGCTGAAGAACATCTAGGCTGCTTGCAGTTTCTGGTTATAATGAATAAAGCTGCTATAAACAAAGTTGAGCAAGTGTCCTTGAATTACGATGGAGCATCCTTTGGATAGATGTATGCTCAGGAGTGGTATAGCTGGGTCTTGAGGTTGATCAATTCCCAGTTTTCTGAGAAACTACCATGCTGATTTCCAAAGTGGTTGTATAACTTTACACTCCCATCAGCAATGGAGGAGTATTTCTTTTGCTCTACATCCTCTTCAACATTAGTCGTCACTTGTTTTTTTGGTATTAGTCATATTGACAGGTGTATGATATCATCTCTTAGCAGTTTTGGTTTGCATTTCCCTAATGGCTGAGTTGTTGAGCATTTCTTTAAGTGTTAGTCATTTGAGAATCCTCTGCTGAGAATTCTGTTTAGATGTGCACCACATTTTTAAATTGGATTATTTGGTTTTTAGATGTTTAATTTCTTGAGTCCTTTGTGCATTTTAGAAATTAGCCATCTCTCAGACGTGAGGCTTGTGGATATCTTTTCACTTTTTAAAGGCTGCTGGTTTGTAATATTGAAGTATTCTTTGGTTTACAGAAGCTTTCCAGTTTTACGAGGTTTCATTTATTAATTGTCAATTTTAGTGCCTGTGCAACTGGTGTTCTGTCCAAGAATTTATCTCCTATTGCAATGTGTTCAAGGCTATTCCCTGCTTTCTAGCTTATCAGGTTCAGTCTATCGGGATTTATGTTGAAGTCTTCGATCCACTTGGACTTGAGTTTTGTGCAGGGGTGACAGATGTGGATCAACTTGCATTCTTCTACATGCCCACATCCCGTTAGACTAGCACCATTTGTGGAACATGTTTTTTTTCTGTTGTACATTTTAGCATTCTCTATAAAATAATCAGGTGTTCATAGGTGTGTATATTTACATCTGCATCTTCAATTAGATACTATTGATCCACATGTCTGTTTCCATGCCAATACCATGCAGTTTTTATTACTATAACTCTGTAGTAGAGCTTAAAATTAGAAATAGTGATATGTCTAGAAGTTCTTTTAGTATTCAGGATTGGCTTAGCTATATTGGGTTTTTTGTTTTTCCACATGATTTTGAGTATTTTTCTTTCAAGATTTGTAAAGAATTTGGCTGGAATTTTAATGGGGATTGCATTGAATCTGTAGATTGCTGCTGGTTAGTGACCATTTAAAAAATATGTTTATTTTTACATGCCCACATCCTGTTAGACTAGTACCATTTGTGGAAGATGCTTTTTTCTGTTGTATATTTTTAGCTTTCTCTATAAAAAAATCAGGTGTTCATAGGTGTGATTCATGAACATGAGAGAGCTTTTTTCTTCTTGTATCTTCTCCAATTTTTTCCTTCATAGATTAAAAGTTTTTGTCATACAGGTCTTTCACTTGCTTTGTTAGAGTTACATAAACATATTTTATATTACTTGTGGCTTTTGTGAAGGGTGTTGTTTATAATTAGTATATGGGAGGCCTACTGATTTTTTTGAGTTAATCTTGTATCATCCAACCACATTGTTGAAGGTGTTTATCAACTGTGGGACTTCCCTCATAGACACTCTGGTAAGTGGTATCTATTAAGAAATTTATCCATTCTTTAAGTTTTTTCCAATTTTGTAGAATACAGTTTTTTGAAGTATGAACTAATCATTCTTTAGACTTCCTTAGTGTCTGTTGTTATGTACTCCCTTTCATTTCCGATTTTGTCAATTTGTTTATTTTCTCTCTGCCTTTTAGTTAGTTTGGACAATGGTTTGTCTATCTTGTAATTTTCACAAAGAAACCACTCTTTATTTCATCGATTCTTTGTATTATTCTATTTGTTTCTATTTTATTATTTTTAGCCCTCAGTTTGATTACTTCCTTCTGTATACTTCTCTTTGGTGTGTTTGCTTCTTTTTGTTCTGGAACTTTCAGGTGTGCTATTAAATTGTTAATGTGAGCTCTAATTTCTTTATGAAAGCACTTAGTGCTATGAACTTTCCTCAACACCAGTTTCATTGTGTACCATAAATTTGGGTATGTTGTGTATTCAATTCATTGAATTCTAGCAAGATTTTAATTTCCTTCTTTATTTCTGCCTTGACTCAGTAGAGACTTGTTCAGTTTCCATGGGTTTGTAGGCTTTCTGTTGTTTCTATTGTTGTAGAAATCTAGCTTTAATCAGTGGTGGTGTGATAAGATGCTTGGGGTTATTTCAGTTTTCTTGTATCTGTTGAGATTTGCTTTGTGACCAAGAACATGATCATTTTGGAGAAGGTTCTGTGAGATGCTGAGAAGGTATAGTATTTTGTGTTGAGGTGAAATGTTCTGTGATATCTGTTACATCCATTTGAGTCATAGCACCTGTTACATTAATTCTCTGCTTACAGTTTTCACCTGGATGATCTTTCCTTTGGTGAGAGTGAGGGGTTGAAGTCTCCACTATTAATTTGTGGAGTTTGATGTGTGATTTAAGCTTTAGTAATGTATTCTGTTTTATTAAGTGAAGTTTTGAGTAGGTTGTTTTTCTTGAATTGGATTTATTAAGTTAAAATTAAAATTTAAGGATTATTTGGAGTTTTATTTTAAAGCTTGCATACTTTAGGGCTTAAGACTCCATAACACTGTAACCTTATATATAACCTTATAATAATGGAGATGCCTTATTATACCATATACTAGAGTATTAGTCTCCTTACCTAGCCAACTCCTTCCTTGATATTCACCAAAAGCCCCTGTCTAGTGTCTAAGGAATCCAATTTTGGCTCTGTGCTTGTCATTTATTGAGCAAATTTTTAACCAAATCTTCAAAATGTACACTACTCTGAATTCATCCCAACAAGCATGCCCCTTTCTACTATCTGGTCCTTACTCCTTTTACTCATTTAAGCTCTCTGTCAAATGTTTCCATTTTATAATTATCACCATGTATGAAATTATACCTTTTTCTTGATGATTGACTAGATAAATACCATCTGGAGAGAGAGAGAGAGAACAGGCTCCTTTGCTCTTTAATTAACACTCAAAGACTTTTATATTGAATTGTTTTCCCACTTGACATGACAACATCTTGGAATTGCTGTATACATACATACATACATGCACACGCACACACACACACACACACACACATATATAAATATATAAAGGGATAATAATGTTTTGCTCTCATCCAAGCATTTAAATCGTCATCTTTACTTATCTTTGTTAAAAAAGGAATTTAATAATAATTTTGTCATTAAATTATATTTGTCATTAAATCCATATTTTTATTCTAATTTCTGGGGCTGTTTACAACATAATGCCCTCATTTTCTATCAGAGGCATATTTCGCTAAGGGAACAACACATACTGGCTCTTAAGAGCCGAAGTACATAGGCACCACAATAACATCACATGGTCTACACAAATGTAGCAGCTGGTGGTGTTTCAAGGTTCTCAGTTCTTCTCTTAGACCTGGCAAGTCCTTCTAGATTGAATGAGGAAGGTTCAGGAAAGCAACATCCTGTTTTTACAGTGTGATACAAATTCCTCAGAACTGATTTATAATATCTTTACGAATTAGTAGTTAGGGCAAAGTTAATGGTTTAGGAGTGAGAAGAAGATGCAATTATCTGTAGTTTTTAGTTCTGATTCATCAGTTGTTCGTTGAAAGTGAAATATTTTCTTCTACCTCAGAATGTGAGACAACAATAGTGCTGACTTGTCTGAATTGCCTTGGCGTCTGGTACAGTGCAGCAGAAGACTGGCCTAGACTAGTAGTAACAGTGACATTTCTGAGAATAATCATCAATGTGATTCTACTCCATCATGCTCCAGTAGAACACAGGCTGTGCTCAGAAACAATATCTGTGTCAATTGCCTTAAAATATAATGAGTTCTTCACTCTGATTACTATTCATGTGAATTTTGGCAAGATTTGTTCATCAAGCTATAGTATACTCATCTATAGAATAAGATAATAGCACAATTCAGTTACCATAAGCTCAATTAAACCTGACGCACGCAGGGCTTAATAAATGTTAAGTGATCAGTGATTAAAATAAACATGTGATGAGTTATTGGTCATCTACATGTCAAACACCAAGCTTCACTGAATGGCACTCGTCAAAACAAGAAACGCAGTTCCAAAGTCCAAGCCAACATCCAAGGAGTTTAACCCTCTCAAACAAGAATTAAGAGAAAATCATTTATACTGAAGTCTGTAAGTCGCTACAGGTGCTCAGGAGTGGAGAGAAGGAAGAAAAGAGAGTGAACTGCAGGGGAAGTGGACGGTGGAGATCTTTGTGTGTCTCTCATGAGGGGTAAGCACTTAAAATTCTTCACCTTCCCATGAGTTCATAGGAGAAACCATATATTACTTTGGAGATGGCACAGTCTGTGCTGCTATGAAGACAAACTTGTAAATGATGACATTTTCTGGCATGACTCTCTTCCTGTGGTACCCAGGACTTTTGTTACACAAGCTAGATTCCTTTCAGTTTTGTAATGGAATGTTTAGGCTAATATTTGCAGACCAGATTTTAGAATAAACTTAGAATGGGGCCCGCTGTATGGTAAGAGCATGAAAGGAAGTGGATACTTCAGTTTCTTATTCCATCTATTGATAGAAAAACTCATTGTCACTCACCCAGAACTATTGAAATGTGTTAAGCATGTCATTTACACATTTGATTATAAGGCATCGATAAAGGTTTTCCAGAAAGATTTTCTCATCAGAAACAAAAGAGGCAGGAGTATACTCGTAACTATGGAAACATTTACTCCATATTTGTTGCATTTATAAGGTACATGTTTACATATCAAGTAATTAGGAAAATGTGGGCGTAATCATTTGTTTCTTATTAATACCAGTTTTTAATAAGAAAGAGAAACTTATCTCGAGAGCATGCTTTTAAATAACTACATTAAAGGCAGCTATGTAATTATTGCTCAAGTCTTAGTGTAATTGAACCTGATTTGAACAAAGTTTTTCTATCATAATAAGATCTTAGAATTGAATGAAGAGGGGTAATAGGTTCTATTACAGACTGGCCGTCTGAAGTCACCCTGGAAACAATGTAGAATTGTCTCTTAGAATAATGTTGATAAGACATGGTGCAGAGCAATTTGAAATGGATTCATAGGAAAATCACATAGTCATTTTAATTTTCACTTCAAAAAAATCACATAACCATTTTAATTTTCACTTCATAATCTCAATACTGACTGGTCTATTGTGCTCCCCATTGTACATTAAGATGGAAAGTAAAGCAGTATTGAGGATTGCCGTGCTTGAAGGAACACTGACTCCAGATTATCTATGTATCTGCATAAAAAACAAATTTGGCTCTTAATTTATCCAATACACAAAATTAAATTACCAATGGATTGTTTACTTTAGCATTGATACTGGAACCTCAAGACTTTCAGGAAGCAGAATAGTTTTGTTCTATTTTACAGAGCATATAATTATACAAAATATTGAATATCATGACATTTTATACCTGCATGCAATGTATTTTGATAATATTCTGCTGTATTCATGTCTCTTGTCTGCTTTCTCTTCCATCTCCTTCATCATTTTGTACTATCATGGTCCCCAAATTCTACAATGAGAGAAAATATACAATATTTATCTTTGTGAGTCTCACTTATTTCACTCAACATAATGATACCCAGTTCTACTCCTGTTTTCCCCACAAAGCATATGGTTTTATTCTTATAAATAAAGAGGGATGAAACTCTATTGTGTATGTCATCTGTCATCCATGATCTAACCTGATTCTGTAATTGAATATTGTAACAGTGCTGCTTGAAGGACGGCTATGTGAGAATCACTATTTTATGCTGGAATTTATTCTTTTGTGTATATCCCCAGAAAGTTTATAGCTACATCATTTGGTAGATCTAATTTTATTTATTTACTTACTTATATTTATTTATTTTGATAAATAGCCATACTCAATTCTTTAGTTGCTAGACTAATTTATGTTTTTAACAACAGTGTATAAAGGTTCAATACTATTCACAATTGATAGCTGCTGGGAGAGGAAGACTCAATTTCCTTTAAAGGTGTGACCCCTATTAGGTAGACCATGCTCCCAGTGGAAGGTCACACACCCAAGAGTATATAAAAGTACAAATCGGACTTGATACATTAAAATAAAAAAAGATGCAAGATTGGGTGGGTATAGAAGGGGCATAGATGTGGGAGGAGTTAAGGGAGAAGGGTGGCTATAATCAAAATGCAGTGGAGACTGTAGGAAATTCTCAAAGAACAAATTGAAAAACAAGGAAACACAAAAACAAAGATCCAGTTCCACTGCTTTTCTCACAGCCTCACCGATGTTTTGTTGTTGTTGATGATGACAGAAAATGTGTCAAATAAACATATAGAGATATTCTCAACTGTGGAACAAGATCACTGTGTTCTTACTCAGTCTATCACTCTAGAAGTTATATCCATAGACTTTTAAGAAGCTAGCATTGACAATAAGGAAAGCAATGCATAACAACAACCAGCCATATAGATATGATAAGGGCCTAGAGCACAGCAAGCAATTCCTTTTGGGGAAATTTTCTGACGTCTTTATGTGTAATGAGGATCAGGACAAAACCTGATACATGTTTTTAGTTACAAAAAGTGGTACATGCTGGTATTGGGGGCCAAGTATGACCTTTCCAAATAGATAAGAGAATGCTTTACTTACGATTCTGTAAAAGAGACTGTCTATAATCCTGTCCACACTAGATCTGAAGATTGGCAAGCAGCTTTAGTCATTAAAGACTGTAGAAAATGTAACCATGAGGGCAAATGAATTCATGATTGAAAGGAACTCTGGCAAGTCTGTCTTGATTTCCTATTGGCACCTATTTTCTACTGAAGAGTGTTAGTACGATCTACCCCTACACTCCTTTTGTAGCCATTTACAGTATTGTCCATTTTTTGAAGGTGTAGGTACAAAATGGGTGTGAAAATCTTAAAGGAGACTCCATTGAATAATGAACTAGACAATTTCTTTTGGAAACCAGGTGGGTAAATTGCTGTAGTTCATGAAAAATTGTTGAAGTGCTTTAAAATATAATTTATAATGACTGTATATGATTATTATGCATGGAGTCCTGACTCCAGCGAATTAGTTTCATCTGTGACAGTGGAAGATCCTGCAATTAAGATGGTGGGCCATTAGCAGACATCAAAAAGAAGGGTATGGTGGGTGGGGCACGATTGCATAACTCTAAAGCAGGGACTCACCAACTCAGTTCATGGTACTCCATTTTTAAATTGTTGCCATTGGTAATAGCAAAAATAATGTAGTAGTAGTAATAACAATAATATAGTCATAGTTATTAGAATAGGAGTATCCACCAATGATATGAAATCAGGAGGCCTGAGTAAACAGTGCTCTATTGTTAGTTAATCAATAACAGGAACTGTAAAGGTCAATAAAAAGCTTTCAACTTTTTCAGGCAGGGATTGATAAACTTAAAAGCTTGATGTGAAATCCTCATTCTAGAATAGAAAAAATTGAAGTCCAGAGAAGGAAGTTACTATTCTGTTTCTCACTTAGACAATGTAACTAAGAGATTAAAGTCCAATATAAATATAAAATTATTTTATCTCCATTGTAAGGTAAACCCCACAAAGACAAGAATTTTGTCTTCATGTATCTATATTCACTATGTTTCCCCATTACTTGAAAAGCATGGAACATAATAGGCAAGCCCTCAGTTGCATAAGTGTCAAAATATAGTGATTAGAACTTGATATATAATTGAAATATTGATCACCATGTACCAGACATGCTATGTTGGGTGGGTTATTAAGCTTTTGCAGCCCTAAAGAAGGTATTAGTTGAAATAATGCACACATCAAGTTGAGCATCCTGAAACATTTTGTGAACACTCAATAGATGTGGGCATTATGGTAGCATTGGGTTTTACCTTATGGTTTTTGATTAGATTATAATTTTGAAAGCATCTTATTTCACTCAACTTTTTTCCCAAGTTCAAGTCTTTAACCTTTTTACTTTCATAAATGTTAGGCCATTGCCACATCCAGTCATTCTTTAAATGGTTTATTTAATTTTCTTTGGGAAAATCCATTAAGAAATGTGTTGAAAATTAGCATTCATATTACAGCTTCATTTTGCTTGCTGAGCAGTCTGTCATTGTTATTTTTCTCTAATTCATAATTACTCTCCAATTGCTCATACATTTAAACAATCAATGTCATTATTACAACCTCCACTACAAATATCAAGATAAAAATTACCTGATGGGAGAAACAACTATTGAGGACTATTTCCAGTTATATAATGTGTATCCGGCAGTTGAAAATAGTGTTCCCTAGTGTTTCTGTTTATTAACTACAAGAAAAATAAGAACACTCCAGAGTTCCATTTACTCAGAAATCACCAGCACTGACAATCAGGGGAAAACTGTTTAAGACCAGGAATGCCAGCGACTACACACCGCACGATGGAAAGGCCTGATAAATGTAATTCGCAGCAGCAGTTAGACCCTTGCACTGCTAAGTGCTCCCCATTTGGCAGCATGGGCATTGGCTAGTGTTTCTGTTGAAAATGCAAATTTATGGCTCCACCTACTGGATCAGAATCTACATTTTTAAGCAGAGTGTCCAGGTGATTAAAGCCAACAAAGCACTAAGGTAGCTAGAGTAAACAGGCAGGCAGAATCCTTCAGAACTGCTCTGTTTAAAACATATTGTTTTGCACAACACATTCTTTTCTGCCGGACAGTTTAAATAATATTAAATCAAGGTTATAGCAAAAGTAAAAAGTAAATCATGCCACCTAGCAACACAGACAAGCTCTGGATGTATGTATGTAAATTCCTATATAACAGGCCACGTTGTCCTTGGTGCTTGTCATCGCAGTGTATCACACTCAGCTGTCTAAGACAATACACAGAGCTGTGCTCCAGCATCTTAAACTTGGCTGGCTAGGACACACCACTCTGGCTTTTTTTATATACCACTCTGGCTTATCAAATATCCTATTGATTGAAAATTAGATTTTCCCTCTTTTTATTCTTCAAGTAGAAATAAACGGGATCCCAGGTCCAAGGAGAGATGCCCAGATTGTTCTCTGGACAGAGGAGAGGGTGTCTGAACCGCCTTGGCCCATAACCATACTGATGAATATTTTGCTTAGCACCATAGAACCTTCATCTGGCGATGGATGGAGATAGAGACAGAGATCCACATTGGAACACTGGACTTAACTCCCTAGGTCCAAACGAGAAGCAGAAGGAAAGAGAACGTGAGCAAAGAAGGCAAGACCGGAGGGAACCTTCATCCGACGATGGAGGGCGATACAGACGGAGACCCACATTGGAGCACCGGACTGAGCCCCCCCAAAGTCCAAATGAGGAGCAGAAGGAGGAAGAACATGAAAAAGGAAATCAGGACTGCGAGGGATGCGACACCCACTGATACAAGGGGACTGATCTAATGAGAGTTCACCAAGGCCTATTGGACTGGGACTGAACGAGGACGTGATCAAACCAGATTCTCTGAATGTGGCCAGATTCTCTGAATGTGGCTGGCCCGGAGTCTTTCTGAAAAGCCATTGACTATGACACTGGGACTTGTTTCCTCTGCATATACTGGAGTTTGGGGATCCAGTCTGTTTGGATACTCACCTTCCTGGACCTGGAGGGAGGGAGGAGGAACTTGAACTTCCTACAGGGCAGGAAACCCTGACTGCTCTTTGGGATGGAGAGGGAGAAGGAGAGGAAGTGGGGGGAGTGGAAGGGTGTTGGGAGGAGGGGCGGAAATGGAAACTTTTATAATTTAATAAACTTTGAAAAAAAAAGAAATGCCTTTATGTTATATCTTTTCATTCTGTCTTTATTTCATAAATCCAAGGATATTCATTATCTATCACAAGCTAGTTATAAAATGCTTTCACAGAAAAACCATACATGGGATTAAAAGACCCAGATTCTCAACCAGATTTGGTTTCTATTAACTTTCTTACTGACATCTCTGTTGGCTGAACATCCCTATTAGGCACCCCATAATGTCCAGTAGCCAATGAAAACAGTAAGTACTAGGTCTGCCACATGCTGTTAGAAAGCATGCTTCAGGGAATTTCTATTTGAGTCTCATATCTAATTTTAACTGTATATCTCAAGTTTTGATAACAGAAAAAGATGGCCTAAGGAGATGTTGAATTCCAGAGAGAACTTATTCTAGAATTACATATTTTTGTATTTGAGAAGTTGAGGCATCGATCCCTCAGAGCAAGCATTGCCTGGTACTACGTAAGCAGGAACTGCAGCCCAACTCTATTAAGTTGATATATGAAAGGAATTGTGAGTTCAGACCATGAATTTTAAGCTATTATAACTAGTTTCAAATACATCTTTATTAATCAAAACAGAAGCCATTACAATCAATGTATTTTAGTTTTTGACTATCTGAAATAAGTGTGTATATCACATTCTAAACATTCATGCTTTGGGATTTGACAAACTCTTGGAAAACATTTTTTTTTTATCCTGAAGATTTTGGAAGTGTTTTTTTTGGAAAAACTTGTTCACTTTCTTGAAGAAGTGATATTTGGTTGGTGAGAGGTCAGGTGAATATGGTAGACAAGGCAAGACTTCATAGCTCTATTTGTTCAATTTATTGAAAACTGTGGCAGAAACTAGTGTTTACCTATCAAACTTCTGTCTCAGGAAACACTGAGGTAGGGAACAGGGGCCAGGAGGATCCTAAGGGAGTTTGTTGTGAGATTGTATCTCCTTAGTAATGGCAGAAGTTACATCCATAAACTCTCAACAATATGACTGTCTAAACATGAACTGAGAGAGAATGATATCAGTGGACATGCCAAAGCATATGGGAAAACTGAGGGAAGCTGGGGGAGGGGGAGAGTGGTCTTTCCCAGGGCACACCAACTGATTATCCAGTACCAAATGGTCAGTCTTAAAAACATATATACAAATACATTGTACGGACTGATCAGGGTATATTTAGGAGCATACCCGGTATTATATACATATACATATATGCATGCAATTACAACTAATGATAGTAGAGGTCATCAATTTGAACAAGAGGCGGGAGGTGTATATAGACAGGTTTGGAGCGAGGAAAGGGAAAAGAGAAATGTTGTAATTATGTTACAATTCTAAAAAAATACTTGCCACATCTAAAAACCAAACAACTAACCAACCAGCCAATCAAACAAATGAAGAACAGACAACGCCACTACCCAGCTTGGCGGAAGATCGCGAAGATAGCTAGTTGTCAGTGTGGACTAAAGTTCCTGAGTGGAGCATCACCTTCCACTGAACTCTCTGCAGGGCTCATTAACTAATTAAAACTTCAGTGGTTCTGAATAAGTAGGACTGCTACGGTCTAGGAGCTAATTACAATTTATCTTTTGCTATTTTTAGCCCCCTTACCAGACATACGTTTCCCTCCCCTGTGTCTGACCTGAGGACCTCATGGTTAACAGGTGAAACCGTTTAGATGTATTAACTGGCGTCTAGATTCCACCAACCAAAAGGCCGAGGGTTGTTGATCAAAGGCCAAGGCAGAGATTGCCCCACCTGGTTTTAACTACCCCCTTTCTGCATTTCCAGTAACATATTTTTAAAAAGAGTCTTAATTTAAGACTTTCTTTGTTTCATTACTATAAAATGTTGTCCCGCTGTTGCATCGCTATATAAAATTCAGAGTAACTCTGTGTACCTAGGCCATGTCTACTCATATTTAGCTTCAATGTAGACTGTCTCTTACCTCTTTGAGGTGAGAGTTATAGCTTTTGGTTGACAGCAGTAACTATCCAAAGCTAAAGAAAAATACTTGTTCTCTTGATCCAGCATTTCCTCATTAAGGGATATATCCTGAAAACAGTCATTGAGACACAAATACACATGAGCAGAGATAATATCAGAAAGTACATGGAATCTAATAATAGGATACAAACTGAACAAGGTGGATAAATAAGGCAGACAGACATGAAAGTCACACATACTAACATGAAAAATGTTCATATGTATTGTAAGAAAAGTGCGTTATAAAACTCTAGTTACAGAATATGCTCAAAATTTGTACAATAAGAATAAATGAACACATATACAGTTACCAAGGAACTATAAGGTTCATAGCAAAATGTTAATTAGTGTTTGTCTTTGGTACAAGGAATTATTAAGCAATTTTCCTTTCCTTTCCTTTTCCATATTTAGATGCTTCTGTTGAGATATCTTAATATATTCCCACTGTACTGAATATTCAGGCACTTTTTCTTATTCAAACGTTGCAAGTTTATTTCAGCACAGGCATGCTCAGTCTTTAGTTGCGGTGAAACAAACTGCCCTCCTTACTTAACCCCTCCATGGGTCCTCAGATTTGAAATGTGGATTCATCTGCTACATTTTCATGCTTCAATGCTATCAGACTACATAGAAAGTGCTGTGATTGTGATCACAGGACGGTTGGTAATCAGCTCTGGTAATTCTGAGTACAGTCTATGAGAGACCCCATAGGTCTCTGCCATTGCCTACTTCCCTTGACACAAAACACGGTGCAAGTCTCTTACCCATACTAAAGTACACCCCCTTGCTTTGCTCTGTGTGCTCTCAGAATCCTTCATGCTAAGTCTACACCAAGAACCCTTTGCTAGTCTCCCCATGCACATTGCTGAGGGAGCAAATTGAGATTTTGTCTCACCTGCTGGGCATGCCATCAGCAGCTACTTCCTTTTGGAACACATCGCTTTCTTTTTAACAAGTTTTGGAGCTAGAGGTTATTTATCATCTCCAAGAGAAATTCACTTCAGCTGATTATGAGTCAGAATCTGGGTTATGTTTGTTTATAACAGGTTTTTGGTGCCCTGGATTCAAGAATTCTTCAGCATTTTCCTCTTCTATTGCTGTCTATTTTATTTACAGTATCTTGATATTATGTGGTTTTCCTTATTTACTAAATTCATTAGTTTCATTCTAACTAACATTAGAATCCCATTTGCTGAAGAATGTTTTGTGAACATTGATTACCTGCATTTGACTAGATTTTCATTCTTTTCCCATTATGCAAATCTCCAGGGCCACTAAACGAGGTTGAACACATTAATGTCAAGAGCTATCTTGATGGGGGACTCTCTGTCAGCCAATGATCTTTAAGAGGTTAGAACAGGTTAGGGCATGACCTTTTGGGTACCCAGAGAAAAACCATCGGCCCATCCAGGATTTTCTCTCTCTCTGTGGTACCTATGCTACACAATTGAGGTTGGACTTCTCGTTTCTGTTTCATGAGTTTGCCACTTATAAAAAAGAAAATATAATTGGAATATCTTGTAGTTAGCTTGGGATTCTTTGACCTGTGTCCTTCAATACTATCTCATAACAGGGCATGTTAAGCAAGTCACAAGTAACTTTCCTCACAAAGAACAGATAGGCTAAACTTGGTATCACGTACACGTCTGTAATTATAACTACATGAAAAGCTGAGGCAGGAGGATACTTAAGACTGAGGGCAGCCCGGGCTACAGGCCAGACCTCATCTAACATACAAATGAACACCCAAGAAGGTAGCAGGCACTCTGGGTGGAGTTGTGAAGTGTATTTTGAAGAAGTTTAAGATTCTTCACATATTGACCAACTGAGTGACTGAAAGTGTTCATCTTAGAGAAACTTGGACCTCAACTCATAAGATTATTCCTTGGAGTACTTAGGAACCTGTGGCTTTTCATATGTGCTTGAGTGAGCGTTCAAACCACCTCATCCATATTCCTGCTGATGTCATGCAAGCAGATTTTGTGTAACTTAACATTGCAGCCCTAAGTCACAGTAAAAGACAAGATTTTATCTCACATTTAAAAAATTTCTTAGACTTAAATTTCTCAAAGATATAACAAATCAAATTTCTTTAGAAACATTTCTTAAGGAACTGTTGCAAATATGTCAAAGTTAATTGAAGAGATAATAGGTAAGAATTGCACTGATGAATTCCAAGTTTTTTCAAACTGCACATTTGAAATAGAAATGTCTGCTTGACTTTCTTTCCTTTTTTAAAAGATTTACTTTATTTGTGTGTGTTTCTGTGTGTGTGTGTGTGCATGCATTGGTGCTTGTAGAGGCCAGAGGAGGATTCCCTTGGAACTGGAGTTATAGGTGGCTTGAATTATCTGATGCCTGTCTGCAAAACTGAACTTAAGTCCTCTAGAAGAGTAACAAGTGCTCTTAGCTGCCATCTCTCTAGCCCTTCCACTTTCTTGAACTCAATGAATGGGTTGGAGTAGGGGCAAGGAAGCATGAGTTACTATTACTGATGTGGAGTTAGAATGAATGTTTTCTGTACCTCAACAAGTAGACATGTTTTCTGGACACAGTATGATACTGGAAGTATAGGAAATGATATACTCCAAATTAAAAAAAGCCTTCATTTTTCTGCCACTGGAGAACTGATATATCCATGAATTGCATCACTTCTCAGAGTATTGACTTCCTCCAAGATTATAGGTACTCACAAGTTTTTATAAGATGTGATATATTTTATATATGTATTTTATATATGTAAACTTTCTACAAATTATCCCAAAGACAACATTCTTATGTAAGTATTAAGGCCATTTCTCCAATATATGTTTTTTAAGTAGGAACAAGATCACTTTCCCATCCTATTTGATTGACAGGTAGTGCAATTTCTAGCCCCTTAGAGATGCTGTTTTCTTTCTTTATGATTCCTACAGTTGACAAGCCAAATATTGATGATTTAACCTTTTGATTATTCATGTGCTCCCTTTTGTTAGTTGCTACTACCCATTGTTGGCTTACAACTTGATATTTCTCTACTTCTACAAAAGCAATAAACCATTTATATAAATAATCCAGAGCAACAGCAGAATAATTATGGAATGATAGTATCTTGATAGACAGGGGTGTAACCAATGACATATATGGAAAGCATTAACATATTAACATGCCTACGATTTTGAAGGGAGAGGATATCTATAGATAGATATAGATATAGATATAGATATAGATATATAATACCATGGTTATTCAGTGTCAGATGAAGTGATGGAGTTGCGTGACAGTTCACTGTGGCATTTTGAACACCAGCCTCCACTTGCCTGTTGTCTGCAGCAGAAGGCACTCAGCATCTCATTCATCACAGGGAGCAGGCCTAATGGTCTGAGTAGGCTACAGGGATTGTTGACTCATTTAATTACCTAGGGTAAGAAACTTATGCCCTAAGAACACAAGAATACATGATTCCTTTGTAAGACTGTAGGCTTACCTACATTTCAACCACCACTAAACACCCTCAGAGAATCACAGTGGCATTGATGAAAGGCAGCAAGATACTTTCAAAATTGAGCCGTATCCATCTGTGGGGATTGGGATTGAAATAAAAATCTGCAGCCCAGTATTTCCCTTAAGAATCCCTGGTTGTATTATAGATATCTGCATTACTTTAGATCAGCAGCAGACAATAGTGAGGTGAAATATTAAGTTTTGGAATCCAGTGCTTTGTTTAGAGTCCAAATCTCCTACATTGTAGCAGACTAATATTGGCAAATATTTGTTCCTGGACCCTGTGAATGAGAATCACTAACGTAACAGACGTACAGGACTGTTTGGTTTCATGTGATGATGTAGGCAGTGCCTCACCACCTGCTCTTGGGGTGTAAGAAGGTCAGATTTCTGAGTCCCCTTGCTGCCAAGTTCCACTGGAGCTCTTTCAAGCTGGGAAGATGTACATAGAATCTTCTCCCTGACCACAGCACCCCACTGATGTAAATCACTTCCAGGATCACTGGGAAAACTGAGGGACTCAAATATTGTTATTGACTAGTATAATAGATTTTAAAATTTAAAAATGGCTTTTATTATTCAAATTCACTATAGAATTTTTTATCTCTCAATACTATCAATTCTAAAATTTTGGAAAAAACGTTAATTTGAGAGATTACAGTGGCAATTAAAACACAAAACTTCCAAACCAGACTCCTATTTTATATTCGTTATTTAAGGGAAAAAGCCAACAACTAGAGAATGTATATTTTAGTCAAGCTACAGTTCACACCCAATCTCAGAAGCTCAGGTGTCCTGCTTATGAAGTGGGTAAAATAATACATGCTTTGCTTTCCTGATGAAAAATTTGAATATTAAAACAAAACCTTATGCAGAAGTTTCTTGTAAATTCTTCATTTTCAGGATCACTGACTTGGTAATCCAGTGTCCTATATTTATAGGAAAGAAACAATTGCAAAGAAGAAAGAAACCTTTTCAAAAACACCAAACAATTAGGAAGAACAGAAATTTAAATTATTGTTTTTTGTTTTAGGTAGCTTATCTTAGGTAAATAAAATTGAAAGCTGTATTAGTGTAAATGAGTTTTATGCCAGACTACATGGATGCTATGCTAATGTTATGTTAATGTTAATATAATATTAACTTTGCCATAGGAAATTATTATCTCCATGAACGAAGAAATTGTATTTCTCTAGGAGAAAAATTTCATGACATTAAATGGCAAAAGTCACTGAACTGCATTACATTACAAATATAATCATGTAGTATATGATGTACTTAGAAATATAGGAAAGAAATGCAAAACAGATTAAAGTTCTGGTGTTAGTCATAGATTTTATATTACAAAAGTCATGAATAAAAATCAAATTTTAAAAGTGCATTATGAAAATAGTTACTTGGTAATATGGTATTAATGGAAATCCAATAAAAAGAAAGACATCGGCCCAGAACTGTTTCTCTCCAAATGCTCATCCATACATATTGTTTCCAAGAGCAGGCTTAGTAAGTTGTGCAGCTACTGCACAGAACTGATACATGAACAAGAAAGGATGACCAAAGAACTGAGAGAGAAATGGATTTGTGGTTGGATCTGGTGGAGGCTCTTTTCTTCTGGACAAAGCCCACATCAATTTGCCAGCCTTGCCATGCCTGCAGTGGTAGAGTGAATGGCACAGCAGAGGCTTGGGTAGAAGCAAACCTTGCTTCCAATCCTGGCCCTCATCCTTATGCTCAGAGGATTTACTGTAAGTCATGAGATTGGGGCTTCTGTCTTCCTTGATGTCTGGCTTAGATTGCTCTATCATTTTTTTCCCACTTGCCTAAATTACAGATTATTTCTGTTTAACTTCTTCCATGACTTTGTTGTCTAGGATTTTGTGGATCAGCACCCTGTGAAATATATCTCAGTGTTATTGAAGGTTCTCTCACTAACAGTGACTTGCAATACTAGCCAAATATCTGTTCCTTCACTTTCCGAATCACAACTATGTGTGTGGAGTGAGAAATCTAAGAGAGTATTGGACAGAAGCTTGGAATGTGCAGCTAAAACGAAGAGGAGCTCCAGGGATTGGCAGGGACAAAAGTGGCCTCCGTGACTATCGACTTCAATTCAGAACTTACAAATTTGAAACCACACAAGACAATCTGATGGCAATGAGGATGGCGAAGCACTAATTGGCATAACACCTCCTAGATACCATTCTCCAAAGACCTTGTGGACTAATACAGTGACCACACAGGACACTGGGGGCTGCCAGTCTGCCTTAACTTGTGCATATTTTCAATGTGGGAGGAGAGGAAAGAAGAAGAGAGGAGAGGAGAGGAGAAGAGAGGAGAGGAGAGGAGAGCAGAGCAGAGCAGAGCAGAGCAGAGCAGAGCAGAGCAGAGCAGAGGAGAGCAGAGGAGAGGACTTGCTTCTGTGGTCATATGCTCATGTTCCACTGAAGGAGTGCCTCTTTCTGCCCTTCTTTATCTTCCTGTTTAAGTTAGTCTCACAGATGGCTCTGCTGAGCTCCTAAGACCAACCTGAGGGTCTTTGCCAGAAAAGATGAAGAGACTCTTTGTTGCTGTGACACAGAAATGGTGATTTCTGGCTCTTCACATTGTCTCCAATGTCCCTGTCTGAGCTGCCATAGTAACTGTGCTTTCCGTTCTTCAGATTGTCTCCAGTGTCCCTGTCCATCCACTCTCTCAAGAGTCATCTAATCATG
The DNA here is from genome assembly GCF_982192425.1 of Myodes glareolus. NCBI lineage: Eukaryota > Metazoa > Chordata > Mammalia > Rodentia > Cricetidae > Myodes > Myodes glareolus. The sequence goes on from NC_142032.1 coordinate 9,099,289, forward strand.
TAACCAGAGATTCTCAACCTAGAGATTGTGGCCCCTGGGGTTTTAAAAGACTTTTTTACAGGGGTCCCCTAAAACTATCTGCATATTGGATATTTATTTTTTATATTACAATTTATAACAGTAGCAAAATTATAGTTTTTTTTCTCTTTCACAATGGAGATTTTATTGGTTGAGGAGTAAAGTACACAGACATTTCAATTCTTAAAACATGTACCCAAACTCTGAGGAGTCATACATTGTGTTCACGTACCCAAAAGAGCCATGTGTTGTTTCTCTTTGAACTTATTCCAAGTGATGTTCCATCCCCAAACTTGGCAGTCCTTCTCCAAGACCTCACATAATAAATTGCTCACAATCCTCAACTCCACTGACTCACCATTTTATGCCACGCACAGGACACACTCAAAAAGTTCAATGTTTCACAGCACATTGTCACACTTGTTAGGAAGATGGACCTCCATGAGCAGACAGTCCTGACAGGGAAAGGGCCGAGGAGTGGGTTTTTAGCCAACAGTTCTACGAAACACGACAACGGATATAACTGAAAATATTCCATACACAAATGCACGGCCAAGACTCCAAATTACCACTTAGTATATGCTTTGTGTTGTAGGATATAAAACTAGCCCTCTCTACGGAATGTTATGGTGACCCCCGAGACAGTCACAGCCTCTCCTGATTCAGTATCCTGCTATTTTCTGGTTGTACCAAAAAATAAACAACCAGCAAGTGATTTAACCTCTTAAAAAAAACATTTACACTTAAAAAATGGGATGAGGCAGGATTTCTCCCCACCTTTTAAAAATGTTTCTAGAGCTACTAAAAAACTCGCATTTACAAAATAGTTGATAAAAATATTCCTCTGGATTGTACAAGAAGGGAGGCGGAACACTGACAGACATGATGGATGGTTAGTCGGACTTGGCTTCTTTCTCTTCTCCTTCAGAGGCTGGACTCTGGTTTTCGGTCTCTCCGTTCTCTGTGGGCAGATCCGCGGTTTGCTGGTCGGCCACATCAGCCTGTTTGCCCTTTGCTCCCCTCTTCCCTTTTGCTTGCACTTTTTTATCTGATGACTTATCCTTTCCCGCGGCCTTCTTCGGCTTCGCGGCCACCTTGGCAGGGGCGCGCTTGGCCGACAGCCTCGCAGAGCGGCGCTTGGGCTCCGCCTTCGCCGCTCCATCCGCGCTAACCTTCCTCTTGGGCATCGTGGCGGCGTGGATGGGAGGCGTGTGCGAGGCCGAACCAGTCACGGAGACTCCGCCGCACGGACTGCTCGCAAAATCATAGTTATAAAGTATGAATGAAAATAGTTTGATGTTTGGAGGTCACCACAATATGAGGAACTGTATTAAAGGATTAGTAGGCTTGAGAACCACTGATTTAAACTAACACAGATCCCCTGTCTAAATCTTGTGACACCCACATTAATTCTTTCAAAAGTGAAATCTAGGCTGTACATCCAGAATTATGTACAGCATCCGCCTTCCCCCTTTGGTGTTTCATATCAATTGAAACACTCTGGAACAAAAAAGACTTTTTTGTAAAGGTAGTATGTAAACTGAAGCTTTCTTATTTTGTTGCAGAATATATTTTCCATGATAAGATGAGCCAATCTTAACATTCTATTAAGACCGGCAGTCAGTCTCCTGGATATAACTGTGATGATTTAGTATATATTTGGCAGAGAAGAGAATGATTTTGTATCTCCTTTCAGTCAATACATAAATAAAAACTTGTGGTTAAAGGTGTTAGGTATCTACCTACTGTATGTTTAGTGCTATGTTGAAGAGCTATATGGTATTTAGAGTAATTGTAAGATACGTTGTATTTTCAGTGAAGTTATGACTTAGGTGTGGACACACAAACACAGATGGAGACCCTTAACTGCAGTCAGGAAGCAAGAGTAAAGAACAACATTTGCCATCTACAGAGAAATTGAAGTAGGTGCATTTAAATAAGGGATCTCATCACTTCACAACTCTTAAAGCTGTCAATCATTTCTTCTCATTTTACTTGCTGTAAACCAAGGTTCACAGATCTTGGTCCAAAGCCATGTGTTAAGCAGAATGGTGGAGTCAAGGGAGTCTGACTCCAAAGTAGCTTTTCATCCTCGCTGTTTGTTTTAGTTAATTGACTTACCTTAAAACAACACAAATTCCTGGGTCATGCTAACAGAGGTTCTATCCATGTGAGGTCTAGACATGGAACCTCATGAGTGTCCAAGTGAGAAAGCCCCATGTTATTTAATGCTTCTATTGTACACATAGATGCTGAAGATGCATGTGATGAGTTCAGTGTGGTGTGTGAAAAATAAGGCAACGAATTTAATCTGGACCATGTACGCATTGCTGACTGCTGGCCTACGACACAGTCTTGCCCACCCTTTTCACATCTGAGCATCACAGCACCCAGGGAGGTGATGTCAAGGCAACTTAATCACCAATGAGAACCCCGAGATCTGAGTGATGAAGTGCCTGGCTGAGGCTCCCTAGGCTAGGTAGGGAATCCGGTCAGTGCTCATTTCTTTGCAGTGCTTGGGCTGAGCGGCCAAGTTCCAGTGCTGGAACTTTGTGGCACCACTGCAAATTGAATGATGAGATCGATAATTGAAGAAGCTGCTAATTGCATGGGGTGAAGGATATGGCTATATATTAAAGACAAGCGCCGCTCTCATGAGCACTTCTTAAGCGCCTAAAACAGATGCAGCTAAGCCTGGATTATCATAATCTTTCCTCTAAATAAATTATTCAAATTAAGACATGCTTTCTCATGAGCTTATAAAATGCAGATAAACACATTTCCCCCAACTTGCTCTAGGCAGTCGTATGTGTCCTTTCCCTCTTCTCTACCCCAGACACAATGGCCTGAAACACTTCGGACTGTGACCAGGTGATGGTCCACGAACACTCAGTGAAACAAAGGCAGAGAATTGAGTTAGTAGCCTTTGGCAAAATTACTACATGTGGCCTGTACTTCCAGAATTTGAGTTGTTATGGAGTAATTAATTTGAGGGAGGCAGTGACATGAAGCTTCTACAACAGAGAAAGGAGTTGAAATACCAGATGGTGTTATCAATGAGCAGCAGATGCTTGCCAGTGAGCTGGGATCTGTGTTTTTAATTCCCAGAGTAAAATGATTTTCTAAAATAAAGTGGAGCTCAGTGTTTTGAGTCCCTTTTGGAGAACTGCTGCACACCATAGTGCTCAGTGAGAGGGAGATCCAGCACATTCCCTGCAAGCAGCGGGCAAGAACTGGCACAACCATCCTTGAGTTTTATGACAGGCTATCTGATCTTTCTAGAGAAACTTTAAGGACAATGAGACTTACAAAGCACCACAAAACCTGAGAATTGGTAACTGAAAAAGAATGGCAAGAAGAGAAAGGTCCTTAGTAGCTAAAACGCATCATCTGGGCAGGGGAGATGGCTCAGCAGTAGTGTTTGCCCCATAAGTTCAGTGACATGAGCTTGATTCACCAGAATACTCATAAATGTCAGACACAGTGTGTGGTGTGTGTGTGTGTGTGTGTGTGTGTGTGTGTGTGTGTGTGCGCGCGTGTGTCAGAGAGAGAGAGAGAGAGAGAGAGAGAGAGAGAGAGAGAGAGAGCCCCCAATGGTGTTGTGAGGTGGAGTCGGCAGAATGGCTAGAAGTTTGTGAATCAGCGACTCTGGAATATATAGCAGTGAACAACAGAGACCCCATTCAAACCAGATGAAGGATGAGGGCTGACATCCAAAGTTGTCCTATGCCCCTGTCCCCAAACACAGAGATTCACAAACATATCCATGCATCATACACTCATAAACTCACATTTACAAGGATGGATCATTTCTTAAAATGACAAATTCACTTAAAACTAAAAAGATGTAGTCAACCAAAACTGAGGATGCAAACACTACCCATACATACCTTTAATTCTTCAAAAAAGTGTGTCTACTAGTTCTTTGTGAAAGATTGTTGGTTTCACTTACATACCATGTATACAAGGGAAGATAATTTTTGTTCTGAAGCCATCAGAAGCTGATTTTAAATCTAGCAGGAACTTAGGGATACACAGCAGGTTATTTTGTTGGCAAGTAACAAATATTCAATGAATAAAATAGGATTTGGCTGAACATAAGAAAGTATTAGATCCCTGGGACTTGGAAAACAGACAAGACAATCCCCATTTCCTGAAAGAGTTGAAGGTGACCAGAGAGCTTGGAAAATCTCGCTCTCTCTGTCTTCCTCTCTTTTTTGGGATTTAACTAGTTTGAAAAATCTTTCAAAAATCAGAAAATCATGAGATGGGATAAAATTCAGCAGCGGTAGTTTGCCTGGCATATTCCAGGCTCTCAGTTTGATCGCCAGCACAGAAAAAGCAAAGCAAAAAAAGCAAATTTGATAGAGAATTATTTTATTATTAAATAAACGTTAAACTAAATTTGCCACATTCCATAGTAGCTTGCTAAGAGACCAAAAAAAAAAAAAATAGAAATCTCACCCCTTTTTATGCTGTGGGATATTTGTTTACAGTCTGTGAAGATGTATTGCAAATTGGTTTAATAAATAGCTGAATGATCAATGGCTAGACAGGAGAGAATAGGCAGAACTTTCTGGCAGAGAGAAACTTGGGATGAATTTAGGTGTGTGGGATAAGCCAGCAAGACATGGAGGGAGTTAGACATACAGAATGGCAGAGAGGTAAAAAGCCAGGTGAGGAATATATATATATATATATATATATATATATATATATATATATATATATATAATTGTTTCTTTTCTCTACAAATGTGATTATCCAGCATAGATATATATCCCAATTTCCAGGTTCATCTAGGATGAGCTATGAGTGGCAGAGGGTGCTGTCCCCCTGTTGAATGGTCAATTACTGTTACAGAATTCTGTCACCAGTCTGCTAGCCAGTGAAAAGGAGTTGTTTAGTTCAAAGAGCAGAATTTTATTTTTTCTTCACTGGGCTTTTTAATATTTATTTTATTATTGTTATTATTGCTTTGGTTTTGTTTGTTTGTTTGTTTGGAGACAGGTCTTCACAGGAACTCACTATGTAAAATGGACTATTCTTTTTTAATTGATTTTATTGAGCTATACATTTTTCTCTGCTCCCCTCCCTGTCTTTCCTCTCCTCTTCATCCCTCTTCCATGGTCCCCATGCTCCCAATTTACTCAGGTGATCTTGTCTTTTACTACTTCCCATGTAGGTTAGATCCATGTATGTCTCTCTTAGCAAAGAGCAGAGTTTTAATTAGGAAGTATAACCAAAAGATAAGGTGGAGAAGAGTGATGCTCAGGCCATTTTAGAATAAGGAAGGCAAGTGGAGGCAGAAGTGGAGCAGAGTCCCCATTCTTTCTTGTAATTACTGTGCATAGATTTTACTTAATACTAAATGGTAGAGTAATCCTTTGGCTCCCTTCATCATCTGGTGCCCAACGTGGGACTACCCACACCCAACTGCCTGCCTTGCAGCCAGTGTTCACACAACAAGCTATTGTTTATGTTAAGAAATTATGTCTATACACCAACTAACAAATAATATGAATGTGGTTAGACTTTCCTTTGTGGGATCACTAGCCCCAAATATTGAGAGTATACGTATTAGTAATTATGAAAGCTTGGTCTGTGATTTAGACTTGTTCCCAAATAGCTCTTGTAACTTAAATGAACCTGTTTCTAATCTATCTTTACAACAGACGGTAGTTCTGTAACTCGAGGAAGGGAATCCATCTCCTTCAGGCTCTCTGTAACAGGCATGGAAGATAGGATTGTTATTCTCCTTGATATTTATTTATTTATTGAACAAGATGAATCTTTGTTACTATATTTTTATTATTTAAAACATTTTTTCAGTTTAAGTAAATTTTAATGATATTCGTTCCCTCTATCAAGTCCCTCTAGATCCTGTCCTTATCCCTACACGCCTAACTTTCATTTCTTTCTCACAAAAACACAATACAGCAAAACCAAATAAACAAAATAAAACAATCCTCAATCTCTGTTCCCCTTTGATATTTATAACTTAAAGGATGGATCACAGGCCTTTAGAAAGATAATAACTTCGTCATAAAACTGACAAAAGGCCTATGTGATTTTCTAGAAGACCTATGTGCATTTCAGAGAGAGGGGAAAGTGCTTACAATGGCCAAGTTTACAAGTACATGATCTGAGAGAAAAGGGGAGGGGAGTTTCTTTGACAGAAATAATTCATTTTACTTCTAGTCTTTCTTTGTGTCTATGAAAACTAACTTTAAATTTCCTTTTTGCTCAGCATCTGTCTTGACAAAACCCTTTTAGTCTTTTAAAAAAATTTACTCTTAGAAACTTTGCATTATTTCTTTAGTTTGTCTGAGACATGAAGGCGAGGAGAAGCAAAGAGGAAGTCTCAAACAATAAATGCCTGACAAGTTTGTTCATTTGCATTCTTATTTGATCTACTTCTGAGTGCTGTTTTCTTTCTTTCTTTTCTCCTAGCACTGATAACTGATAAAGAAAGGGAGTATTTTTAAAAGGTACACCTGCAGCTGACTGAAAATCAGTCATTTCACTATCTTATTGCTGATATTTTACTTCGGAGTATGAATCCTGAGGTGCAAGCTCATGGATGATGAAGAGCAAGGCAGAGATAGGCCAATCCCTCTGTAGAGTGTGCAGTTTCGGTTATAGGGACAGGTGCTAGACCTCAGCTCATTGTTATAGGAAGTAGAAACTGATGATAGATAATCACATTTTAACTAGAAGCTGTATACTTGATATATTTAATGTCAATTTTTTGGATACTATATTTGTTTGTTATTGATCAAAACAAATCCAAATAAGCACTGTCTTTAACAAACCACATCCTCTGTGAGCATGAGACATTTGTTGCCTTTTGCTGTTTTTACTCAGGATTTGCACCACACTGTAGGCATACCCTTGACTTTCCTTAAAGACTGACAAGCATAGGAGCCTGGCATTGCCAATCCCGGAAAGGACAGAGCAAACCCAGAGAGCAAATAGGAACATGTCAATACTATAGCCTCAGTCTGTGTTCATTGAGCATTGGCTTGGCATTTGTCCTTTTTCCTCCTGGGGATCTGAGTACAGAAGACAACATAACCCTACCAACTTCTCTGTCGAGGCATTTCTCTTTTCCTCTCTCCCCTGACGTTTGCCCCCTTGCCCGTACTCTACCTAAAGGGCCGGAAATCTTTTGCCTTTCTAGAGGTGGTAGCCCTTGACCAATCTGCAGCTAGATATCATGTTTGTAACTATATGTCTGAGGATGAGAAGAATTGATAATAAAAGAAATGGGCATCTCTATGGGTGCCTAAACATAATCGAAATGTTGCAGTTAGTTTTTCATCACACATGCCTTTCAACATCTAGTAGGAGGATGCAGGGAGACATATTCATGAAAATTCTGGCTTTAGAATCTCATACTTTCCTGGTGTCAGGCCTTGGTGAACTATGTGTTTGTGATGCTGAATATCACACAGTGTCTTGGTGAACACTAAAGCCCGGGACCAAAGAAATGAAGCACAGCATTTCTAAGGTTGTTAATTAAGCCCATTGACTCAGATAGCCAAGCACCATCCTTCTTCTCATTTAAATGAACAACCTTTAGCTCCAAATAGCGTTTATTTGTGTTGGATAACAATGCCATTTCAGTCACTACTGTATAGGGTGTTCATCTTAAGTGTGGAGCTTTGCCGCCCAGCTACATTATAAGTGGCATCCAAAAAAGAAAGGCAGACATGCCTCTGACTACATGCTTGCAGTAGGCATCCATATTGTCTAAGGTTTCTGGAGAATTTTCTTTATAGATTCCTTCTGTGAGAGGAGGGGTTTGGAGCATTCCCAGTTTGTGAGGTTTCACTCCCAAGTCCCCTATACCCACTTCTCTGGAGGCCACTTACAATAGACATCTCTCAGCACTATTTCCTTCATCTGCTCGAGGATGTAGCATTTTCTCCCATCTCTCCATTTTCTTTACTAGCAGAGAAGCCCATCGGTGACCCTGTCCATGCTGCTGTAGCCCCTGGAGAGAAGACAAACATCTGCATAATTCATCAGTTCTGTGCAGCATTTCAGATCACAACTATGGACCAAGTGTTTCAAAAAGCTAGAAATTGAGTGTTTCATGTTTAGCTAATTATTTAATGACATTTCCATGCTGTTTCTAGGGAGTTATTCCTTTATAGTTCAGTCCTCATACCCTAGGTTCTGCATTTGTGGATTCAGCTAATCTTAGACTGAAAAGAATCCAAATTCCATTAGGTATTGATTTATTACTATTTGTCAACTGTGTTTACTCTGACCTTTCAAGGGTAGATGGGACCAGTCTTCTATTTTATGCTTGTTAGTCTTCAAAGAAGGCTCTATTTGTGTTCATAGTGTGGTGTCTACAGGGGGTAACAACAGCAAAGGACAACAGACATTTGCTATCCTCAGTGACTTAGAACTGATTTCAAGTACACAGAAGAATAGTCACAGGTTATATATAAATGACGTCATTTTACATGTGGCCTTGGCATCAGTTGGTTTTGCTGGTTTATTTTTTGAGGCCCTTGAACCAATCCCTCATGGACATTATGATGACCAGTCTTCACTGTCAACTTGCTTGAATAAAGTACATTCATGTGGGAGAATCACCCACCTCTGGGAATGTCTCTGAGAGAGATTTGCTTAAGGAAAAGAGACTGATTTTGCATGTGGACAGTACAGTCACCTCTCTGCTTCCTGGTGCAGATGTAGTGGGAACAGCTGCCTCATGTTCTGGCTACCACAACTAGAGCAATCCTTGCCCCAGTGCCTTCTGGGTATTTGATGCTACACTTGCTTTGAGTCAAAGTAAAACTTTCCTTAATCAGCTTTAGTCAAGTATTCTGTCATAGCAGAAGAGAACAGCCGCGTTCTCTGCAAGCATCTGACCTAGTCATCCCTATACATGGATACAACTCTAACAGGATTTTGGTGAACAGAAAAGTAATGTCTGGGAGCTAATAACCACTTGCATTAGGGCACACTTCAGTTCTCTGATTCATGTTACTTGCTGTTTAGAACACATACAGGAATACATTCTAATGCCTGTTGTTTTCATTATTGAATTATTATATTAAATACTATTTTGGGAAAAATTAGGTTCAGATTTTCTATGAAACAAGAAGTAAAATAAAAAATTAAGAAAGACTAATTCAATGTATTACAAACCCTTTGTTTTGTTTCCTAATAAAACAATATCTCAGGTGGGTTTAAAAAAGATATATTTAGTTCCCATGATTTTTGTATATATAGTGTGTGTATATATACACACACATACACATATATGCACATTTAAATGTGGGGATATGTGTGTGCATGTACCACAGGAAGCCCTTGGTTGACTTTGAATGTCTTAGTGTCTTTACAAATTGTTCTCCACTGTATTCATTGAGGCAGGGTCTTACAATTGAACCTGGAATTTGCTGATGTAGCTAATTCAGCTAGTCTCTTTCTGCCTTTGGAGCACTGGGGTTACAGATAGACCACCATACCTAGCTGGCAGCTACACAGGTTCTGGAAATCCAAACTTGAGTTCTCATCCACAACAAGTGATTTATCCATGGAGACATCTCCCCTACTTTTACCTCAGGGTATTGGAAGATCAAAGACTCATGAGTAGTGATGGCCTCATTTCTGCCAGTTCTGGCACAACATGGGAATGAGGTAGATGGTGCTTAGGTTTACGTCTGTTTAGATACTTTATCTCCTACAGTGGCACCAGGGCTCAATCCTGAGGGCTCCATTCAAAAATTATGTACTTCTAATCACTCCCCCAAAGGCCCTGTTTCTAAAATCACCATCAAGTTGAGTTTCTATCTTTTGACCACCTTGCAACCTAATAGTGGGATTCAGATCTCAATACCTGCAGCCTCAGAGGAAACTCCAACTATCCCAGACCGCAGCACTTAGCCATAGCAGGTTTGCTTACAAGTGACACAAACCCAACTTAAAATTTGTTCTACAGGGGAATATAAGGAATTCGTTGTCTCTGCCTCTAAAGGTCAGGACCAGAGGTTAGCTCCGAGGTTCAGTTTATACTCACCATTATATTCCTACCCATCTCTTCTCTGAATGGTTACATTCTTCTTCAGTGTCTATCCATTTTTTCAAACAAAAGAGGGAGATGGTAGTTTATGTATTCATCTTGGATTGTGATCTGAGGCATCAATTCAAATGAAAACTGCATCCACTAGTTTCAGGAAAGAAAAGTGTTGCATTTTTCAGAAAATTGGATCAAAGGACTAACCCCAAGGATAGCAAAGTGAAGCAATGTAATTCAAGTTTTAAGCAATCCACTTAGATGTGTTCCCATAGATGCTAAGCTTGCAGGTAGAATGTTGGCAAGGAGGAAAAGATGTGTTATTGTCAAAAAAAAGTCACTGAAGTCCAAGTCTTTATATTTTGCCTGAGCTTTGCACTCACTTCTGACTGTATTCTTTTTATTTTATTTTTTGCGAATACAGGTGCATCTTTCTGGATCTCTGTCTGCCTTATATTTTGTGAGACAGAATCTCTCATGGAATTTAGTGTTCACTAATTGACTAGACTGGATGTCAGGCTAGCTGCAGGAATCTGTCCATCTCTGCCCCCACCGTGGTAAGGTTACAGAAGTATAGAACCATGCCAGCTTTTTTGTGTGGATGTTGGGATCCTGAACTCAGTCTTCATGTTTGCATTCAGGCACCTTTACCAACTAAGCTATCTTCATACTCCTGATTACTTTCTCATTCATAATTACTCTAAGCATTGTCTTGTAATCCATGATGCTGTGATGTTAAGAGTTGGAGTTTAAATGTAATCTCAGAACCATGCTCTCTTCCTTCTTTGGGCACAAAGCAAGAATTAAATAGAAACTAGAAGAATAATGAAAAGTGGAGATGTAAATGCAGAGCAAAGACAATGCATGTACAAAGGAAATAAGTGTGTTTTATAAAGTATATTTGAAAGTGAGCTTAATACTCAAAGGTGGCAATAGAAACAAGAAATCCAGGGAAAACTCTAAAAACGGCAGTTTTTGGAAGTAGGATTTCAGGTGAGAAACAGTGAGATATAAGCTGTTGTTCGCTATTATTAACTTTCTTGAATTTTGTTTCATTATGAGCAGATACTATTGCTCATTATGTATTATGAACATACATTGATATGAGTGATGATGAAAAATGTATGCATTATGTGAATTAGGAAGACATGAGGTTAAATGAAAAGTGAACTAAGTGCCACAACCTTGGTTTAGAGTACATGACCCAATATTTAATAAAATACCCTGAAAGTAATAATACTTTCCTGTGTTTCAGACTTTGTATCTAGAACTTGATATTAGTGAACTTATTTGGTCTTCAAGACCTGTGCGTTGCAGTAGGTTTACCTTCCCCATCCTACAGAGGAGGATGTTGAATGATCAAGCTGCATAGTTTACACGGATGGTTTCAGAGCTAGGCTTCCAGTCTATACCCCTGGCTATCTAGGGCTACAATTATTTCCTCTGCTCCAACCAGGTGGGTATGATGCATGTGAAAGTCTGAGAATGTTGATTTGCAAGATTATATTAATGGATTTGGGCTTTGGGTTCAAAATTTCTAAATCACAATTTTGTAGCACTTCAGGAAGTATTTAATGGTCGAGATATTTGCTCCTAAATATGTATCTCTGGTTGAAATATTTCCACTGAGCCAATTCTCCATGTCTCAAGTATACCTGGCTGTGCAATTGAACTATCTTGAGCAATTCTCCTTGAAGCGGCTGTTGTTAGACAAAGGGTCAGCATGGACATACCCCAGAATTCTGTAAATTTGAAAGTTACCCCAAGTGTCTCCTTTTTTGCTCCTCTTCCATCTTTCTGTAGGTCTGCTGTTCATTAATGAGATCTAGTAAGTTCAGAAGATGATACGCTCTGACCTTTTGTGGCTTTCCCAGTCATATGATGTCAATCTCCCACAAGGTTGCTCTTCCAGTCTACCTCTCACGTGGCAGCAAACTTGAGGGAAATTTAGGTCCTCACATTTTAGCTCTTGTCAGAAAACCTCATCTGAGCTTTCTTGCTGTCCTTGAGCTTCTCCTCTGGCCACTCATAGGACCCCAGTCCTGTTTTTCTGTTAATTCCTCAACTCTTCCTCTTTCTTTGACTTTAGCCTCCACTGGGCTGGGCTGATCCCTCTGTTTCCAGTGCTTCCCTCAACCTGGGTTAAGAAAGCTACGTGACTGTTCAAAGCCTCAGCAGTTTTGTCTGTAAAATGGGAATGAAAGTATGATAGTATTATTTAAAATGTAGCATAAGGTACATGGTTGATATTTTTGGCACACTGTGATGTTTAATAAATAAGCTTTTTCTTTTACCGTTTGCTAAAATTTAAACATTTCATCCATGCTCCATTTATTTTCTTCTTGTGTTCTCTAAACTTTCAATACAGAAGGGAAAAGTTAAAGGCCTATTATCTGAGAAATGTATTAAAATCATAATGCATCTTGCCACAAAGCATTCGTGCTACGGTGTTTAATTACTATCATGTTAATACTAGCCCTCAGAGGACAGTCTTTGTTATGCATAGCTGTCAGACAGTTATAATTTTCAAAATTATAGGTTTGTTCCATGACATATTAAGATATAAAAAACAATTAATGAAATGTACATACTTTAGAGGTAATGGCATGGAAAAGAATTCCAAATAAACGAGCAAGCAAAGAATCATCATGGGACTTGTAATTAGATTGTAGTCCTTGGTAATTTAAAACAAGTTAGACCTTTGTGTGGATCTATACGGTGAGAGCACTCCCATTCTCATTGATATTTAAATTACCTCAATAAATCTCCCATTAAAATTGACACATTAATAGAACAAGGGTGTAATTACAAAAGCAGCATCAACAACAAGGAAGACACCTCTCGCTGTAACTAGAAAGGGGCATTTGAAGGTCATTAAAACATGTAAAATGAAAAGGTTTGGTGGAATGCTGGATAACAAACAAACCAACTATAAACTATTAAGCTTTTTTATATTCACTTACATTGATTATAAACTGCACTGAAATAGGCAGGTAATTATAAAAATACATAAAATCTTGACATTTATATATTGTGACTGTTAGAAGTATTTTAAATGTTTGAAATTGGAATCCCCTGCTAAATCATGGCTGGATAAGTATTTAAACTTAATATTCAGTTGTGCATCTATTTGCCTAGAGGGTGCTTGCAGAATTTCTAACTGTGATTAATATTAAATGTCCAAAGTAATAAATATCCTGGGGGTTGGAGGGAGGGATGTTATCTGTGGATAATTAAAATGTGAGTCAATGAATGTGTGTCCACAGGTGAGTCAAACCTCACTTACCCTTTACACAAAGTGGCTGTGCAAATGGGAATGTTATTTATTTAACCCTCACAAGCTCCAGTTTCTATCTGTAAAATGGAGCTAACAATATCCAATCTATAGGACTGTGTGATTTCTGATAAGATGTATAAGGAAAGGATGATTGTGACAGGAGTCACTTAGAACTCGAGTACAAAGCCTCACACCTTTTAGTTTTCTCTAATTTAACAAATAACATTAAATTTAAAGGCTTCTTCCATTTTTGCTAGCAGAACTGTGACTTTGCATGCGTGCATAGACTTATGTAATTAGAAGCACAGTCAAGATAATAAATAGTCTCATTGTTGCCAACGGGCTGCTGTCAGTTCTTTGGAATCATACCCTCTCCCATCCCTAACCTCTGCCTCTATAATGGATTTTCTGCGATAATATTTTTGTCTACTTGAAGTGTCAGTAGGAATATACCACACATGGTTATTTAAGGTTATCTTTCTTCCTTCAGCAAAGTACCCTTGCAATTTGGTGCATCCAAATTGTTGCAAAAAGCAGTAGTATCTTTCTTTTGTCATTGAGAGGCATCCCACTAAAGGCTTGTATCAAAATTAGTTAATTCCTTTGCTAATTAAATATATTTGAGGCTTGCTTATACCTAGGAAATTTATAAATAGAGTATCTATAAAAATTGTTACAGATTTCTGCATGGTTTCCAATTCTCTGTCATAAATTCCATGAGTGGCATCCCTGAGGTCCATAGTATTTCTAGTTTTACATACACGACTACACATGTATAACTTTATGAAACCCTACTAAGATGTTCTCTGGATGGCTATGCCACATTTACAATTCTAGTGAAGGTGTGTACAAGTATAAGGACTGGCTTAGCAACACAGGACTTCACTTGGTTTGGACTGTGCCCACATCCCTCATTTAACCTGGTGTCCAGAAGTGTAGGAGCTGCCCCTTCCACCTGCTTTGAGATGCACACACTTTACACTATAAATAAATTGCTCGTGTCCCAGCTGTTATCAAACACAGACAGTTTTTATTCAAAGAGGCTCACAGGTATATATTGATATGAGGCTGATCTAATCTGAATTGTATTGAGTTCCTGAACCACAGTATGGCAAGCTTTGTTCTCTGTGAAAAGTTTTAGGAAGGCTTTCTGATGTACCATCTTATGCTTATGTGTAGTTAAGCATGCGTATGATTAAGATCCAGTGTATTATGGGAAAGTACATGCATAATAGAAAAATGATTCTATGACTATAGCATGCCCATCATAACAAAGAGCTTTCCAGAGCCAAACCTTAACTGTCACGATGGAGGAGGGTCATCTGTCTATTGTTACTTTCATTGGTTAATAAAGAGACTGCCTTGGCATTTTCGATAGGCCAACCCTTAGGTGGGTGGAGTAGACAGAACAGAATGCTGGGAGGAAGAAGGCAGTGAGGCAGTCGCCATGACTCTCCTCTCTGAGATAGACACAGGTTAGGACCTTTCCCAGTAAGCCACCACCTCATGGTGCTACACAGATTACTAAATATGGGTTAAAGCAAGATGTGAGGATTAGCCAATAAGAGGCTAAAACTAATGGCCAGGCAGTGTTTAAATGAATACAGTTTCCGTGTAATTATTTTGGGTGTAAGCTAGCCAGGATCTTCTACACCATCAGACTTGTGTTGAACCATATAAGAGGAAGCTTGAGTACTTCTCACTCCTGTGAACAGCATAGCTCTGATCTCTCTGTGTGTGATTGATTCCTTTTATATAAAATTTCCTTGCTGCTTTGCACTTGGCATGTGCTTCCTTTGAAGTTCCTTGAGTAAGCCACCAAGAACTTGGAAACCCTCAGTTCAGACACAGGTATGTGAAATCCATGAGAATTCCAGGGGCTCCATGTCATCGTAAGTGATGCGTTTGTTAGGGTTTTAACAAAATAAAGTATGGTTAATTCTCCCAATCTACTCATAGATTCCCTCAGCCAGCGTTAGTATGGGTTCTTCTCCATCTGGAATTTGACCCACGTAACCACACTTGCTTTCACAGCTCTCCATTAAGTCTGCCTTTTGTGCAGCTTCCTTGCTATTCCTAGATCTGACAGTGTAGCGACAGTACTCTCTGCCCATACTCACCTTGTCGTTAAACTGGTAACTGCAGAATTTTGTACTCTACTTAAGCTTGCTTATACAAGTCATTACTCATAAATCTGAAATAAGTTTTGCAGATGATATGCAGAAGCAGCTTGCCTGGCTTCAGCACTTCATCAGTGAAATCTATGGCTTGGCTTCTGAAATCTATCAGTGAAGCTTTCTGGTACATGTTAAGACAATGCTGGCTTAGAAGCCATGTGAGTTAGATTTGTCCACTTCTCTATCTGACTGGGATTTACTTTGGTGACTTTATGACAAGAGATAGTTTGGGGCACTCTGAAACTTCTGCTTGTTGTCAGAGGACGCTGGAGAGCAGAGTTGTATAAACTATAATATCATAACGTAATCGATTTACAAACTTTGTAGCCAGATTAATATGGGTCTTCATGAGCTAACTTTTACTCAGATAGACATGAAAACTGGTGATAAAATAATGACCAAGACTTGGTGAGTCCTTTCAAGTGGACTTCTCTGTAAGGGGATGACCAAGGAAGTGATACACACACACACACACACACACACACACACACACACACACACACACACACACTATTAAAGGAGGATAAAATGTCCTTCCAGAACCATTGTGTTGTGTGCTAATGCTATACATGTGTAGGATGTGTATATACATGTGTGTATACGTGTGTGTAGAAGTTAGATTTTGACCCTAGGTATCTTCTTCAAATGTTATCTTATTTGTTAATGTATTTTATTTTTATTTATTTGTATTTGTGGATTTGCATGTGAGTTTGAGTTCCTGTGGAGATCAGAAAAGGGTACTGGATCCCCTAGAGTTGAAGTTACAACAGTTATGAGCTGCCTGTCCAGTTCCTTCATCTTAATTTTGAGACAACATTTCTCACTAAATCTGGTGCTTATCAATTCAGCTAGACTGGCTAGTCACCAGGCTCAAGAGATTCTCCTGTGTCCACCTCCTGAGTGTTGATTTTCAGGCGTGTACTACGGCATCCTGTTTACCTTGGGGTGCTGAGGTTGAACTCAGCTTCTCCTGCTTGTACAGTAAACTGCCAATTGAACTGTTTTCCTGGTGTCCCCATCTCAGCACGTGGTAATGACCCCTGACTAATGCCTTATCTGTGACCTAGTTCTGTGCTTCTCCATTGAATTAGTGGGTTATGGCCTCTTGGGGAGAGAGAGTAGAGTCTCCCTCATCCCAGGGAGAAAGTGTTTCACTTGACTTTCATCTGGGCTGGTGATTCTTTCCTTTGTCTTTTCTTTCCTGGAGGCATTGTACCTACTTATCTAGGATGGAAAGGAAGTTAGTAGAGCATGGAGAGAGTAAGCAAGGGAGGGAGGGAGGAAGGGAGAGAGAACACACACTATAACACTCTGAAAAGTTAGAGCAGAGGAACGTTCATATAGAGCTCTGCCTGGCATGAGGAGGAGTTTCTTTTCCCCTCACACATCTAGAGTCCGTAACTGAAGCTGCAGGGTGATTGGTAATGAAAAGTCCCCAGACTATCTTGATACAAAATATACAGCTTTAATAAACAGAAGTAAGACTTACAACAGCTTACACCAGAATCCAAACGATCCAGTTGCCAAGAGAAAAGAGAGCTAGTGGAGCATGCTTGCTAGGTTTATAGGCAGGCTTTAGCCTGAGGGCGGCACGCCTCCAAAACAGAATGTGATTGGCTGAACTCCCCTATCATGTAACCCATAAGATGATCTTTATTCTTTTTCTAATCACAATTCAGCAAATGAAGAAAATGCTGTAGAGTTATAGAGGGGAATATTATTAAGCCAAAATAGAAAGACATATTGCTATTGTGGCAATATGGGTAAATTCAGAAGACAGTACGGTGTGTGACATGTCTGGTGTGGAAAGGGCAGTGCTATGTGCTCTCACGTGTGAAATGTAAAAGAAGTCTGACTCAGAAGCAGAGAGTAGAATTGCAGTTGCTGGGGTCTATGGATGGAACGGAGAGATGCTAGTCAAAGGGTATAACATTTTAGTTAGGTTGAACAAGCTGTGAAGTCTATTCTCTAATATGCTGGCCATAATCAATAATAATACATTGCATCCTAAAAGATTGTCAAGGGAAAGGCTACTGAACATATATAAAATATGTGTGACATAATGCAAATGTTAATCATTTTTAGACATTCTTTAATGCATACAGATATTAAAGCATAATCTTATGCAGCATTAATATATATCCTTTTACTTGTCAAGTATATCCACAGTTGGGGTAAGGTTTAAGCTTTTTAAGAATCTCAGTCACTGAAAACATATTTTAATATTCACCTGTCATAGACCGTAATCTGAACTTCCTAAGTCACAGAAGAGGCAGTGAAATATTATGACCACACATTTCAGAGTTTTATTTGTTTGAGGCAACTTCGTCATGCAGCCAACTCCTTCACCCTGACACTAAGTAATCAAGTGTTTTAAGCAAGAAAAGGGCCTCTACAAATTAATGCTGGAGCACCTGCACTAGGATTGAAGCAGGCTGATTTCATCTATGTTTATCCAGAGCCACTATAAAGACATGCTTCACCAGTCCTGGGCTGGGTTTCCTGGTGAGAAGACCACCACTGATGAATATCTCCTCGGAGGTGATTATGGGACTTACTTTTGGTCTACAGGAAGTCTGTAGTCTTTTGGAAAGGACAAAATATATCCCAACAATAACTCAAAGGATAGTCAGTAGGAAAATGCTATTTTAAATGAAGTAGGGTGCAGAGAGATCAAAGGGTTTTAGGAAGTCAGAATCGGGGCACCACTATCAGTAGTTCAAATTATTTTCTATCCAAAATGAACATGCCATTAGGTTCCGAGCCATCTAAATCCACCAGAAACAAAACATGCCTCCATCCTAGGACTTCAGGATTGTAGTATATCGTTCCTTAGGTGCTTTCAAGCTTGTTTTTTGGGGAATGTGTCTCTCTTTGTCCCGTAATTCACCTATTAGGGTAGATTGGCTGGATAAATAGTAATGCAGTTGGACATCACTTCCATTCAAGTTCTATAGCTATTGAACAGCTTAACATTCTGTAACAAATCATCTAATTATGTGAAATGACCTTGTAGTTAACAACTCAATTATGTTTGAAAGTCTCTTGATACTATCTTTTGCTAGCTGATTTAACAAATAGTGTATATATACTATGGGTGTGCATATGAGTGTATATATACTATGTGTTAGGTGCTATAGCTGAACATCAGTGAAAAGGGTGCTGCTTTCATGAAACATCTGTTGAGAGGTCAGGAAGTCAGGTAAAGCTGACTTTGAAATACTTCATAGTATGGATTCAATAAAGGTGCTTATAGGCAAGACTTTAAAAGTAAGGAATTGGTGCCTCGGAACTGATGAGGAGAAATCAAAAGTCGGCTAAAGAAGGTGCTACTCCATGCTGTATGACTCAGAAGTAGTAGATGTCAAGTCCCAATGACAGCCTGAAGATGCCACAGCCCAAGAAAGAGTTCAGTGAGAATGTCCACTACAGTACTGCTCTTGACATTCTTATTAGGAAGGAGACATACTTCTTTGTGAAGCCATCCCCTATCATTTAGTACCTTTAAGAGTATGACTGGCTTTGTTAAAAAGCTGCCCTGTATTAGGAACTCTGCCTGTTGGTTCTTGTCACTAACTTAGACATACCTTGGAAGAGGGGATCTCAACTGAGAAGATGATTCTACAGGGTTTGCCTGTAGGCGTGTCTGTAGGGCATGTTTTTGATTGATGTTTGATTGGAGAGGGCCCAGCTCACTGTGGGTTATTCCACTCGTGGGCTGGCAGTCCTTGGTGCTATAAGAAAGCAGGCTGAGCAAGACATGAGGAACAAGCCAGGAAGCAGCATCCCTCCATGGCCTCAGCATCAGTTCCTGCCTTGAGTTCCCACCCTGCCTTCCCTGGATGATGGACTGCAAGTTGTAAGATGAAATAAATTCTCTCCTCCCACGTTACTTTTGGTCATAATGTTTTATAACATCAATAGAAACCCTAACTAAAGCTGATTCTATCAGAGTTGTCCTAGTAATGCAAATGGGCCAGATTTTAGAGAGCAAAAACTAGTGCATAAATTTGACTGTGCTTCTTGAAAGTTTATATCTGTCCCTTGTTTGAGGCTTGTTAGAAACTGGAGTTTGAAACTATCAATAGAGCTTTGATTGGCTCATGTTGGACAGTAAAATTATATTTGGAAGAATTCCTCTGTTTTTCTCAATGATCTCTCCCTTCACTAACATTCTGGTGAATCACCTTGGATATAAGACCATGTCAATGTGTGGGACCTTACAATTTGGTCTTTAAACAGTGTCTTCATGCTCTCTGGAGACACCCGTGGTTAGAAGGTTGAGGAGATGGCTCCAAACCCCAGTCATCTAGTTTGCTAAAGAGACTTTTCTCACACCCAGCACTCAGTGGGGATTCTCCCCTAAGCCTTTCAACCTCAGAGCACCTCAGCAGGTCCAGGGCAAGAGTACTGACTGGAACTATGATGCACTTGAGTGGCCACTGAGGAGATAAGGAAATTCCAGGTCGTGACACATTTTTTCAAATGTGGTGGGATATGTATGTTTGGTTTGGATGACATGAGGTTGGGGAAAATGGTTCAGAAAGTAGGCAGCCTTGGCAATGAAAAATGAATTCTAATTTTTGCATTGTTTGCCCTCCTAACCTCTATCCATGGGACATTTATGAGGTTACAGGGTCTTGGGTCAGTTGTGATAGTCCAGTTGACCCACAGTTTACCTTAGGCTGACAGAGATGTTGAAGGAAAGGAAACAATTGTGAGTGTGATCCTTGGAAAAAGAAGTCTCTGGAGGGAAGATGTGCATGCATGTTTTCCCATGACTGGAAGTCAAGCTCTGAATTGCAACTCCATTGGCAAGCTTAGTTTTTTGTATGTAGAACCTGGAACAGACGGACGTGGGCTAGAGCATGTTATCTATTGGGACAACTTATGGGCATTGGTGAAATGCCACGGTATTTCTGTGGAGCTCTTCCTGCCAATAAGCTTAGAAAAATTCCTACAAAATCTTCCAAGACTTTGCAAATAAAGTCCTTAGGGACCTGAGTTCTGTGGGGATCATGTCTGAGCCCCGTGTATATCCACAGTTGTATTATGAATTTTATCTCTGTCTGCTGCCCATGACAGCATGGGGAGCTTGATTGGAAAAATGGACAGAGCACAGATTTTTCAATCAACATGACAGGGCCATCCAGGCTGGGATCAATAGTCCTAAGCCTTTTCTTGAACCACAGTTTTATATACAAACTTTGCTGTAATATTGTTTGGCAAAGTCGGAAGGGAGGAGGAAGACAGTCTTGAAAAGACAGCATCCCAAATTCCTGACTACATGATTCATCTTGAAAACTATTTTCAGAGCCAGGATTTAAGCAAAAGTTCTATTTAAAATGACCTTAATGAGACATTATCTTGAAATAGTCACTCCTTACTGTAATCAAGTTCTCAATATTGTTTTATTTATTATTTATTTTTATAATTCAAGATTCCAGTAATCTGCCCATTGAATGGTTCAACTCTCTATTCCTGCCACTGAATAGGCACTGTTCTTTCCCAAGATTTGCTCTTCAGCTTCTGTGGTTTGTACCTTGTATTCAGAGAGACAAGAATGTGAATGGGGCTGGAGAGGGGGGTCAGAGGTGTGTGAGAAGAAGATAAAATAATTTTCTAGAACAGATTTGGAAATGATTTTGACTATTTCATAGATATGGGGGGAAATCCTTTTCCTCTTATCTTGAGACTAGAGACATTTCTATGGGTTTGCAGACAGTTTTACTGTTACACTTCTCAGTAGTAAGAAATAGCTCCTTTTGCCTTAAGTACGATTGGTAATCTACTTGGCATCTTGTGAATTTGAAGACACAAACAAACCAGAGAGTGAAAAGTCAATACAATGCGGGTGGCTGAGCTGAACTGCAGAGGACCTTGGGCTTTTGAATGTGATACTGAGATGATTGCTGCATTGGCTTGCTCATCTCCAAACTCTGTGATAACTATATGACAAAGGGTGTTATTAAGTCTCTGTCAATATGCTTTTATTATTTTTAAAATAACAACATTTACAGGTAATAGCATATAGACTGATAATTTTATGTTTATAATATTATATTTAGAAACATATACATGTATATGCATGTGCATATATGCATGCAATAACAATTAATTCAAGAAAGATCATTTGGAAGGGGAGCAGAGATGGGTTTTGAGAGGGCTTGAAGAGAAGAAAGGGAAGAGAGAAATGTTGTAATTATTATCTAATCTCAAAAATTAAGAAAAGTAAAAGTTATTCACTGTTGAATACATCCTAGTTGACATGTAATTTATTCCTGATATATGTCTTCCTCTTATTTTCTTTTTAAGGAGGTGGGGCTAGTATTTCCTTGAATTAAATTGAAGCAAGTGTCTAGCTTAGAAACCCAGAGTATATCATTGTGCTAGCTAGTTTTATGTCAACTTGGTATAAGCTAAAGTCATCTGAGAGGAGGGAACCTCTACTGGGAAAATGCCTCCGTAAGATTAAGTTGTAGACAAGCCTGTAAGCCTTTCCTAATTTCTTAATTAATGATTGGTGGAGGAGGGCCTATCTTGATTGTGAGTAGGGCCATCCCTGGGCTGGTGATACTGAGTTCTATAGGAAGCAGGTTGAGAAAGTGAAGAATAATCCAGGAAGCAGCACACCATCATGGCCTGTGTGTCAGCTCCTGACTCCAGGTTTCTTCCCTATTTGAGTTCCTGTCCTGACTTCCTTCCACGATGAACAGTGATATAGACATTAGACAAATAAATCCTTTCCTCCATACCTTGCTTTTTGGTCATGGTATCATCACAGCAATGGTAACCCTATCTAAGACAACTGCTTTTATTGAAATGCAGAAAAGATTAGGTTTTTAAACACTCAATATGTATGTTGTTAATATGTCTAGTACATTGAAGCCCTATCTGAAAAAAAAAACTAGCTAGCATACTTCTGAAACACTTTGACTCTCCTGGCTCACTGAAAACAAAGCAATATTATAGTTATGAAGATCAATGATAATGACTCTTTATCTCAGATGAGCAGGACACAAATCAGGTATCAACTATTCACAACCAGGAAGGCACCCCAGGATTACAGGAAAGCAAGCAAGCAGGGACTGGTGCACCCCATCTCATGGGCTGAGTATAGCCTCTCACTTGTTTCTGTAAATAGAGGTTTGCTGGAACCCACCCCACTCATTCATTCATTGATGGACTGCTTAAGGCTACTTTTGTGCCACCATAGCAAACTTTGGAAAGTACAAGAGAGACCAAATGACTTGCAAAGCCTTAAACATTTACCACCTGGCAGACACTGGTCTAAATTGGACCACAATGACTGAAATCTATTTTCAATATTGAATAAATGCTTACATAATCTTTGTAGCCAATGACCTAAGGAATATCTATCTTGTACCTTTATACTCAGCCCCCTCCTTGTAAAAAATAAAAATAATTTAGGATTTATCTAATTAAAGGATTTCTAAAACTTTTGTCCGTTGAGAGTATGGGTAGCCCAAGAGAAGTGAAATTCACATTAGAATGTTGTAATACCGCAATACTTTACTAATTGCAAAAAGGAGAGCTTGCCCTTCTTGGGTGTGTTTTTTCCTCTTTTTGAAGTGGTCTAGCTGGAGAGGGACTCCCATGACCAGAGCCTCTCGTTCCTCGGTGACAGCTGTGTCTAATATAGAAGTAATATGCTCTTAACACAGATCACAGATCAGGACTGTTATTCTTCGTGTGAAGGTAATAACTGTTGGGTTAAACAGTGAGCTTCCTGGGAGCCACTCAATAGGATTTTTAGTAGAAAAAGGAGGTAATGCGAACCTTTGAAGAATTCATCATTTGAGACGGTCGAGTTCTGCCCTTCCTCTCTTTGCTGCTGAGAAACAGCTGGGCAGTTTATCCAGCAGGAAGCTCTCAGAGCTGCTGATGGTGTTTCCTGGAAGCTAAGCAGATCTGTGAGGAGTCAAAGGTCCCACACAGTGGCAAGTAATTAAGGATTCTGTGAACTGTTGGAATGCACCATGCGGTCAGGATGTACTCTTTTAAATGCTTCCAACTGATGGACTATTAACGCCCAGCAGTGATGTTCTCCTTCCTCTGTTCTACCAAGTTAATCAGTGCTCAGATTGACAACCCTCGTCCCACTCCTGCAGTGTCTTCTGGATTGGTTTCCTTGAGCATATTGCTGTCTGTGACTTTAAGAGAAATAGAAAATGAACAAGTGCAAAAAAATCCTCAGGTAACTTTCTCCCCACTCTGAAGTCTTGTACTTGTCTCCTTACATACTCATACTCATCTTCATAATTAATTTGGTCTCAGCCTATTCATGACTCCTGATCTATTTTACTAACCTTATTTCTTACCAGAATTGGTTACCCACGTGTCCTTTTGAAACATAAAGAGCGTTTGGCAATGCAACATAATCAGATTCTTTCTCCATTATATGGTTTCACTTACTACGTCTTTTGCATTGAATTAAAGGGTTACAGCCAACACTTAAGGATTATTAATTATCATTGTAGTATTACTCAGGAGGCATCTTCACCATTACAGTGGTGAGGACAGCAAATAGGATTTTATCTGATCCTCTTATAGGTATGGATGGTGTTGAAATGGATTTTTGAAGAAGCCAAAGAATATAATGGTTTTTTTTAGCTTAATTTTTATTTCCAGTTTACTTTCCCATGAATCCCTAACACTTCATTACTCTCTCTCACCAATTCCTGTGCTTGTTGGTCTATCTTGGGACATAGTGGGATTCTATAAAATGGACAGCAGGGAAGGTAGCTCATTGGTAGGGTGCTTGCCATGAAGAATTGTTCTTGAACCCCAAAACTTAGGTGAAAATTCTGAGTGTGGTGGTATATGCTTACAATCCCAGAAATCAGAGGCAGAGAAAGGAGTTACTATGGGACTCACTGGTCAGCCAGCCTACCTGGATTGGAAAGTCTCAGGCCAGCGAGAGGTCCTGTATCTAAATGAAACCAAAGAAGACGTGCATCATCCACAGGAATGATACAAGATTGATTTCTGTCCTCCACGTGTGTATGCACACACACACACACACACACACACACACACACACACACACACACACAACACCAGGGCAGAGCTTGATAGCTTAAACTTAACTCTTGAAATGATAGTCTTGGTTGAATAATGTCTAAGATTTCTGTTCATTTTCGGAGATGAATATAACTATTACAAACATAATTAACTTAAGATATATGGGTTGATTTGGTGTTGAGTCAGATACTTCCAGAGACTACTAGAAGCAGGATGTCCTTCCTTACAAACTTCATAGGGAAGAGGGTAGTCTCATATATCCTTAATTTTAGACTTATGACTTTCTAAGACTATGAAAGGTAAAACATTTTTATTATTTTAAGCAGTGTATACTGTGAAAATTTGTTACACTAATAATTCTTGAGATGTTAGTATATGCATTTGTATTTTAATAAGACATTTAATTCAGAGATAAAAACTTTAGGAGAAAACAGAAAAATCAAAAAACTTTTGTTTATGAATTCAGTCTTTGTCCTTCTGAAAACCTGTTTCACTATTTGAAATAATAGTATATATGATTTTATTAGTTCCTGGAAGAGATTTATAATATATTTATAATATAATTTTGACAACTAGCCTTAATTTTTTCGGTTGCAATATTTGGGAAGGTATTTCTCTTGAGTTCTTCTTTACCAAACAAAAAAGTTATTGGAAATTACAATTAACAAACTAAACAAGAAACACATTGTTCTTGTAATAATCAGAGGAATGCAACTTAAAATATTAAGGGACTGTTTATCACATACATACACACGCATACACAGCACACTACACACACACACACAGACAGACAGACACACACACACACAGACACACACAGAGAGAGAGAGAGAGAGAGAGAGAGAGAGAGAGAGAGAGAGAGAGAGCAGGGGTGGAGCATCTTAGCAAGCCATAGGTCCTAAATCACTAGGCATGTTCCTTGGGGGTTCATGAGATACGAATGCAATAAAGTCTTTTAAAGTCTTCTTGGGACCAAGGAAATAGGGAAGCATGCAGTGGCAGCACGTGTTAGTTCAGAATGACAGCACTGCCAGAAGAAAAAAACAATATTCTTTCCCTTCATGTGTTGCCTCAGTGTTCTCATTTTGTTTCTTGTGCCTTTTCTTTTTCTTACCCTAGCAAATCAAGGCTGCACCACATGTCTCAAGGGGTCAGTTTCTGATTAGCACTTTTGGAGTACAACCAAGTTTTAATCCGACCTTTTCTTTTCTTCCTTTATCTCAAGAGTTCTAAGAGCCAACTTTGGATTCTGAAAGCTGATTTCTGACCAGTAGGTGAAGGCTTGCTGTTTTCAACAGTCATAAGGGTCTGTGAGCAAGACATAAAGTTAGAGTATGGTGTATTGGAGATAACAAACTTGGGAGCAGATAAGAAATTGTTGAATCTACTGGGCAGCCACCCATGAGGAACTCTGAGTGATGACTGATTAAAACAACACTTACACAAAGGTAAGGATAATTCTGGGAAAGTAAGTTTTAGAGGGCAGCCTATAGATGAAAATATTATATACAGAAAGATAATACAACCTGATACCCCAACCGGCCTCTAAAGTATTTTTTAGTTTTTTGATTTACCAAAGTGTTTGGGAACTAGGAGCCATCACCTCACCTTGGGTCAAAGGGGAAATAAGGATGCCCTCGTCTCATACTCTTTTTGCTAGCAGTAGCCTTTGCATGATTTTTATAGACATTTTGCTCACATCCTAAATAGCAGGGCTGAGGGAATGGGAACAAGTCCCTAGTTTCCACAGGAAAAGAAATTCTGACCATTCTATTAAAATCTTTGAACGAGTCAAGAAAGCAGAAAGTCCAGGGCTAACGTAGCCCATATCATGGTTAGAAAGGCCAATATCTGTATCTTTGCCCCTCTGGGAAACATTTTCTAATCATTCCAAAAGAGGGGAAGTAGCCCCAAAGTGTTCAGTGATCAGCAGGAGAGGGGCACATGAACTAGGCTCTGGATCGCAGTCACCAGTTAGCTCGGCTGCTGGTTCATTCTACCATGCTTCTGCTATCAGTTTTTCAACTCTGAAATGAGAGCACTAAGCCGGATAGCTACCAGTGTGAATGCTGATCTAACATTCGTGAAAGCCTCCATCCTTTTCATCTTAAACATCCCAAATCACTCAATTCCGTAAAGTTGTATACAAGAGACATGAAGTTGGGCAGGAGTGTGTTAGGAGTGTTGTAAGGGTAGGTGTGTGTGAGGGAGAAAAAGGGTGGTAGATGGGATCATAGTTGATAGTTTACATGTTTGAAATTCTTTTTTTTCTTTTAAAATTTTTATTACTTAAAAAATAGCAATCCAAATTCCCAGTCCATCTCCTTCTCCCATTTCCTTCACACACCCTCCCACCCTACCCCCTTTAATCCTAAGAGAGGGCAAGGCACTTTGCCTTGTGGAAAGTCCAAGGCCCTCCTCACTACACCTAGGCTGAGCAAGGTATACATCCAAAGAGAATAGGATCCCAAAAAGCCAGCACATGAAGTAAAGACAAATCCCATTGCCACTGTCAGTAACCCCTCAGTCTGCCCCAACTGTTGACCACATTCAGAGGGACTAGCTTGATCCTATGCTTGTTTATCTTGTTCATTCCCAGTCCAGCTGGAGTTGGTGAGCTCCCATTAGCTCAGGCAAACAGTCTCAGGGGATGAACCCCTCATGGTCTTGACCTCTCTGCTCACATTCTCACTCCTTCCATTCTTCAACTGGACCATGCGAGCGCAGTCCAGTGCTTCGATGTTAGTCTCTGCCTTTGTTTCTATCTGTTGTTGGACTAAGGTTCCATGGTGATATTTAAGATAATCATCAGTCTGACTATAGGGCAAGGCCAGTTCAGGCACCATCTCCTCCATTGCTTAGGGTCTTAGCTGGGGTCATCCTGGTGGATTCATGGGAATTTTTCTAGAGCCAGGTTTCTTGCCAACACCAAAATAGCTCCCTCAATCAAGACATCTTTCTCTGTTCTCATATCTGTCCCCCCTCCATCTTGACCATCCCATTCCCTCAAGTTCTCCTCAACCCTCTGCTTATCCCCTCCTCTTCCCCTGCTCCACTGCCTTCTACCCCTGACCCCAATGCTCCTGAAATTCTTAAAATAAATAAAAATAAAGAAATGGGAGCTCCGGATTTTATACTATCCTGTGCTATTTTTCTTCAAGGTTCCCTTAATAGAACAAACAATGACACGTCCCTTACACCAAATGTTTTCTCTCACTGATTAAGGGTAAAAGGTGGTTTCCCTGGTGATAAGATTGTTGATTGTTGACAATGCCTTCACTGAGTCCTTCTTGTTTTCTTTAAGTGGCTGAGAAGACCTGAACTGCCCACCAAAGGCCATAAGCTGCTAAAACCTAATTCATTCATTTATTCATTCAGTAGTTCTTTCAACAGATACCCAGGGCAGAGCTGCTGATGCCCAGATTGACTGCTTGAAACAGTAGCGTTTCCAGGGACAATTTGAAAATCCTCATTTTCTCCTGTCTAAGTGGGAATCTGTTTCCTTATCTCTACTGAGAAAAGATCCTCGGATTTGTTGGTGTTCTTTAGAGTCAAGAGCTGTAGGCAGGCATACAACCTGACCCTCTACAGTCTTTTTATAAAGGGTTTCTGCCTGTGTATGTTCACAGTGCTAACCAGAGAGCTACCCTGCCCTGAAGGCTGAGTAGGGCTGTATGCCCTACTCAGAACAGTCTATTCTAATTTGCAAAGTTGCCTATTATGGGATGCGGCAGGCCTGCTTTTCAAAATGCAAGCATCTTGTATGCTTTCTCATTTTCATATTTTCATTTCCACAGTGAGATACTTGTGCTGTTCCGGGCCTATTTTTAGCAATTTCTCTTAGAAGGGAATTCTTTAAAATTCACTTAATTTTTATGAGGCATTTGGTTTATTATACTAATAAATCTTCCCTTAGTTTGCCAAACAATTGCAGTGAATGTGATAAGTTTATGTGGAAATTAAGTAGCACTCCATCTTTTTTATAAGACAGACACACATGTAAAAGAAAATGGATGTAGGCTGGAAGGAGAGGAGGGTTGGGCTTGGGGGGATTTCTCTGTTGTTCTTGCTGGAGCTTGTTTACTTAGAGGGGAAAGCTTTGTAAAAGACAAGACTGAAAAACACTGGGACTTAGGTATAGGGATGAGGTGAAGGAGTGGGCTGAATGCAGGACTCATAAAAGATGGACAAAATGTGAGTACAGGGTAAGAGATTCTGTGAGATTAAAGGACTAATTGTGAAAAGCAAAAGTTTCAAACATTTGAGAGAAATATAGAAGAATACAATATTGGAACTGGGAAGAATTTATTTCAGTGGTATAAAAAATTCAAATCATAAAGGAAAGTATTCAGATGTTTGGCTTCGTTAAACTGAAAACTTAAAGCTTGGGCCGGGGAGAGAGCTTGGTTGGTGAAGCGCTCGCTGTGCAGGCGTGAGAACCCGATGCACGCTCAGCACCCGTGTTAAAAACAGGCCAAGATGGTGCCTGCCTGAAACCCAGGACTGCACTGCAGGACACACTCGGCTGGATCCCAGGGGCTTTCTAGACAGCAAGCCTTTCCTAATTGGAGACACAGGTCCCAGTGAGGGACCTGCCTTTAAAAACAAGGTTGTTTCTATTTAAGAGAAGCTGAGGTTTTATTCATGCAAAATAATTGTGTAATAAATTTAGAACTGAATATTTAACAAAGGATCCAATTTCCAAATGACCTGCAAACACTATAGTAATTTAAATAAAAATAATATGCAAAATAGCACTTTTAAAGCTTATGTTTCACTATTAGCTATTACCTCGTTGGCTACAGTAGGAATTTTTCCTTTTCATTGTCGTTCCTTCCATTTTGAGTGAAATTAAAGACAAAAGGAACACATCTATCTATCAATAAATGTCAGTAAATGTTTGCTTTTTCAAAAAACTGGTGTTTCAGTTACTGTCCTAAGTTCTATTAAAAAAATCATAAAATGAATTTTGACTTAAGGTAGATCAGAATTTCCAACCGTTTCTTAAATTATCTGGAACATACTCTGCCATTTGTTCTGCCCATTATTTATGCTAAGCAGAATTCTTAGTACTGATGAATATAAACTCAAAATAATTGATAAACTCTGAAAATACTGTTGACAATGCTTATGTCCCACTCTAACAAATATACAGTTAGGATGCCACCCTTTATGTAAAATAAAACAAGTGCACCCATTTCATTAATATTCACATGTGCTTTTATGTTTAATAAATGGTAAAATAGCACAAATACTAAAGACTTGCTTCAAAATAAATTCTTTTAATATAAAAACAAAGCAAAATCTTATTTTAATTATATTATATTTTACTTTTGTTATAAAAACAAACCAAACAAAGATGGTGGATGACTCCCAGCCATGAACCTTCTGGTTTTCCAGGTTGTCTCATAACTAAGTTATTTAAAGGCTCTGGAATCCCTCAGGAAGAACACAGATAAGAACCAAACACTTGAAACCAAAGTTAACAATCACAAAATTACTACAAAAGGTAGTAATCAGAAAAGGTAGTTCAAAGCCCCGGTGCTGACACTCCAGAATTCAAGCCAAACACAACATCTCCGTGTAATCTCTTGCAACACTTGTAGATCAGCGTCTTGCTCAGCAGTAACCAGAGAAGCTTCCTCATGCAGAGATGGGAATAAATATAGTGACTCATAGTCTGACGATGTACAGAGAGTGAGAGGCCTTGGAACGCTTGGTTCTAAATGGAATGTCTCTATCAATTACTTCCCCTCACAGCTCACGGAACTTGATGTAAGAGGAGGCAGAAAGATTGTAAGAACCGGAGAGGATTGAGGACCCCAAGGAAACATGACCCTCTACATACAGGACAACAGTTATACTCATGAACTTGCAGGAACTGTGGCAGCAAGCACAATGCCTTTATGTGGACCCAAGCCCACATCTGTATCCTAGAAGAGATCTCCAATTGATAACCACTCACAGGTTTTAAAAAATTAGTTTTCATCTTTTCCAATGGAGTCTCACTGGGGATACAAACCACTCTTAAAGGCAGAACCCGTGCTCAGCAGTAGATGGCCAGCACAAAATGAATTCACTGATATTTTTAGAGTGTTTTTCTTTTTTTCTTTGTAGGTCTTTTGCTTATAAATTGTGGTTTCCATTTTTAAGATTTAGGGGATTTCTGGGCATGCCCATGGATGGCATCTCTGTGTCTCTTTGGGCTTTTTCTTTATTTCTTTGTTGCTATGGTTTCCTTCTGTTCAGATTTGCT
The DNA here is from genome assembly GCF_982192425.1 of Myodes glareolus. Lineage (NCBI taxonomy): Eukaryota > Metazoa > Chordata > Mammalia > Rodentia > Cricetidae > Myodes > Myodes glareolus. The sequence continues at coordinate 9,130,104 of NC_142032.1, forward strand.
TGTTTTTATTTTATCTTATTTCTTCTTTTTCTGTTTCTAGATGCATGTTTGTTTTCTAATAAGAGAGAGAAATAGAGGATGTGGATTTGGTGAGTGGGTACATAGGGTGGGTTGGGGAGGAGTTGGGGTTTGGGGAGAGGCAAACCATAATCAGAATAGTGTGTATGGGAAAAAAGTTCTATTTTAATAAAAATAAAAAGGAATACACAGAGACCAATGACTTAGCTCATCAGGTGAAGGGACTTGATACCAAGGCTGATGACTTGAGTTTGGTTTCTAGGAGCTACAATGTGGAAGAAAATCGATTCCTTCCTGCAGTCTGTTTTCTGACACATGGGCATGCACACATGCACACACACACACATGCAGTAGACAAACAAACAAGCAAATAAACATAATGAAATAAAACAATACCAGCTATGGTCACATGGTTCATAAGAAATTTATTATGAGAAGGACTCAGAAATTTAGAGAATTAGAAGAACACATGGATGTTCTTATCGCAAAGAAAGGAGTGGGATGAAACTCTAGGGCAATACCATTGATTCTTGGATGTCTCAACAGATGCCTACTGTCCCCAAACTCACCTAGGTGTAGCCAGGGAAGATGAACAGATTATACCGGACAAACAAACTATGCAGTCAAGCTTAAGGAGGTACTGAGATCCCGCTGCTGCTAACTGATAAATGTGATGAGAAAGCACATACAGGCCATACACTATCAGTCATATGCGTGGCTGGGTCACATCAGAACAGCATCTAGATGTGTAGAACAAGGACCACTTTGCGGGATGAATAAAATGCCATAAGGATGCAAGGTTTACTTCATCGTGAAACTCTCACACTCTTAAATGTGCATGTAGTAACAAGAGGTTTAAAGAACATGAAGCAAAATGAGTAAAATTATAATAATTCTTGGAGATTGAGATTTGTTTTAATGACTTTTACCAAGAAACAGTAATAATACAGAATAATATAGAAGATTGTAACAGCACGCTCATGGGAGGGTTGTGATTTACAGAGCACAGCACTCAGGGAAAGTACAAGCCGTCCTTTCAAATGCACAGGGAGCCCTCGGATGGGCCTCATACCAGGTCATAAATCACTTTCAATACATGTTATAAAACTGAAGTCATGCAGGGTATGTTCTGCGACTACAGAAAAAATAAATTAGAAAGATAACTAGGGTGTCCTTGAAACTTGTAACTAAACTAAACACATCTAAATAATTAAAGGGACAAAGAGCCAATCACTAGATAAAAATATTTTAAACTGAATAGAAAATAAAACAAATCTTAAAATGAAGGGACTATGTAAAGCAGTGACTGAGGAAGCTTTTAAGTACTTTTTAAGTTTATCTATTTATTTTATATCCCAGCCAAGGTTACCCTCATCCTCCACTCCCAGTTTCTCTCCCCTCCCATTCCCTTCATCCTGCTTTCACCCACCAATACCCTCCTCTTTTGTCTCCATTCGGAAAATGGAAGGTCTCCCATATGTATCAATAAAACATGACATATCAAGTTGCAGTAAAACTAGGTACCTCTACATGTATAAAGGCTAGGCAAGTTCAGAAAAGAGAAAAAGGGACAAGACGAAGAAAGAACAGAGGAGGAAATACTTTGGAACCAGTCTATCCTAAGTTTGAAGCTCTTTAGTTAGTTCTTCTGAGCATTTTAGTTTAATGTTTATGTTTAGCTTATTTTTTCAAAGAACACTTGCTTATGGGCAATTATTAAGAATCATTTTGGGGCAAGGGAATAACTCGGATGATAAAGTACTTGCTGTACAATCACGAGAACCTGAGTTCAATCCCAGTACACATGTGAAAGTCAAGCATACTGGAATGAGCCTATAATCCCAGTATTGAGGAGGAAGGAGGGTCCTAGGAACTTGATTGATTAATCTAGCCCAATTGGTGGAGCTATTCTTGCTTTCTTTCATGATTGTCTTATTTAAATGCTTTTTCTGTTTATATTATGCTTAATTTATTTTTAATAGAAAACTGTGTAGCTTTAATTATTTAGGAATGATCACTTTGTCCACTCTTTACTATATATTTCCTTATTCTAAAATTTTCTCAAAAATTTTGGAGAAGAATGCACCTTTAAAATTTCTATTAAGCCAGTGGTGGCGACGCACACTTTTAATCCCAGCACTAAAGAGGCAGAGGCAGGCAGATCTCTGTGAGTTCATGGTAAGCCTGGTCTACAAAGAAAGTTCCAGGAGAGCAAGAACTGCTGCACAGAGTAATACTGTCTCAAAAAACAACAAAATACAAACAAACAAAATTTCTATTAAGATGAAAATATGAAGCTGGGAGCAGAGGCAGCAGGATCAGGAGTTCAAAGCCAGGTATGGCTCCACTGAGAGTTGGATGCTAGACTGAGTACGTGAAACCATGTCACCTAAAAAAATGAAGGTGTGAATTACAAGAAGGCAAACTACTTTTGCCTCACAATGAAGCTAGGTTCATAAAATCTGAGGATTTCACAGAGCTGATGAGCAATGATAGAATGCCATCATTCCTTCCTGAGAACAAAGGCCGTAGCTCCCAGCCCACTGTCAAACACCTGCTGCTCATTGACAGTGCATCAAGTGCCTATTCCAGCTTACACTTTACTGGGACAGCAGCAGTGTAACCAACTTCCTGAAATTGCTCATTCTGAGAAGTCATGCTGGGATCATAGAGCAAATAGAGTCTGTTTGCTGCAAGCTGCAAGCTAATTTGATGGCTTCCATGTTCTTGAATGAACTTTCCTGATGCCTTTGCCTTGCCATGGTCTGAAGCCTATCAGTGCATTGCATTTGGGGAAAAATACATATTAATGTGTTCAGTGAAGATCATGGGTAAACCCTGTTTATCTTATTTCACCAAAAGCTAATGGGCATGCATTTTCTAATCTGAATAATTTATTTGGAGGGGGTGATTATGAAGGTATAATTTGGGTTGCATCTGCCACACATACATTTCAGGACTTCCTGGAGAGTGAGGACTTGGAATATATCCAACTCTTAGCCTCTTTCAATTAGCGGCTTCCTGGATTATTGATTTCAGTTTAATATGTCTTAATGTCAGCAGGGTCAACCTCAGAGTCCTGTGACCTATGCAGCTATTAAAAAGACCCTCCATTTAGTTTAAAACTTTTAAGACAGCTATTTCTGGCTCAATTTTTTAATACATTCTAAATAGCCCAAATTTTAATTTTTCACTGGATCCTGCAAATTTTGTTGCCAGACTGGGCTGTTATCAAGCTGCAGAGGAACTTGCTGAGACTGGTTGGGGTCAAGCCAGGAAAGGAATACAGAACTTGTCTGCAAGTAAGCTGTATGACTTCCGGGAAGACTGGTTATTGGCTTTATCTATTAGAAAAGGGTAAACGAATTAATAAAATAGCGAGAACAATAATTTTCAAATGCTTATAACACTTGAAGAAATTGAATCTGGATATATAATGTGAGTTATAATCAATAACATTTGTATATTAGTAACTTTTTACTTGCTATGCTTTTTACAGACATGATGTCAAATCACACCATGTAGCAAGTCTGGCTATAAATTTGTAAATTCTTAATTAAAGATTTTGGATGGCCATAGCGTCTCACTGCAGTTTCTTTCTGGAATTAGAACTACTTGTTAGTGTTTACTCCATGATTTAGAGTTTCGTCTCTCTCATCATATTATATATTCTATGGCTCAGACCTATATTTTCTTCCTTCCTTCTCCCTTCCCTCCCTCCCTCTTTCCCTCTCTCTCTCCCTCCCTTCCTTTTTCCCTCCCTCCTTTTCTTCCTTCATTCCTCCCTTCCCCCTCCCTTATTCATTCTTTCCTTTTTTCTTCATCTTCCTAAGTAATGAGAGGTCAGATTTAGGAAATCATCAGGATCGTATTATATCCCAAATCACTATGTATAAGGCATCTAGATAATTTAGAAGCATATGCCTCAGGTATCTTTGCACTTGGGAGAGCCAGAGAGTTGAAAGAAAGCATGCAACTGTGAAAAGCAAAGGCAGGAGTGGTCCAGGTATGCCAGGCAGACTGGATTTTCAAGCAGTTTAAATCAGAGGTCAAGGGAAGCACAGGGTACCAAATCTTGACAGGCAATAAATCAAGCCTACACATCAGCTATTTCTGCTTCACAATAATTTGGAGAAAAGAGATCTCTTGGCCAGGAATACCTGACACACAGCAGGCATTGCTCATCAGATAAGCAGCAAGCTGACAGCCGTAGCTCTGACAGGCTCCTTCAAAGCTGTACACGTCGGCTCACAGTTCCAAGTTTAAGAGGTTTCTAGCTTCAGGAAGTTGCTTCTCTTTCTTATTTACAAAATAAAACACCTCAATTAAGTGATGGACTAATACTCTAATGTGGGATAAATTTGCCAGAGAAGGCATAACCATACATTGAAACCTTTCTGCTGAATGAAATTGTGTGTTGCTGACTTCCTTTAACACATAAGTTTACCACCTTCAAAGTACATTTTAAAAAATTTATATTGATCTACTTGAAGCCAGTCATCTTAATAAAAAATGACTTCTTTTTCTCATTCTTTATCATTTTGTTCATATTTTTGCATTATTTTGCATGTATTATTATCATTTTATGTGTCTGTGTCTGTGATGTATGTGCAGATGTGTGCATGTGTATGGAGACCAGAGGTGGTGCAGTTCCCTCACTCTGCAGCTCTCTGCCTTATTCCCCTGAGACAGGATCCCTCACTGATCTGTATTTCCTAAGCTGGCCGGCTGCTCTCGGCCTTATTCCCCTGAGACAGGGTCCCTCACTGATCTGTATTTACCAAGCTGGCTGGCTGCTCTCGGCCTTATTCCCCTGAGACAGGGTCCCTCACTGATCTGTATTTACCAAGCTGGCCGGCCAGAAGCCCCATGATTCCTCTCTCCCCATCCCTTCTGTCCAGAACTGTTACAGGAGTGAGCAGGTACTCTTGGCTTCTTATTAATATACTGAGGATTTCACAGTTCAGGAATCTATGATCATAGAGCGAGCTCTTTAGCTGTCTCCCCAGTCACTCTGCTTACCATTTTGTCATAAACATTTTCTCACAGAAGAGTGCAGTTTATTTGACAGAATGGACATTTTAAAAGGACTAATATTTAATTGTGTATTCTAGTGCAAATTATGTAAAAAAGATTAAGCAAAATAAAATATGCTTCTATAATTTTTAAATTGTTGAACATGAAGAAATTACTTTCTTTTCTTGAATTGCTTCCTCAAGTAAATGTTATAAATTACAATGTTGAATCAGAGGGTAGAAATATTAAACAAAGCTTACATTTTTAGTTTTTAATTCCAATTCAATATAATGCACACGTTGCATTTTTCCTCCATTCTATTCATTGAGAAATTGAGACTGAGAGTAAAGTGGTTCACTAGGTGAGGCAGTTAGTGTTATAGGCGTCCTATAACGTTTCCTAATCAGTTTTTCCCTTTAAATAATAAAAACACAAAATCTTTCATTTCCTTGGCTTTAAAAATATTTTCCTTTTTCATATATGTTTGTATGGATGGTATGCATGAATACACACATGTTCACATGTGTGTGGGAGCATGTGTGTGCATATATGTAGAAGTCCATAGTTATATTAGAAATCTTCTTTGATCATTCTTCTACCTTGTTCTTCAGGACAGAGTTTCTAAGTCAAACCCAGAACCTACAGATCTGCCTGTTCTCCCTAATAAGTTTGTTCAGGGATCCTCTCTCTCTGCTCTCTCAGGCTGGGATTACTGATAGGCCACCATGCTCACACTCCAGTTACATGGGTCCTGGGGTTCTGAGCTCTGATTTGTTAGCTTGTGAGGCAAGCCTTTTAAACACTGAACCATCTTCCCAGTTTCCTGGTTTTATTTTTAAAAATTGTGCTTAAAATACCCAAATTCATGATTTTCCATATTTAACTATAATATTTTGGAGGAAGGATGTCAAAAGCAGATACTTATGCATTCAATAACTTTAGAGGGCTTTCATTCTATGATACTAGAGTGAAATAATAAAGTTATCAATGATTAGCACTGATTAAGTATCACAATGTAACAGGTATTGCCAAAGATTTTAAATCCATGGTCATATGGAATTAGTTTTACTTTATTATATCCACAAGGATTTTAGTATAGAAGTCCTTACTTATAGTTGCTGGAGAGATTGCCTCCTTGTTAAGCATTAGCGGTTCTTGTGTAGCACCCAGGTTTGGTTTGGTTCTCAGTACTTACATTACACTCCCAAGCACCTGTACCTCCAGCTCCAAAGGATCTGATATCCATCTCCGGCCTCTGTGGGGCAGCACATGTGCACACAGTCAGGCACAGACATGTACATATGACACAGAAAAAATAAAGAAGGAAATTTCTGTTTACACACAGACCCCAAGGAGTAGAGAGGGGAAATAATCTCCCAGGCATGGACGGTGAGTGAGTGGTACAATCAGGACCGACACCAGAGAGCTTAAAGTCAAGAAGTCAAGGTACTTTTTTTTTTTTAGAAACTAATTTTATTAAATTATAAAAGTTTCCATTTCCGCCCCTCCTCCCAACACCCTCCCAGTCCCCCCACTCTCTCTCCTCCTCCCTCTCCATCCCTAAGAGCAGTCAGGGTTTCCTGCCCTGTGGGAAGTTCAAGTTCCTCCCCGCTCCCTCCAGGTCCAGGAAGGTGAGTGTCCAGACAGACTGGATCCCCAAAATCCAGTATATGCAGAGGAAACAAGTCCCAGTGTCATTGTCAACGGCTTTTCAAAAAGACTCCGGGCCAGCCACATTCAGAGAATCTGGCCACATTCAGAGAATCTGGTTGGATTGCGTCCTCGTTCAGTCCCAGTCCAACTGGCCTTGGTAAACTCTCATTAGAATCGTCCCCTTGTATCAGTGGGTGATCGCATCCCTCGCAGTCCTGATTTCCTTTTTCATTTTCTTCCTCCTTCTGCTCCTCATTTGGACCTTGGGGGTCTCAGTCTGGTGCTCCAATGTGGGTCTCCGTCTGTATCGCCATCCATCCTCGGATGAAGGTTGCCTCTGGTCTTGCCTTCTTTGCTCACGTTCTCTTTCCTTCTGCTTCTCGTTTGGACCTAGGGAGTTAAGTCCAGTGTTCCAATGTGGGTCTCTGTCTCTATCTCCATCCATCGCCAGATGAAGGTTCTATGGTGATAAGAAAAATATTCATCAGTATGGTTATGGGCTAAGGCCGTTTCAGGCACCCTCTCCTCTGTCCAGAGAACAATCTGGGGATCTCTCCTTGGACCTGGGAAACCATTTATAATCAAGTCTCTTGTAAACCCTAAAATGACTCCCTTAGTTGAAATATATTCTTCCCTGATCCCATATCCATCCTTCCTCCCTCCCCCCATCCCAGTCCACCGAGCTTTCCCCATTCCTCCTCTACTCCCTTCTCTCTAACCCTCTCCCCTTCCAACAACTCCCCACCCCCCCATGCACCCGAGGTTACCTGGCACTCTTGTCTATTTCCAATCTCCAGGAGGATAGCTACATGATTTTCATCAGGTTCACCTTCTTATTTAGCTTCTCTAGGATCACGAATAATAGGCTCAAAGACCTTTAATTATGGTTAGAATCCACTTATGAGTTCAACATACGCAAATCTATCAATGTAATCCATCATGTAAATAAACTGAAAGAAAAAAACCATATGATCATTTCATTGGATGCTGAAAAAGCATTTGACAAAATTCAACACCCCTTTATGATAAAGGTGTTGGAGAGATTGGGTATTTGAGGATCATACCTAAATATAATAAAAGCAATATATAGTAAGCCGACAGCTAACATCAAATTGAACAGAGAGAAACTCAAAGCCATTCCACTAAAATCAGGAACACGACAAGGCTGTCCACTCTCTCCATACCTCTTCAATATAGTGCTTGAAGTTCTAGCAATAGCAATAAGACAACATAAGGAGATCAAGGGGATTCGAATTGGAAAGGATGAAGTTAAACTTTTGTTATTTGCAGACGATATGATAGTGTACATAAGCGACCCCAAGAACTCTACCAAAGAACTCCTACAGTTGATAAACACCTTTAGTAATGTGGCAGGATACAAGATCAACTCCAATAAATCGGTTGCCCTCCTATACACAAAGGATAAAGAAGCAGAGAGGGAAATCAGAGAAACATCACCTTTCATGATAGCCACAAATAGCATAAAATATCTTGGGGTAACTCTAACCAAGGAAGTGAAAGACCTATTTGACAAGAACTTTAAGTCCTTGAAGAAAGTCAAGGTACTTGTGCTTAATTTTCAGCTTCTATCATGACCCTGCTGTTAGCAATGCTGGGAGGCCTGAGGATGCCCCAGGATACTAAGTGCAGATTCTGGGTTGAGTTTTATGTTGTTTCCCCTGTCCTTCATTTTCGTAGTGTCTGTTAGTCCTGGAACAATCATCTTATTTTCTCATAGGTTAGCTATAGCCTTGTGATTTGTTTTTGTGAAAACTCTCCCAAGTTCTGGGGTTGATATTCTAACAGCATTGGCATCTTACCCAACGCTTGCAGCAGCAGGCATGGCTCAACTTTGGTGATGTTGCTTTCCATGCAGAACAGATGAGCTAAGGACTCATTACAACTGTGATCTGGGAAAGAGGGAGGGAAGGAGGCTCAAACTGCTCAATCAAGTCATGGGTCTTTGTGGATGCTGCCAAGACTGGTAGTGAGTAATCACAATTTCTCTCAGGATACTTTCTTCCTCTTCTCCTTAATGAAGGGAACTGTGTAGGTACGGTAAATCTTCTGATGTTCTTCCTATTTCAGGACCAACATGTCTGAGAAGATTTTTTTAATTTTAAATGTTTATTTCTCTTTGTTCTTATCTAAGTAGCTTCCACAACTAGTTTGTTACTACCACTAAGATCATACTGAAGCTTCTTTGAAAATCAATATGAGACCAGAACAGACAATGAAAGAGAGTTCTCACCTCAGAATTCATTGGGTAAAATTACATCTATCAATGTAGGTACCATAGAATATCAGCTTGGTTCTTCTGGTAAGACTGCAAAATTATTATTTGATAAGAATGTGGTCACATTTGGAAATGAATTTAATAATTATGATAAGATTTCACATCAAAGTAATTCCTAGAAAATGACTGTAATTAGAACCACTTGATATAAAGATCTTAGAATATGGTAATTTGTTTATTGTATTTCCTTATGAAAATTGAATGTTACAATTACCATAATTTGAAATGTATTAGAGGTATCCAAGCTTCTAATCAATTATTTAATTATGTAGAATTGCTCTCATACTGAGAAATTCATGGTAATGTTTCTTTCTTTAGATCTTTCCCTGGCTTTACTGAAGTATGATTGACAAACAAAAACTATCCATCTAAGGCATACAGCTAATGATTATATACATATCTCGTGTATTCCTGGTTGCCTCAGACTCATTATGCAGCTGAGCATATCCTTGAATGTCAGATCCTCTTGTCTTCATATACTGAGATTTGGAAATACAGTCAAACTTTTGTCCAGCTTTTGGGGTGCCGAGATTGGATTTATGGCTTTATAAGTGCTGGGAAAATGCCATATGCACATTATCTCCAGCCCACACACTACATTTTTTATCCATTCATCTGTGGACAGATCCTTACATTGTATCCATAACTTTATTATTGTGAATGATGCTGCATTGAGCATGAGAGTACGGACAGCTCCTGGGCATTTTATTACATTTTATTAGGATAAATGCTCATGGACAGGGTTATTGAAAGAGAAGGGAGGAAGTCTCTGTCAGTAGCTTTAAGGAGCTCCTCATTGATCTCCTCAGTAATTGTGTCAAGTTACATCTCCATTAACAGTATACAAGGTTTGCCTTTTCTCTACACCACGTCAAGAGTTAGTTCTTGTCTTTGCGATCATAGACATTCCTGTAGGTGAAGCCTCATTGTGGTTTTCACCTATACTTCCCCAAGGATGGTTCATGTTGAACAGCTTCTCATATTCTTGTTGAAAAATGATAATTCAAGATCACTGTCCACTTTTCAATTGGGTTATAAATTTTTCATATATATATATATTATGGTGTAGTGGAACAGATCCTTGCTGGAAATCCACAGCCACGTAGTGATACACAGATTAATAGAAATAATAGAAACTGATTAATTTAAGATGTAAGAGCTAGCCGATAAGAAGCTAAAAATAATAGATCAAACAGTGATTTAATTAATACAGTTTTTATGTGATTATTTTGGGTCTGAGAAGCTGAGACAGGAAGGTTGATTCAAATTTGAAGTTAGATTAGGCTACAAAGTGTGTTGCAGGTCAGCCATGGCTACATTGCAAAAACTAATCTCAAAAACAGTATCCTACTGTATATAGTCAACTAGTATTTGGCAAAGATGCTAAGAATACATAGTAGGAAAAAAAGAGTATATTAAGTGGTGGTTTGAGAACTTGATATCTGTAAGTAGTATGTTGAAATTGGATCTTTATCTTATGCTAAGCACAATACTTAACATGGAATATATTCAAGACTTAGATGTAAGACAAATATAAACATAATAAAATATATGGCTTAAATATAAAACAAGAAACTGCAAAAGAAGAAAACATAGGGAGACAAGTCCTTGACAATGATACTTTGACTATAGCACCAAAATCACCAGCAAAACCCACCAAAAGTAGTTATAATAGTCTTAAAACACACCAACGTGCTCCTGTTCATCAAAGGAAACACACAAAATGGAGTGGAATGTGAGTTTCCTGGCAGAATTTTTGTTATTCTGACTCCACACTCTGTCTCACAGAAAGTAACGGAGTGTTTTCCAAACATAATGTCAAATGATCAGATGCAATAGCAAGTCAAATTAAATCCATTTTACAGATGAAAAAGTGGAATGTTTCAAAGATACTGTTTATCAAGGTCACAAAAATGAGTAAGAAATAATAATAATAATATTGTCTATCTCATGCCACAATTTATTTTGTTTTTACTTTTTCTACCATGTCATGCTGTAACTAGCCTAAAATAAACAATTATGCAACATATTTATATAGATCAAATTATGCCTGATTTATAACTGGAAACTATATGGAAATTTGAATATTTAGGGAGATCAAGGCCTGAAAGTATCACTTGAATACATTGATTTTAGTTCAGTCTCAAGCTATACTACACACATACACACACACACACTCACAGAGAGAGAGAGAGAGAGAGAGAGAGAGAGAGAGAGAGAGAGAGAGAAAGAGAGAGGAAGGAGAGAGAGGGAAAGGAGAGAAAGAAAAGCAATCATATTTGCACACACATAGGTATATTTGTACCTACACAAACATACTTGCACAATCACAGGCATGCTGTCACCTATACATACAGGAATACCTGAACACACACACACACACACACACACACACACACACACCACACACACACATACACACACACACACACACACACACACACACACACACACACACACACACTGAAGACTAAACTTTCCACCAGACACTGCAGATGAGCAGGGGTTATTCATACCTTGATCTTGGAGACAGACGAACCACCATAAATCCTTTATACTGGTTCTGGGGATCTGAGTCAGATGCTTCAACACAGCACGGTCAGCTATTTCCCTACTAAGTCATCTCCCCCGCCCAGCTTTTTTAAAGATTTAGTTTAGGAATGGAGGACTTTTATCTTTTTCACAGTGATTGAGAAAACAGCTTGTAACAATGATGGTGTGGGTTGAATGAAACCACTGTTTTGGCTGAGCGACGGCCCTTCAGCTCCCTCCATCATCTTCTCCTTCACCTTACAGTGCCTCACGGATACTTGGCTGATGTCAAGGATGGCCCGTGCTTTTTGTCTGCAGTACTTGTTTGCCTCGTTCAAGGAGTTCGACAAATCCTGTTAGACAGTTATTTCAATATTCATTTCTCTGGATCCAAGAGAACTTCTGAGTCTTTGTCCTAAAATCACTGTTTTCTGACCTTTTCCTATCAGTTTCTTCTATTTTGATTTATGGGACTACGATTTTCTCTGGAACTTTTGCTGTCTTCTCTCATGACTTTTCACAGCTGGAGGAATTGGAGTGTTCTCTGCCAGAATCTTCTCATGGTCAGGGTCAGGTCATTGTAGGAACTGAAGTTAGTTTCATGTGGACATTCACTCATGTCTCCAGAGGACTACCTGAGATCCATCTGGACCGAGTCTTTCACCCTGTCTGATCTCCAGGATTGCTATACAGTGTACTCTGTATGACGGTTACTTTAAGTCCTCCAGTCTCAACACACTTGGTTTTCTAATTTAACTTTGTGTAAACATGAACATTTCACCATAAAAGTATGCTTTTTGAATCTATTTGTTCAATTCTTTCTGTAATTCTCCATCAGAACATTTTTTTTCTTTTTAATGGTCATTTTCTGATTTTTCTCCCCCAGTGGGAGTGCATGAGACAAGCTATTTCCAAGACAGTGAGTAGCTGATTCGTCATCCAGGGCTTCATAACATTTTAGCTTGACATGAGATACTGAGTATTGCTGGGTCCTCTGCTATGGTTTCTGGCTACTAAATAAACTTCCTACCATTACCAGCTGTATGTAAAGGCAAACCTTTAATGATCTCCAAAAGTCCTTGACGGTGATCAAGCATTTGAAGAAAGGCACAGATCTATTCTTAATTAATATGGAGTATTAAGTTTATCAATCCTGAATACGGAAAAAAGAAAACCATTTTAGTCAAAGACAGTGAGGGAAGCTTGTTTATAAAGACGGGTCACACGTTGTAGTGCAAAATCATTGCTAACGAGATTAGAGTTAATAGATTATTGATCCATTTAATGCTTAGTAGCAGGCTAATTTTTTTCATCAGCTATGCAATTGGACAGTTTTTTTTTTCTGTTTTAGAGGCCAATCCAATAGACATCTTTCATCTGATATTAGCACTTAATGTTGGGAAGAAAGTGCTTCGGATGCACTAACCCCGCTTAGTGCCACTGCCACTGCAGCATTGCTCTTGCAGCTTCTCATTTCCAGCTTCTCATTTCTGATGTCTGCTTTATTTTTCCCTCAGGAGCCTGGTAAATCCTTGCTAGAGTAGAAAGGCTTGGGCTTGCAACCTGGAGATAAGGTAGACTCTGATGGTATCATGCCCTGCAAACACCTGCTTTGCTTGACTAAGGCTCCTATTACGCGAGATTTTATTTAATATTGTGAGGAGGAACTGAAGTGCCCACTTTCAGTTATCTTCCTGGACTCTAAGGGACTCTAATCTCTGAATAACAACAAAAGAAATCCTGTGATAGTACTTAACTTAAGAGTGTCTGGGTTCTGATGAGGAAAATGCTATATTTAGGAAGAATAGACCTCAATTGCCAAACTCCAGGACCCCTGTGTGTGTGTGCATGTGTGCACAAGTATTTGTTTTAGACTTCAATGAAACTGAAGCCACACATTTTTCTTTCTCATTTATGCTGATAAATAATTGAAAACCTGTTTAGTGCTTGGATTAAAGATGTTAATCTGCTTCATATCCTATAGAGATGCAAAACACTTTTGAGAGGCAGCATCATGCTGAGGTTGAGTAGAAGTCCTGCTGTCACGGGAGCAGTCAAGCAGAGCAGGTGTTCAGAAAGGATGGTACAATCAAATTCTTCCTTTATCTCTATGCTGTGTATTCAAGCCTTTCTGCACTAGATATGATTCCCCAGTCTCCTGAGGGGCAAAGAACAAAAACAAACCTTAAGAAGTAGCGTTCCTGGTTCAGTTCTTACCTTGGCTGTGAGGCGCTGCTGGTTCTTTTTTGGGAAACGAGCAAACCCAGTAGCAACCCTTTCATAGTGCTTTCACAACATTAACTGATGTAATGTATGTTAATGGGGAGAGAAACGCTTTCATAGACACCTCAGGAAAGAGTCTGTCTGGTTTCTAGGATGACAGGTTTTTATTGCTTTCACATCGACATGCAATTCTTTCCAATGGATTCTATTTGGTGTAAATAATTTCACTTTTACCTTGTTCCAGCTTGCCATTTTCTTTACCCATTTTACTGATCCCAGAGGAGTGGGTGATGATGGTGTTAACTGAAAGAGCAGAGAAGGATGGAGACAGCCTCACGGAGAGGCTTCTCATCCACTTACTCTCTGGGTTCCTTTGATTGCAGGTAGGTAAACCCAATAGCTGCTTCTAATGACAAGAGTCACTTTAAGCCCCCAGCTCAAGGGTATAATCATGGCAGGAAGTCAGGTGATGGGAACTGGAAGCAGCTGATTATATTGCATCCACCATCAGAAAGCCATGATGAATTTCCATGCTTGGGTAGTTTTCTCCATTCCGTGTAGTCCATGAGTCAAGCCCATGGAATATCATTCTGCTCACAGCTAGGAGGGGGGTTCTACCTTTATGGCTGACTTAATCAAGATATTTATATATTAGGCTGTCATATTTATATGATGTTAACCTGGTATGAATAACTCCTCACAGATGTTCCTGGAGGTTAATTTCTGATTGTCAAATAGACAACAGTACATATTCTTGATAGTCAGTATAAAGTCTTCCATTCAGTCAATCAATAATGAGTACCCTATGTATGCTAAACACTAGTCTAGGTCTGGGAATATAAGGGTAACTTACATAGCTCATGTAGCTGACCAATGCATTCAAGGAGTTGGTAACCTACCTTGAGAAATAACAACTCATAATTTGTTACATACAGTAGGGTTTGGGACAATGATACCAATTTAATGCTTCGTGCTGAAGTCACATTGAAGCTCTTAAGTTGCTTGTTAGCTCTCAGCCACCACTTCTGACCTTAAACATCTGAATTAATCTCACAAGTCCAAATGAAGTCCATCATAGATGGCATCAAACAGTTTTGCATTTCTCTCCACTGAATCAGACATTAATTAAAACTTGTTCTCATATTTTATCCCCTAAAGTGTATCTGGGCTACAAGCACACATAGTTTGTAAATAAGGTTGGCTGTCAACAACAGATGCCTCCAATCTACTCTTGATGGGGACTCCTATTTTCTTTTCACTCAAAGTTTTTCCTATCCTTGCATAGCTGTTGGGATGCCAAGGAAGGCAGGCAGACACTGCCATTTTACAAAGAGCACAGTGGTTTCTAGAACTCTGAGAAAGCCAGTGGGGGACGTGCAGGAGGCAAGGCGTAAAGAAGACCCAGACGGCCTCTTCAAGGCGGCTGTGACTGGTGCTGGAGGCATTGGTTGAAATTGCATCAGACTGGAAGGCTTCTTTCATTCCACAAATAAAAGCAGCACCGTTTGAAGTTTACTTTTTGCCATAACTTAATTACCCATTGATGTGGGATTCCCCTTTGTATGCTGTGAATATCATTGGTTAATAAAGAAACCACTTTGAG
The DNA here is from genome assembly GCF_982192425.1 of Myodes glareolus. NCBI lineage: Eukaryota > Metazoa > Chordata > Mammalia > Rodentia > Cricetidae > Myodes > Myodes glareolus. Next base: position 9,145,445 of record NC_142032.1, read on the forward strand.
CCTACAGCAGAGCAGGGCAGAACAGAGCTAGGTGGGGGGAAACTGAACTGAATGCTGGGAGAAAGAAGGCAGGATCAGAGAGAAGCCATGTAGCCCGGCCAGAGACAGACACCAGAACGTTTCCCGGTAAACCACAGCCTTGTGGAGATACACCAATTCATGGAGATGGATTAATTTAAGGTATGAGTTAGCCAGAAATATGTTTAAGCTATTGGCCAAACAGTATTGCAAATAATATATTTCTGGCAGAACAACCAGGATTTGTGTCACTGAAGTTCAGACCAAGGGATGTGATATCTGGGAGTTGTAGTAGAGATCATAGCACGTAAGCATCCATTTCCTGCCTCAGAAGCACTTGCATCCTCTGCAGGGTAGCTTCAGAGTTGAACATAACTCCGAAATTTCTTCTTCATACTTGGGCCCATCTACACACCTGACATCTGTGTTTCTCAGGTCCTTCCTCATTTATTCAGGTTCTCTGGGGCACACATTTGATTCTGCCAGACAGCCCGATAAGCTGGCACTTATACGCTTCATATAATCTCAACTACCACTAACATGTAGATGCCATGAGCAACTCTCTTTCATGCTGATGGCCAGATAATCCTTCTGTTACATCCCTTATGAAAGGGGGATGGGTAGGAGGAATAATCATTGCTCTTATTAGGAAATAGGCCTCCAGGATCAAAATAAGGAAGAAAAGTTATTAGAACTGTGTGTTTTTTCTGGGCATCTATTTCAAACTAGCCTGGATAAAGCCCTGCGGAGATTATGGTATAGGACAATTCCACATCTATCTCTATGACTGGATCAGGTGACTTGATAATGGGCCCCCTTTACCCTCTGCACTCACTTCAAAAATTCTATTGTGATGGAAATGGCCTCCCAAACCTGCTTCAAATCATTCAGACTTCAAAAGCTATTTCAAAACTGTTTTGAATGTAGTTATTTAAAATTATAATCTTCACATAGATTTCTCCAGCTATCTCCCTCATAGAAATAGCAATTATTAATAAAAAGATAATTATTCAAATATATCCTTGTGTTATGAGTTCATAAAATTATGCCAACCCTGGATAATTCAAATTCCTTGTGCAAATTTCTAATGTTCCAAATACACTCATACTTTTTTCTTACTGCTAAGGTTTTTTTGTTTTCTGGAAAGCACTTATTGATGGCATATAATCGAGTGAACAAATAATATGATTAAAAACATTAAAATAGCCTAAATGGGGTGTCAGTTCATGCATTTTTCAATATGCATGGTGGAAAAATTCATTAGGAGTAATTTTGATACTTTCACTATGAATAAAATTACACATTAATTCAATTATAAAAAGTCACTGTCTGTATGCAATATAGGTAGGCTAGACAGAACCCACAACTGGGTAGGAAAGAGTCTGGGCACAGTAAGATTTGAGGAACCAAGGTCTGGGGTGATGGTTCAGCGGTTAGGAGCCTGGCTGCTTTTTCAGAGAACTGGCATCAACAATGGCTCAGAACCATCTGTAACTCCAGAGCCAGGGAAGCTGATGGCCTCTTTTGGCCTCAGTGTGCACCAGGTATGCATGAAGGCAAACACTCACCACCTCCTAAATGTGCACACACACACACACACACACACATGCACATGTACACACACATGCATGCACACACGTGCACATGATACATGGAGACAGATCATCGCTTTCATGCTCTACTTTTTTCTTTTGCAAAACATGCAGAGAATTAAATGCATTCCCTTCTATCAAATGTACAAAATAACCAATTTTTATAAACAGTATTTTAAAAAAATTTCATACTAGCATTTGTGGGTCTGTGACCATCATGATTTTGAAAATAACTCTGCTTCTTTGATCATGTAGGTTCCAGGCCAAAGTTTATTGGCCAAAAGGTTTGTTCTATCATGTGCTATGCCTTTGAGGTCCTCAAGGCAATAGGCCTGGTTCTAACTCTTTCTCAGCTAGACAAGTTCCCACAGTGTGGGCAACATTCAGAATAGCCTCACTAGCAGCTCCGAGTCTCCTCTATTTGAAGCAGTGAGGATTAATAGTCTATTCATGGGACATGAGCAACAACAACCATTTCATCACTAGTGTGATAAAAACAGACAAAGTCAGGGGACATTTAGCAGTCCTGATCACATATTTGTGCTCAAAACCATAGTTTGATTATTTACCTTTCCCCCACAAAGAAAAGTTTCTTTAATTATACAATATACTGCAGCTAGTGAGCAATTAACATGGAATAATGTCAGATAAAATGTGCTACTCCCTATTCAAACATTCCTGGGGGCTTAGTCTTATATTTAGGTAATAATGCCTTACATAAAATGTGGATAATAGTGACAGTTTCTTTATTATACTTCCCAATGACTCTATAAATTTCTGTTGATACTCGAGGGTTAGATTCCAGTTAATTATTGTGATATTGTGCTAACATAACACTTTCTACCCCAAGGAATTACTAAGCATGGTGAAAACTTGAGCCCCATCACTATTTATGAATCTCTTCACTTGTTAAGTGAGAATTCAGCCTGAGATAAATTACCCTGGGTAATTTTAATCAAGAGTTTAATTTTAATGATCACCTGCTGTACAAATAAAATAAGAGAAGCAATGAAACCATCATTATCAAGGTAAGTCATATGTGTCTCCGAGGGATGTTATTTTTAGTGGTGTTCATTAAGGATTTCTGTAAACTCTGAATGGGATAACAGAATAGCAGAGCAAAGCTACAAAGAGAGCATAAATATGTAATTAAGGAGGAGGAAACATCTTATTTTTCACTTGTTGATGATTACTTTGGGATTATTCTTTAATTAGTTAAAGCGTAGATGTCTAGTTCTACACTCTGGTTGCAAGAAAGTGTCCATTTAGTCTGAATGGTTTGAATTTCTCTATCATGTGTTGGTGCCTAACACCTACTCAAACATAGCTTGTCTCAATGCATTTAAGAAACAGACAAAACTGACCTGTGTAGACTGGCAGGTTCAGATTGGAAAAGAAAGTTAGAAGACACAATAACAGACTTACCTATATCTCCCCTCTCTAAACATGTTTTTCACTTCTGTATAAGTATGGAAGGAGGTAGAGCTAAGAAAATAGAGCATTTTGAAGACTTGTGCCTATATGTGCTACTGACCGGTTTTCATGGATGTCAGCTTTGCAGAGTTTCATGATCTTCTATTAAGACATAACAAATGCTGTTCAGTGGGTGACTGCCAGCCCATGATTGTTGACGGATAGGATCTCCTTTAACACTTCACTGCCCATCATTCCTCTCTCTTTTCTTCCCACCCATCTTACTTTTTCCATTCCTTTTCTGCCTCCATCTAATCTTCGTTTCATTGCTTCTGTTGCTTCCCCTTGCCCCCTTTTCTCAGAATATGAAGGATCATGTTTCTGCTTGACATGAGGTTCAGTTATGTTTAAGTAGTAACACACATGCCTCATGACAATATACACTAGCACAATGCTGCCTTGACTTCTAGTGTGGTTTCTCTGGGAGTATACAGTGATAACAGAGCAAAGCAAACCCAGGCCTTGAGATCCTCTACAACTGGCATTTTCTGGAATCTCTTTCTCTATGATGCAAAAGATACTATACTTGTCATTCCTTCTAATTGGATGCATTTAGTACAAGGCAGATAATTAACACAGGGAAATTGGAAGATAGGGAATGCCCAGTTAGTTGCTAATGAAGTATGAAGATATATTTCTAGGGAATTTAGGGTGCACTTGCCTGTTTTTTGTGATGTTTTTCATTTTGCCTTTTGGGTAGATTGCTGAGATACTTGGAAAATTGTCACCTGAGCTTCAAATATGGCCTCACTTGTGCTACAGAACTTGGGGATGTGGATCTGTAGAATGGCTTGCAGTAATAGTGGAATAGGGAAAGAGGATATTTTTTTATTATTTTCTCTCAGAGCCATCAAAAAGTGATAAAGACAGGGCCCTATCTGTAGGGTCTGGAGCCTAAGCTTTGGCACCTTTGGCCAAAATTGGTCTGTACTTGTCTGGTCAGGTGACCAACACTTACTGAAAGGTAACTGCAATAGAACTGAGAGTGACTGAAGTATTTTAGGGTTATCTGTGGAAGACATAGTTTTATTATTTAATGCTCTAGGGTTACATAAACTCATCTCAGACAATGTATTGTTCCCTGTGCCTCAGTTTCTCCCAACTAAAATAGAGATAATAATATGTAATCATGACTGAGGATTAGTTTATGTTGCTAATTAGAGGTGCCAACTGCATTTTATGCTGTAGAGCTTAATAAATACTGGTCTTTGACCTTAAAATTATCACTGTTTAATGTGAGAAAGTGACATGAAAGCAGAAACATTGCAAAATAACTGAAAAATAGAGAAGCCTGTATAGTGCTGTGGAAACAGGAAAATATATGAAAAGTTTCTAATAGTGTGTTAAACATCAACCCCTGGTCACTCTTATCTCATTCAGGGGGCAAGGAATCTATTTGGGTCAGAATGGATATAAAGGGTGGGCAGAGGCTACAGGTAGGAAGTCAGGTGACCTGTAGCCATGATAAAGTTATAGGATCCAAGTACAATGAGAATTCTTTGCCAGAAGGCCCATCCTGGACAGCTCAGTTTTACTGGGATAGCCTTTCATCAGATGGAGAATTCATTAAGCCTTCAAAGGTTTCTAAGAGGTGATGATTCAGCCATTTTAGATTCATCTGTCAAGAGTTCTCTTTTTAGATCTGTACCCTATTTTTCTATTGGATTTTTATTATTTTTTTTGATGATCAATTTCTTGAATTCTTTGTATATTTTGGAGATCAGCCCTCTGTCTGATGTTGGGTTGGTGAAGATCTTTTCCCATTCTGTAGCCTGCTGTTTTGTCTTTTTGACGGTGTCCTTTGCTTTACAGAAGTTTTTCATATTGAGGAGGTCCCATTTATTAATTGTTTCTCTCAGTGTCTGTGCTACTGGGGTTATATTTAGGAAGTGAGCTTCTGTGCCAATGTGTTCAAGTGTACTTTCCACTTTCTCTTCTGTTATGTTCAGTGTGTTTGGCTTTATGTTGAGGTCTTTGATCCATTTGGACTTGAGTTTTGTGCATGGTGTTAGATATGAATCTCCGTCAGAGAAATACAAATCAAAACAACTCTAAGATTCTATCTTACACCTGTAAGAATGGCCAAGATAAAAACACTGATGACAACTTATGCTGGAGAGGATGTGGGTAAAGGGAACATTCCTGCATTGCTGGTGGGAATGAAATCTGGTAGAGCTTCTTTGGATATCAGTATTTTGATTTCTCAGAAAATTAGGAAACAATCTTCCTCAAGACCCAGCAATACCACTTTTGATTATATACTCAAAGGATGATAAATCGTACAAGGACCTTTGCTCAACTATGTTCATAACAGCATTGTTTGTCATAGCCAGAACCTGGAAATAACCTAAATGCTCCTTGACCAAAGAATAGAGAGAAGGAAAATATGGTATATTCACACAATAAAGTACTACACAGCAGAATAAAATAATGATTTCTCAAAATTTGCAGGCAAATGATGGATCTAGAAAACAACATATTGAGTGAGGTAACACAGACCCAGAAAGACAAATATCATATATGCTCACTCATATATGCTTTTAAACATAAAGTAAAGAAACCAAGTCTACAATTCACAATTTCAGAAAACCTATACAACAAAGAGGATCCTAAGAGAGACATACATGGATCTAATGGACATGAGAAGTAGAAAAAGACAAGATCTTTTGAGTAAATTGGGAGCATGGGGACCATGAGAGAGGATTAAAGAGGAGGGGGAGAGAATACCTCAATAAAATCAATTAAAAAAAAACAAAAAAGAGGTGAAGATTTATCTTATAAGAAGAAATTCTGAGTTGTGTCTCCTCAGTGAGCTTGTAGTTCCCTAAAGAGAAAAAACTGTAGCCTGCCATTTCCTATTCTAATAATATATGAAATTATGTATTAGAGGGATGGAGGTTTAAGGTGGGAATAAGATTGGACATGAGGTTCCATGAAGCTTAATATAGTGATAGCTATTATATCAGGTGTTCCGATAGACATTCACATGAACCATAATCTCACAAGGCACTGAATACCAGTAACATAACTACTGCTCTTTAGATCAATAGTTCTAGGGTCTTTTAGGGATAATTTGTATTATAGTGTATGTGTTGCTTAGTATTTTTTGTCAACTTGGCACATGTTGCAATCATCTGGGAAGATGGAACCTCAACTGAAAAAAAATGTCTCCATTGGATTGGCCATTGTGCAAAATCTTGGGGAGCATTTTGTTTCTTAATGAATGGCATGGAGGGCCCAGAATGCTGTGGGAGAGACAGGTAGTTGAGTTCAGTGTGTTTTGAGATGTGAAAGTGTCCCTTTTCTCCCTCCAATGCCCTGCTATTCTTGCATTCTAAATTTTACAAAAATCTGAAGTTTTCTCAATTTTCTTGGGCTTTAGACCTTCTTCACTGGTTCTACAATATTCAGTCAGTTGCTTCTATAGACTGAACTAGGTTCCCTAGAAACTCAACTGTTGAAGCCCAAACCTACAATGTGATGTCATTTGGAAATGGAATCTTGCAGAAATGATTGAGTCATTAGGGTAAGACCCTTATAATGGAATTAGTGCACTTATCACAAAGTAATTGGAGTATTCTTTCCCTCACTCTTGTTGTCTCTGGCACAATGAGAAGGAAGTTGGGATGATAAAAGAAAACTGTTGATTGAGATGGTTGGTCTTAGGCTCAACCTCTAAAACAGTGAGAAATAAATGCATATTGTTTGAGTTATCTGATTTACAATTTTTTATATAGAAACCTAAGCAGATTAGTATAACATCCAAACAACACCTAATTTGAATGTTTGGTTACATGATATGTTCATGGCATTTGCCCCTTTTTCCACAACTGAAAGCCTCACCCCAAAACAAGAATTCTTCAAATTCCTAAAACATAGATTCAATGTCATCCTGAGGTGGCTAAAGTAGGTTCCCTTTGGGAAGACCTAGAATTGTCCAAAGAACCACTACATTTTTGAGTACCCTTTGTGCTTTTAGGATATTCTCTACGATGTGCCTGGTTTAAGACCTAGACTTAGGAGGCCATGGCCAGACTTCACTGAACCATGTAACAAATTTCCAAGACTTTATCCTCATTAGCATGTCATGCTAATTGAACAAACAACCTCACTCATGATTTAAGGAGGCAATGATGGTGTCACTGATAAAACAGTGATAAGGAAAATATAATTACAGTTCTTTATGTGGTCAGAAATGAAGAATGTTGAGACAGAGTGTGAGGAATGGGACTAAGTTGGCTCATTTGGCAGTAAAATTTATGCATGTCTCTCAAATGGTGGCATGGTCTGCCAAGAATGTATTTGCATGACACTCATAGCAGCTTCTGAGAGGTAAGAATGGCTTGGTGATGAATTAAGCCTTCATTGTAGGAGGAGATTATAGATTATGAATACAGAGTGGCTTCATTCTTTACTTTTTCTCATGAGCCAATATGTGCTGAAGTCATTATATGGTCATTGTAGTAGGCATGCAAAATAGTTAAAAACCCTGAAAAGAATTTATCTAGAGGAGAATTTTTTTTTGTGTGTCTTAAGATATAGTATAACATGTTCCAAAAAACTAAAATAGCAGTTCACTGCTTGGCAATTTTAGACTCCAAAGCATTCACTGTAGTAAGAAATAAGGCTGATGATAGTTTTGAATGGATCTCCCAATGGAGGGAGATATTTCAAAGGCCTAGAAAACAAAAGGGACTTTAGAATTTCTGCTCAGAGTTATCTTGTAAAATATGACTGTATTTAGTGGCTTAGGCAAGACCCTCTCTTTTCTGCTTTCGTTGGAATCACTGAAGATAACTGTAAAGCCCGAACACATTACTATTTGCTGTTCTTTCAAATTACCACAAAACAAAAGACTTAAATTTCAAGCAAACAAATGGAGAGAATTAGAAGGGAAAATGTAAATACAATGCAGGGACTGTTGTTGTTCTCTGTTTCTTTCAGATTTGTTTCTTCTTAACATGTGCCTTTTTGTCTTTGCTATTGGACAGTAAAGGAGCAAAGAGCTAACATGCTGTGCCTCCTGTCAAGAGATCTCTCTGACCCTGTAAGTCACGTCTCCCTCAGTTTGTTATAGTCAGTATTGGTGCCTGATAGGTGCTCTGCATGCTGTTCATGTTGTTATAGGCAACAAGTTGTGCTGCATATTTTACCCTTGGCTCCATTTAAAACTACGTGCATCTTGGTAGACTGAGTCCTGACATTCATGGCTAGGTGTACAAGATTAGTTTGCTGTTCAGTACAATCTATTTGTTGAAGTATAAGAGTCTAAGACTTCTGCTAAGGAGACTGCTTTCTGGGATCTATTAAATTAAGTGTTGGTTGAAAAAAGTAACAGTGAGCTATAATAAAATACCAGTTTTGGTTTTCTTGGCATGTATCCTGGAGCCATCTTTATCAAGGAAATTCTAATCTATATTAAATCTGCATCTTAAGATAAATGAAAATTAGGACCTCTGGATCAATAGAAATAGGAGAAAAGATTGATTTAAACTTATTTTTATTCTCTACTACTAAGTGATTCTATAATTCAATGACATTTTACTGGTATTCTCTCATCTTTATGGAGTTTCTTCACTAGATATCTTGACAGCAGTGAAAGACAGAGGTAATATTTACCTTGCTGAGTCTTCACAGTACCTTCTCCAGGACTTTGTGTTCAGTTCTAGTTAAAGAAATAATCTGATATGAGAACCTATTTTGTGAAACTGAGCTATTTTACCGATATAAGGCTCCAAAGAGGGGACAGACAAAACCATCAATGAGAGCAAGTTTGTTTTTCCAGTGAAATCTACACCATGGGACTAATGAGAATCTGGGGTGGTTTACAAGGTCAAGATCTTTTGGCAGAAGAAACAACGTGACTGTCAAACAGGACATGGGAAACATTCCCTTCAAACTCAACCCAGACGTTTTAGCTCCTCCTTTGCTCAACTCTCAAAACATGAGTTTATCATGTTAAGATACATGGAATCATATTTAAAGCAGTTTTGTAGATTCCCAAATCATTTCTCCACTCTGTTTCGGTAAACCCATTCTGAAGTCCTTCCTCCACTGTGTTCCAAGGCAACATCCATTAGGTTTTTAGTGACACGTTCTCATGGCTTGACTTAGTACCATCAGTACAATCAGAAGTAGTTCCTCCAAAGTCAAGGTTAGGAAGAACATAGGTATGAGGATTGAGCAATAGATGGGAGAATTGGTAGGATTAAAGATGGGAGGATGGATAGGAAGAAGAAGGTCCACTCCCTAAACATTAAAAAGGGGACAGAGAGTGTCTTAGTTAGGGTTTCTGTTTCCATGAAGAGACATCATGAACACGACAATTTATAAATGGAAATATTTAATTGGGGCTAGCTTGCAGTTCAGAGGTGTAATCCATTATTGTCATAGTGGGGAGCATGGTGGCATACAGGAAGACATGGTACTGGAGATGTAGCTGAGAGTTCTACATCTGGATGAGCAGGAAGCATGAAAAGAGTGAGACACTGGGCCTGGTTTGAGCATCTAACACCTCAAAACCCATTTTCAGTGATATGCTTCCTCCAACAAAGCCACACCTACTCGAACAAGGCCATCCCTCTTACTAGTGCTACTCCCAATAAGCCTATGAGGGCCATTTTCATTCAAACCACCACAGAGAGATTATTTGGAAGACCTGAAGAGATTAGAGTTTGGGATGCAAGAAATCTAGATATCTATCCAGTGTTGGTTTTTTCAAAGAAGCAACTGGGACCAGGCAAACATTGATGGTGGTCATTAATAGTTATTGAATAACTGTTAGTGTTGAGGTACAGTGAATTTCATTGTCTTGAATATGTTATCTGCTTTTCTCTTTATTTAAAATAGATATACAAATGGAAAATAAAAGGAAGACATAATTTTGATTCTGTAAGATATTTTAGAAGTCTTTGGTTCATCTCAAGGCTGGGATTTTGAGGTTCTTGGAGTGAAAATTTCAGTTAGGGGAAATGGTGTCGTCATCCTAACTCCTGGCAAATCTGGAGCCTAAAATGTAACATTGCCTGATCTTAGGTATCTGGAGTTGTAATTGTTGCATTCTCTCTCTTTTTATAGCAAACATTATCACTTTTATTATCTGATACACAAGACAAGAATATGTTATTCCAGATAAGGAATTCAGTATTCAATACTTTTTTTAAATCTCACTTGGTGACTCTGACTCCATTTTACTTTAAATATCACTTAAGTAGGCAACATCACATGCTCTTCCTCCCCTCAGACCTAAAGCAATGGAACCAGCTGACCATGGTTTTAAAGCAAGAGCCTAAATACATCTCCCTCCCACCTGAAGTAGTTTGTCTTGGTGTTTGGTTTCAGTGATTGAATGTTAATTAATATAGATGGCTCATCTAGAAGAAAAAGGAGCCACAAACAAGGCCTGGAACACCTTTAGAGTGATGTGGACAGGCTCTGACCTCTTCTTTTATCCTCTCCTTTGGCTGAAAGAGGGAGCAACATTTACTTCTTACCCTGTTATCTATGTGCTTACCATTCTAGAGATGGTACTGTGCAAAGAAAGACAGCAAATACATAGAAGGATAGAGCTTTTTAATTCAGAAAGTCTCACAAGGAAAGCAAATGACCAAGAAGAGATATGTCATTAAAAATCACACTTAGTATAAACTGGAATTATTTTGAGGTTCAAAGGTAGCAAGGAATAGTTTTAATTTTAAGCATGCTAAAACGGTTTATTTTAATTGTCCTCTTGATGCATCTATAATTACCTGGAAAGAATGCCTCAATGAGGGAGCTAGATCAGATTGGTGCGCAGGCACATGTGTGGGGGATTGTCTTGATCAGTTGCTAGTTAATTTGGAAAGATTCAGTTCACTGTGGACAGCATCCTTTTGTTGAAACCAGATCATGGCCTATATAAATATAGAGATCAAGCTGAGTACTGTCGAGATTGCATGCATTCATTTTTCTTGGCTCTCTCTTCTTGGTGGTAGATGTGACAGGCTGCTTCAAGTTCTGTCTTAATATCCCTGTGATGGTAGACTGTGATCTGGAATTGTGGGGCCAGTAGCAATGGAACCAGTATTTAACCCTAGTACATGAACTGGCTCTTTGGAGCCTATTCCCTATGGAGGGATGCCTTGCTCAGCTTAGATACTTGGGGGATGGCCTTGGTTCTGCCTCTGGTGATGTGACAGACTTTGTTGACTCCCCATGGGAGGCCTCATCCTCTCTGAGGAGTGGTTGGGAGTAGGGTGTGGAGAAGATTGGGGGAGCAAGGGGACAGGAAGGAGAGGGAACTGGGATTGGGATGCAAAATAAGATTACTTTAAAATCTTTTCATTTCTTAAAGTTTCTTTTGTCAGCTATTGTCTCAGAACAATAGAAATGCGATGAGAATCTGTGTATATAAAGAATATAATGTATTTTGATTATATTCACTCCTATTAGTCTCCCGTGACACTGATCCTCTTTCTTATCAAAACCAGGCCCTCTTTTACAATCACGTCTTTATTTTTGAGTATTTTTTTAAGTGTTAAACTCTGAGATATAAATATACAAAATTTCCAGATCTCTTTTTGATGTCATGGAAACGTCATGGCTTTTGCCAGAGTGGATAAAACACTGATTAGGAAGGTTGTTACAGGAGGAAGCAAAAAAGAGGAAAAGAGGTTTAAGTAGCTCTGGGAACAATTGCATGAACAAGAGGATGTATTTGTGTGTGTGTGTGTGTGTGTGTGTGTGTGTGTGCAGTGTTGATCAGCAGATAGAGCATATGTGTCATAACTGAGTCACCGAAGCACAGAATCTAATAACTGAAACTTCCTGATGCTGGTGAATGAAGCTGGGCAAGTTGTGTTTTACACTGACCTAGACAGAGTCATAAAGGCTACGTTACTGGAAAAGTTTTTGTCAACTGTCATGTTCAGAGAGAAGTTCTTGTCTCAATTTAGACATGACACAGCATTTTCCAGTGATTTTTTTAAAAATTAAATGTTGTATGGCACTTAAAATATTATACATATGCAATATTATGGTGTGGGAAGTCCTTCTGTTTATGTATTGCTTTTATTGGTTAATGGATAAAGAAGCTGCCTTGGCCTGTGATAGGGCAGAAGTGAACTAGGTGGGGGAAAACTAAATCGAATGCTGGGAGAAGGAAGACAGAGTCAAGGAGAAGCCATGTAGCCCTGCTGGAGACAGATGCTGGATGGAACTTTACCCGATAAGCCACAGTCACAAGGCAACACACAGATTAATAGATATGAATTAGTTTAGGATATAAGAGCAAGCTAGAAATATACTTAAGCTATTGGTCAAATAGTATTGCAAATAATACATACAGATTTTTGTGTGGTTATTTCAGGAGTCTGGGTGACCGGGAAACAAAGGAACAGACTCTTACTACAATGTTATTATTAATAAATACTACTTTCTCCAAATGAAATTAGATGTTATATATAGAGATACTTTTACAGATCCTGTAATAACATACAATACACATATATACATAGTTATAACCATATATATTCATGAACATATGTAAACTTGTATATGAATTATAGCTATAATCATGTATAGTTATAAATATATGTATTTATATAGTTATCAAATGTTTCTATTTTATAGAAATATTGAGCAAAGACTTTATATTTTGTATTTATTACTCTTCCTATTTCTTCATATTAAACAAATTCAATATAATATTCTTTTTTCATGATATTTTGTTTTGTTGGTCATTTGAAAATAGCATTTAATTTTCTTGACTTGGTGACTACTAAATTTCATTGTATGTGCAATCATTATGCTTTTTGTGTGGTGAAGAGTTCTTCAGTTTTGAATGCAGGGGTTCCAGAGTAGTAGAAACGAAGGAAGATGAGTTAGGAAGCACATTTAATGTTCCACGGGATGGAGGTCAGATAAGACAAGAATGTTGGGAGTCTGGTGTTAGACAAGATGGAGAACCATGGGTGGATGTCACAGCTATCAAACTGTGGAGCTGCATCTATCTTTTGTCTGCTTCACTTGTTTGACATGAGTCATCTCTGCTTACATGATGAGAATAAGAACATAGACATCCGTACATGTATGATCATCATTTAAGGAACATGTGGTATGAGACAGGTCAAACTCTATGTGAGACTTACTAATTTTATATTCATCACTAAGCTGGATACTGGTTCCCTATACTTTCTCTAGAAAAACTGAAATTTAGAGAGGTTAAATAAGTGACTCAGACTATACAGCAGTGGAATGATTCTTGTTTGCTATGGGATAATGCTCTTGTATGCTGTAAAGATTTGTCACTCACATTGGTTTAATACAACAATGATTGGCCAGTAGCCATGCAGGATTTAGAGACAGGGTGATCAGACTAGGGGAACTTTGGGAAGAGAAAAGGCAGAGATGCAGTTACCAGCCAGACACAGAGGAAGCAAGATGAAAATACCTCACTGATAAAAGGTACCAAGCCATGTGGCTAAACACAGACATGAATTATGGGTTAATTTAAGTTGTTTCATTTAACACACATTTGAATTATTTGACAGAGATATCTTCTTTTCTATTATTTTTTGAGAGGATGATATAATTAAACCATATCTCCTTTCCTTTTGTTAATTTCCCATTTACTTCTCCCTGTTCTTTGTCAAATTCATTAATTGTTGTTACATCTATATCTGTGCATATATTTATATATATTCCTAAATACATAGGTACATCCTATCTAGTATTTATAATGTTACTTGTATGTGTTTTTTCAGGGTTGATCATTTAGTATTGGATAACAAGTTGGTATGCTCAACTGTCACTTTACTAACCCAGTATAATCCCAGACTATACTCCAAATACTTATCCCTATACACACAGTAAGTGTAGCTTTCACCCCTCATTGAGGAAACCTCTCTTTGAAACAGTTGAAGACCATTACAGAAAAGCACAACCAATCAAAACACAGAGTTGTAGAGTCCAGTCCCAACAGATACATCTACAACACAATTCCTGCACCTAAAGATCAGGATCCTTGCAGAAGAGGGAGAACCAGGATTTTAAGAGCCAGAGGAATTGGTAGTTTGCTCTGCAATTGTGCCTTGTAGGGATCTCTAAAGCTACACTCATGGTCTCACCAGTATGACCGCCTAAACATGAGCTGAACAAGGACAAAAGCGCACATATACCAAAAGGGATGGGTGTTGACGGAGGCCACTCCTTCATTCCTGGCTGCCCAGAGCCAAAATAATCACACAGAAACTATATTATTTGTGATACTGTTTGGCCAATATCTTAAGCGTATTTCTAACTAGCTCATATATGCTAAACTAGACCATCTCCATTAATCTGTGCATTACCAGGAGGCTGTGGCCTACAGGCAAAGTTTCAGCAGGCTCCAGTGGAGGTGTCTGTCTCCTGTGGTCACTACATGGCTTCTCTTTGACACCACCTACTAACTCTCTCTATATATCTTTTCCAGCCTGGCTATCTTCTGTTAAGCCATTGACCAAAAGCAGCTTCTTTATTCGTTAACCAATAAAAGCAACATATATACAAAAGGACTTCCTTGGGGAAAGATCACAAGGTTTTAACCCTGCAGAAATAACTACAGGCAACTAAGGATGCTGAGAGTAGAAGAAATAGTCTTCCCCAGGGAAAAGCACACAAATTAGTTATTGGACACATACATGAATAACATTGTACAAGTTTTATAAGGTATTTATGTGTTTAAGGTGATTGTGTTTAACTTGTTTCTCTAAGAAGTCTATGCAATTGGCTTAGAGGACTTTTTTTTTCCAAGTAGAAATTTGTGACAAGGAATTTGTGAATGCCACTAAGTCTGTTTCTAAAGTAAGGAAACTGCAAATATGTAGATAAATTATTCGTAACCACAGATGTATAGGAATAGGTCTAAAAGTCTCTTTTGTTCTATAATTTAGACAAAACAACATGGAGACAAAGTCTTCTAACCCTCTGATGAGACTCAGGAGGAAAGACAGAGAAAGTGATGGAGTGAGGGGGCAGGGCTTGGAAGCAGGCTGTGATGGCATGTCAAAGGTTAGTGGGCTCATTACTGATGCACAGCTTAAAAGAACTCAATAGTTACTTGAGGACTCATTAATGTATTTCCATTTATACTTCAAATCTGACTGCCTATTCTTTCCATACAGTTTCAATACATTATAGTTATTCACTTACAGGTGGTACAAATATGAACAAAAGCTCAGAAAAGAAGCATTTTCCTTACCTTCCACACAAGTTAATTGAGTCTTCAGTGTGTGCTAGGCACTTGTTAGGCAAGCTTACATGGGCCATGGAAATTCTGGGAACCTAAAACAAGAGAAACTGTCTATATCTATATCTATATCTATATCTATATCTATATCTATATCTATATCTATATCTATATCTATATCATCTATATCTATATCCATATCTATTCACTGAACATGAAGAAGTCAAGGCCATGTCTACAAGGAATCATCACATCTATGTGCTAGTGTCTTTGGTACAGTAAGGTAATCTTCAAGTTACCACAGAAGAAATGTAAATATCAAAAAAAAGAAATGTAAATATCAACCCAGCCATAAACCCTTTGATCTACAATTCTATAGTGCCTGTAATATATTCTGGTGCAACGATGACACAGAGTTTGTGTGAGTAACGGACACATTACTGATTTGACTTAAGACCCAATTCACAGCGAGTGATCCTGAGCTTGCTACCATTTGGTTAACAAAGAACCTAAGATTAGATAGCCCAGGGACCTATATTAAAATCAAATGCTACTGGTCTCTAATAGTTATAACATTAAAATGACTTCTAAATGACATTCACTATACTCATAGACAAATGCCTTGCTCAGCCATTACCATAGAAGCTTCCAACAGATGGAAACAAGTACAGAGATTTATAGCCAGACTTTATGCAGGTAGTAAGATGTAGAAAGGAGCAGAGGGCCCCGGCTAGCTTACCCCTGAAATAATGCACGGAAAATGTATTCTTTTAAACACCGCTTGGCCCATTATATCTAGCCTCTTATTGGCTAACTCTTACATATTGATTCAACCGATTTCTAATAATCTGTATATCACCAAGAGGTTGTGGCCTACCAGGAAAAATTCAGCATGTCTGACCTGGCAGCTTCATGGCGGGCAGCTCTCTGCCTCTGCTTTCTTTCTCCCACAATTCTGTTCTGTCTTCCCCGCCTACCTATGTTCTGACCTATCAGGCCAGGCAGTTTTCTTTATTAATTAACCAATGAAAGCAACAAATAGATAGAAGATTCTCCTACATCATTTCCCCCTTTTCTGTTTAAACAAAAAAGGCTTTTTCTTTAACATAGTAAAATTACATATAGCAAAACAGTTATAAAGCAAGAAGTACAGTTACAATATCTATATCCATTTTATCTTTTTATCATAACTAAGGAAAATGTAACTATAACTAACCATTCTTCAACTTCGTCAAAGACTCCAAAAGGATATAATATTACCTAAGCAAACAAGAAATAAGCAACTTCCAAATTCTAGAAATGACAGAAACATCTTGCCACCTGGACAGTCACCCAAAGTTCTTTTGTACCATTGGGGCATCCATCTTCAGCCTTCAGGCCCTTAGTATCCAGTAGACATTTCCATGAAGCAGAAAATTTCAAAGGCAGTTCAGTTACTATCTGCTGTGTCCTGCAGAATGTCTCGCAGACTCTTTCATTGATCAGGAACCCCGAAAGATCATCTCACCTTTAGGCAAGTTCAGTAGTCCTCTCTCTGTGGGTTCTTTGTGTTCAGTTTATACAACAGTCCAGGCAAGAGCAGTTTCTTGCCCAAATGTCTAACCAACTCCATAAGGAGCCTCTTCGATGCCCATCTTCCTCTTGAAGTAGATTGGTGCTGTCAGGAGCAGACGTGTCTCATTGTCATGAAAAGCCCTAACTTATTAAAACATTTAAAATGCCATATTCTGTAGTCTTTGAAAGATATTAAGAATGCCTATTTAACTTAAATATATCTCTATATACCTAGAAAATCTAACATGACTACAGACAACTATTATCGATGATTTTCCATTAACAACCTATATTTCCTAATTATACATTACATTTTTAAATGGACTACACAATCGCAATACCTTAATCAAGATCAGAAATACATATACATATAACAAAATTGACCTTAAAATCCATACCAATGCTAATTATTCATATCTATATCATATCCCCCTTTAAATGTAAAAGAACATTTATAAACAATATTTGGGAATATGGGTGCAATTATTTCTCTCCAAAATGCTTCGTGCTGAATGGGGGCGCTGTTATTCAGGTCTTTCATGGTATAACCTGTGTGCGAGGTTCATCTCAGTCGGCAGTTGAGTGAAGTAATTTTTTGAGGGTGTTTACAGCAACCTTTCAGGAGGACGTGGTCTATCATACCATATTGGGATAAAAGCAATCCACAGGGTCTCATCCTCTGTGAAAACAAAAGAAGGACCTCGTTTCCAAAGCATCATATTTTCAGACCCAAATCCTGAAGTCATTATACCCTTATGATATCCATTCTGGTTTAGCTTGGCAGCCCATATAATGAAATGTCTCTCTGTACTTAGCTCCTTCACAGTCAAAAATTTTAAAGAAAACACAATGTACATAATTCAGACTCCCTGTGAATTTTCCATTTTTATGTGGCTTATTTTTTAAATTTCTTTTAATCTATAACTATCTCTACTCTGTCTCTTTAAAGACTTTACCTTTTTACTTTAAGGCATTAACTTTATTTTCTATATTCTTTTTCTTCTCTCTCCCAAGCCTACATGCACTCATCCAACACTATGACCCATTTAGAGGTCTTTTATGTCTGAATCTGCCCTATTGTGAATCTGTAATTTTTTTTATCCAGGAGCATTTCTTAAAATGTTAAGCAATTCTTAAAAACTTAAGTTATGCCTTGTAGAGGAAATATGGTATCGCCTGTTTACTGCCAGTCTAAACCTTAATTGCGCTGTCTTATCAGCTTTATAACTTATGGAGTCCTTTGTGTGATTTTTCTCTGGGACTAAACAGCTGGGGAGTCAGGCAGGACAGAAAAACCCCCAACAAACAGGCCCCCTCATGTTACATAATGGTGCCTACGTGGATAACTGCATCCACAGAAAGCCTGAGAAAGCTTGGGAAAGACTAGAGTAAAGCATGTTTTCTTGATAGTGTATGCTATTATGTTCTCTTTAAATTGTTTGAATTCCGAGGAAGGAGCAACAATTGCTAAAAGATATTTGCTTATACATGTTGCTGAATTAATCCAAAATAGATATTTTGAAAATACCTTGGCTTCAAAATTGAAGTCAAAAGGTATGCTACTTTGGAGAAGAGATTTTGCTTTTGTTTCCACAGGAAGTGAGAAGCTGCGGATTCATTCTGAGCTAAGAAAAATCATATTTGATCACCTGAGAAATCTCCAGTAGGAATAGATGGCCCGGATGTTTGAGTTCTACATCCAGAACTGATTCAAGACTGCTGCCTGAGATGATCGAGACTCACAGGATATTCCAGTCAGGACTTGATTATAACTCTAAATTTTCTTTAGGTCCCCATAAGATTATCAGCGCCCCCAACCAGCTGGAAGTAGCCTGGAATACTATGCCCACATTCCCAAAAAATGGACTATGGATATTTTCCTTTTTTTTTTTTAATAAAGAGGGGGAAGTGGTGTGGGAGAATTGTCTATATTCTGTCAATCATGTTTTAAATAAACGCTGATTGGCTGGGTAGGAGGTGTAGGCAGGGAAGCCAGACAGGAAGTGGAAATGATACAAAGAAAGCAGGAGAATTCTGGGGAGGAGGAAGTTAATTTCTCCCACTCCTGCCCAGATCACTGAAGCAGCAGGATGTGAGCTGCCCCACTGAAAAAGGTACTGAGCCACATGGATAAAATAGATCAGATAAATGGGTTAATCAAGATGTAAGAGTTAGTTAATAAGTAGCCTGACCTAATGGGCCAATCAGCTTTATAACTTATAGAGATTTCTATGTGATTTTTCTCTGGGACTAAACAGCTGGGGACCAGGCAGGACAAAAAAACCCCAACAAGCAGGCCTGGCCCTTCATGTTACAGTAAGAGACCTTGGGGGCACTTAACCTATTAACAAAATGTCTTCATCAAATTCTTCCTCTCAGGGCTCTGGGAATCCTGCAGAATAGGAGACAGAAAATATTGCAGAATAATTCCTTACACTGTTTGAAGATGTGTCACTGTGATTGGTATAATAAAGAGCTGAGTGGTCAATAGTTAGGCACGGAGAGGTTAGGTGGAACTTTTAGGAACAGAGAACTCCAGGAAGAAGAAAAGAGGAGGTGCAAAAAACCAGAATGTTCAGGAGGTGAGGTAACAGCCATCAGCCATGTGGCAGAATGTAGTTTAATATACATGGTTAACTTACATTATAAGAGCTAGTTAGTGTAAGATAATTAATAAAAACCCAGAGATAGAAACTGGAGCCCAACCTGAAGGTCAGAAAAACAAAACAGTCACTGACTAGCTCTTACCTCTACCTCAGTCTAAAATGGTGATCCTGCCTTTAGGAATCTCAGAATGAGACTGAGCCTGTTAGCTGTCTCCTCCCATTTTATAATCCTATCTAGGACTGAGATTAAAGGCATGCACCACTGGGATTAAATTAATGCACCATCTGGTTTCTAAGACAAACTAGTGTGAATACTGGAATTAAGGGTGTGTGTCACAACTGCCTGGCTTATAAGGCTGACCAGTGGGGCTTTTATACTCTCTGATCTCCAGGCAAGTTTTATTTATTAAAATACAAATGAAATATCACTACAAATTAAGAACAATTTTAAACTGTAGGTTAAATTTTTGTTAGTAGATCCAGAGGGCATAATGTAAACAAGACTCTCTAAATCAACAAGATTAAACCACATATGAACTCACAGAGAGTGAGGCAGCATGCAAGGACCTGAATGATTATATATCAGGTGGAGTCTTAGAGCTAAAAGGGGAAATGGACACATCCCCCCCAATCCATAACCCAGAAGGTATCTCTGATTGATAATTACATGCAAAAAAGATTTAACTTTCTTTGGAGTAACAAACCACTCTTAAGTGTAGGCTGCATGCTAAGTAGTAGATGGCCAACAAAAGATTAACTCTATGACATCTTTGGAAATTCCTGGTCTTATAATGTCATGTCAGGGCTTTCTTTTATTTTTAAATATTATCTCTTAATATTTTTAATTTGGATTTTTATTTTATTTACATTTTCTACTCTCTTTTTTTACTCTGTAGGTCTTTGCATATTTACTATGGATTCTAATTTGGTGCTTTTATGGAATTCCTGAGCACATCGAGGAGTAGGTTTGTTTCTTGTATCTTCTCATGGGCTCTTTTCCTTCATTTTGTTTGTTTTGTTTTATTCTGATGTGCCAGTTTTGTTTTATCTTATTTTTATCCCTTAGAAGGCTGTTTGTTTTCTAATGAGAGACAGAAAGGGAGAAATCATTTCCTGCTTTAGCAGTATCTCTCATACTCAGTTTTTCCACATGCCCTTTCCTGAGTGGGACAGCTACAACTGGTGCCTATCAGGAGAATGGTGTGGGAGGTCCCTCTGTCTATGTATTGCTTTTATTGGTTAATAAAGAAACTGTCTTGGCCTACAACAAGGCAGAACTTAGCTAGGCAGGGAAAACTAAACTGAATGCTGGGAGAAAGAAGGCAGAATCAGTGAGAAGCCATGTAACCCCATCAGAGACAAATGCTGGAACTTTCCCTGGTAAGCCACAGTCTTGTGGCAATACACAGATTAATGGAGATGGGTTAATTTAGGATATAAAAGTTAGCCAGAAATATGCATAAGCTATTGGCCAAACAGTATTGCGAATAATATTTTCTGTGTGATTATTTCAGGGCTGAGGAGCT
Source organism: Myodes glareolus (assembly GCF_982192425.1). Lineage (NCBI taxonomy): Eukaryota > Metazoa > Chordata > Mammalia > Rodentia > Cricetidae > Myodes > Myodes glareolus. Next base: position 9,166,419 of record NC_142032.1, read on the forward strand.
GGGAATTAACTAGCAGCTCTGCCTACCCCAAGTGGTTCCTTGACATAGGCTGATGCTCTGTATCATTTCATACTTTTGTTCCCATTTAGATAAAGAGACCATGGCAGATTCTGGTAGAAAAGCTTTGGGATCTGGGGAAGGTTTCTCCCCCCAGGGTTCTCAGGAAACTTTCCCAACAAGTGGGTACTCTACAAGAGACCTTGTGTCATTGTCCCCTTCCTTCTTCATGTATTTATTAATAATTCCAAACAATTATCTAATAATACTTCTTGCTTCTTTATTCACTTGAAAAATAAAAAACAACTAGCCTGAAACTGATCTTACCAGAAACTTCTTTGCTGATATATTTAGGAGGCTGACCCTGGAGTTCTCTATACACTATTTTTCACTGTATCTCACAAAGAAGAAGAAACAGACTAGAGATGCATCATTTTAAAGGGTTTTTGTAGTGTGGTGTGTTGTACGGAGTCACTTCACTGATTGACAGATGCATCATAAATTTGAGAGCCTTCGTAGACCTATGGGGATATGGGTGCTTTAGAGAAGGGAGGTGACTGGGCAGGCCTCACCATGTAGAATGGCCACCTGAACACAGTATTGATGTAAGGGTACAAAATGTTTCTTTTCAGGCCTGAGTATTCAGTATTCCAAGTAAAGTTCAGGGTCAAAAAATGCTATTTAGCAAAGCAATATTACAGCTGTGGTGAAAAAATTATTCCCTTTTGTCATTAGTTCCAGTACGTTCATTCAGGACCTTAATTTGGACACAGGACTTCCCTGTTAACTGCATAAATGGGATTAATGACTTGATTCCAGCAGAGAACATAAAGTACTTAAGAAACTGTTTCAGCCAGATGACACATTATTATTACCCATAAGAGGTGGGGCTATTAACATTTCTACGGTCTTTTATTTCCAGAGACTGTTTCAATGGGTTCTTTACACACGTTATAATCCTAATGGTTGTTCCATGTTCCTCTACTTATCATGCTTGTATATACTTGCAACATTAAAAATGTGTAGTATTAAGAATAAGAAAATGTCCTTAGAAAGCTGAAATGGCCTGTCCTCTGCCAGGCATATGAAGCATCAGATTTTCTGCTTAGAATTCCAATACACATTTCTCCATCCCCTAAGGGCACTGGGTTCCGAGATCCTAAATTTGGTTGTTATTTGTGGAGAATTTAATGATATTATTTTTTTATTTCTGGCTAATGAGAATCATAAGAAGTATTTCTTTGCTGGGTCATGGGAGAAGGGGGATGTTGGGTGATGACATGCTTTATTTTCAGGTATGATTTTTAAAATTCTTTTTAAAAACCTATTTCCACAGCCTTTTAGCAAATTAAGTCAGGCTCACATTTCCCTTCCAGGAGTCGTATATCTTTGATTAACGGCTACAGCCAAGTGTTTTTGGCCAAGTTAGAAAGGTAGACACTGCTTTGTTGTAGAGGGTGTACCCCACGTTTTCCGTTATAATGTCATCCATATCTAAGATCTTGATTTCCCCCATTTCAAGTTAGCACTTGATTTAGACAACAAGGCTTAAAACAGTTTTAATGTCTTTAGTGTCAAATAGTTAGATAAGTACTTAAAACATCATCACATTTACTCTCCAGAACAGTGCTTTGGAATCTATTAACATGGTTTGAATAAGATATGTCTCTCACAGGCTCACGTATTTGAATATTTTGTCCCCATTTGGTGGGTGCTGTTTGGGGAGGTTATGAAACCTTTAGGAGGTACCTGAAGGTGACTGGGGGAGAAGGGTGGGCTTGGAGGGTTTAGAACCTTACCTTCATTCTCTCTCTCTCTCTCTCTCTCTCTCTCTCTCTCTCTCTCTCCCTCTCCTCCTCCTTTTCCACCTCCTTCTCCTCCCTCCTTCCCTCCTTCCCTCCCTCCCTCTCTCTCCTTCCTGTGTAAGGATGAAATGTGATCTGTCTCTATTTCCTGCTTCTGTTGCCATTTTTTCCCTGTCATACAGATTGCTAGCTCTGTGGAGCTGTCAGCTAAAATAAACCCTTTCCTTCCTTAAATTGCTTTTGTTAGTGTTGTTTATCATAGTAACAGAGAGCTAATCAGTACATAGACATCATTATTATTCCCATGTTAGAAAGAGATCTGAGAGTAAGAGCTTGAGTGACTTGCCCAGCCAATCCAGCCTTGGCTCAGATCTTTTTAACTCAGATCTTGTTCACCTCTGCTTGTTGAATTCTCCACCTAGACTCCACTGAATCTCAATTAAGAAGCAACTTGGGCTGGTGTTTGAACACCGTTACTTGTTACTTATAGTTTAACTTAATGTATGGAGTTTTATGAATTGCTGACCTCTGAACATGGCTTGATTGTAAACTATCCCCCATATGTTCTTATGTTTGAAAATGTGTTCCCCCCTCCAAAAAAAAATAACCATGAAGTCTTGTACTTACTAGAAAAAAAAGAGAAAGAAAATGTGTTCCCCAGGTAGTGGTGTTGTTTCTGAAGTTTTAGAACCTTTAGGAGGAGGAGCCTTGGTCAAGAAAATGAATCTCTGGGGGTGAGCCTTAATATTTCAGAACAAGCCTCCACTCTCAGTCCACTCTTGCTTTCTTTACTCTGCATGCAACGTGACCAGAGGCCTCTGCTCCTGCCTTCCTGTTGCCATGACTTCTGCGTCACGCTGGACTGTACTCTTTCAAATGGAGTCGAATCATTCTTTTCTTTTTAAGTTCCTACTTTATAGCATTGGTTTCAGCAATAAGTAAAGTAATTGATATAGCAGTCTTAATGATTTATTCCTATTTTTGACTTAGAAATAATGAACATTTATGGAAGGCTTATTTCATGCTGGGTTCTAAGGATAAGCCGTCTTCTTGGCACTAATTTGTTTAATACCCTCGTGGCAGCATTCCTACTTTGCAGATGATGAAATAAAGTTTAAACTTCGTTAACTAGCTTGCCAAAGCCAGTGCGAGCGTGAAGTGCCCAGGATATTGAGCAGACCTTTTATGTTTGAATGCACACAACTATGAATTTCTGCCTTGCATAGTACTTTTCAGAAACAAATCACTTAGGACTGTCTGTGCATCATGAGCTTCTATTTTTCTACTTGTGGTGTAACCTAAGACTGTCTTCTCTCCACCTGGGCTACACTAGGGTAACTGTCTCTCAAGTTACAGACACGAGAACAGTTAGGATCATAAGGACAGCTCTCAGATATTGTTCTTTGCTCACAATTACACTGTAATTTAGTTCTCAGTCAGATCAGAGACAGGCTATAATTTTTCTGTGTTTTCCCAATCTACTCCATGTTGGCTTCCAAGAAAAAAAGAAGACTTAATGTTTTCCTCCTGAACTCTAGACCCCTATATTTCAGCTGATAATCATAGATATAACATCATGTGCCTAACATAAATTCTGAAGCAATTTGGCCTTGCTAGAAGAGACAAACATTGTTTTATGGCCCACTGGTGTTTTCTAGAAATCATTTTGCTTGAGAAAATTTGATAAGAATAACAAATATAATTGGCTTGGCTGACATTTCTGCATTTCTGTGTTTCACCCTCTGCTCCCAACACCCCTGGCCAAAGCAGCATTAGACAGTGATAAAATATGTTTTCTCCATTGCCAGTTACACAACCTATACCATTAAAATTTTTTATGATAAAAGGCCTCACAACTAGGCTCTTCTGACTTGTGGTAGATTTAATTGATAAACCTCCCTTTCTGTATTTCTATCAACTGACCCTACTTTCAGGTTAGATTATTTTGTTCTCTGACCACATAGGTAGGTGACATGGGAAAATAAGGATGAATAAACTACATTCTAAATGCCTGATATTTCTCTGTTTATGGACGTAGGTTTCATGATGTAAGTCATAAAGCTTTGTGCACAGATACCCTGCCAGCCATGCACACTACTAAGATCTCTCTCTTTGACATCTAAGTATGAGAAAGAAATGGCTCTGGTGGGAAGGGATCAGCAGTCTCATACTTCTTCAATTTATTGCTTTAAAGTAATATTCTCTGTATTTACATGGCTTGCTAAAGAATAGACAAAAAGGGATTTTAAATAAGGGGTTGAAAGTAAAATTATAAGAGGTCTTAAGTATATATTGTGAATGAGCTAAATGAAAAACTAAGACCTTTGATTGAAGGAAAATACCTAGGACCTGGATTTAAATTATTTTTTTAAACTATGTAGTCTTAGATATCTTATTTAATATCTCTGAGTAATTTTCTTATTTGCAGAATGAGGAGAAGGACTTCTATTTTGTCCTAAGAAATTCCCATGAGAATGGAAGTAGATTTAGTATATCTAGCATTAACTGTGTGTTTGGAATGTATTGTATGAGAGAAGAACCCATTTTCAATTAATTAAAAAAAACAAGAAAAAAAAGGAAATAAAGGATTAAGGTGTTGGTTCAAGTTTGGCTGTTTATTCTTTTACTTTATTTTTTCCTTTTAATTAGTTTTTTTATTGTTGCAGAATGGACAGAAAATGCCAACCCATTTTTATAGTGTAATTTAAAATAATTTTAGATGCATGTCAAATATATTGGAGCATTTTTGTCCATGTGTATGTTTGATACTTCCATGTATATACTTTTGTTGTATAAATTTTTCTGGGGATACATGAAAATAATGTCTATTCATTCCAAATAGAATTCTAACATCAGAGCAAAGACCCTATTCTACCCTGGTGAACAAATGAGCCCGACTGATATTACTTATAGGAACATGGGTGAGGATTTGAGTACAAGAACAAATACAACTTGTGCGTATATACACAGCTGAACAAAGTCTATCCTTACTTCAACAGCTATTAATAACTTATATATATCCTCTGGAACAGGGACTCTTGTATGTTTGTGCCTCATGAGAACCCTTTCCCTCTGTGTGGGAATTTTAGAGAGTTCAATCTTGCCTGGATGTTCAACGGGTAATCAGAGCTGTTCTGATTTCAGGACAGTTATACCCAGAGGATAATGTTCCACAGTAATTGGAAAGACTATTCAAAAAGCCCAAATATGCTGCCATAAATTCCTATAATCCATTAAACTCACAATGGTAGAATGGTAGATCAGTATAACAACACAAAGCACATGTTAGGTTGTTGGCAGGAGACTGTGAGTTCATTCCTGGCTGCTCAGTCCCAAAATAATCACACAGAAACTATATTGTTTAAAACACTGCTTGCACAATAGCTTAAGCTTATTTCTAGCTAGCTATATCCTAACTAGCCCATTTCTACTATTCTGTGCACCACCTCGAGGTCATGGCCTACCAGCAAAGTTTCGGCTGGCTACCAGCAAAGTTTCGGCAAAGGAGAAAGTGTCTTTCTCCTCTGGCACCTACGTGGCTTCTCCCTGACTCTGCCTACTCTATATTTCTCTTTCAGCCCGGCTTTTCTCTGTTAAGCCATTGGCTGAAAGCAGTTTCTTTATTAACCAATGACAATAAAACATATTCACAGCATACATCACCTCCTACCTCACTAGGTTAGAACATGGGCAATGGATTCAGATCAACCTGATTTCCAGCTCCATTGTCACATAGCAATGGCAAATTCTCTAAGAGTAACTTATATATACTCAAGTCAATGTCATTCCTTCTGGTGAGAAAACTGCTTTCAGAAGGGATTTTTGATCTATAAAATAGAACTTAAAGTTTATCTTATACATGTGGAAAATCTGGAATTACTTAAGTGAATTAATGAAGCTTACATAGTCAAATAGTAACAGAGCGGAATCTACTGTCTTGGACAACTATGAATTCTGAGAATTATTAACACTGTGATTTAAGATTAATTATTTCAAACAATAACACAACTACATACTTTTAGCAATGATTTAAATTTGAAAAATTCATGCTTTTGGTTGCAATTAAATTGTATTTATCAAAATACAATGTTGACATTGTTTCTACCACTCAGTCTCCACATTAGCTTGAGTGCAACATATCAACAGAATTGTGTGTGTGTGTGTGTGTGTGTGTGTGTGTGTGTAGACATAGGTAAAGAATGAAAGAAAAGAGAAAAGAGAAATTGGAGAGGTGGGTGGAGTCATTTTGGCTGTAGAGACTGAATTGTGACTGAAGTAATAAATCCAGGATCTCATAGTTTCAATATAATTTTCTAAAAAGCCAATGATGCACTTTCAGTTCAAGTATAAAGGCAATAGAGAACAAAACTTCAGTTTGAAGATGGAGATACTGAATTGCCTTACTGTATCTTCTCTTTTTACCCACACCGAGGTAAACAATGAAGGATGCTTAAAAGAAATCACACACTAGCTCAGAATTGAGAATAATAGAAGATTATTTATTTAGGGGTAGACTCCCAGATCACAATTCTCTGATGGATTGGGGAACAGAAGCCAAACCCCGCAGCTGGAAAAGAGAGGTCAGATGTGTATTTCACATCAGCATAAATAGTATAAGAGTCCACGCCCAAGAAGGCAGGTATACTGGCTTTAAGGAATTCCTCCAACAGAACAACATATTTACTCAATATATGCATAAGAAATTAATCTCATTTCCACAGATATGCCCATAACAATGTTATCAAGATATCTGTATATTCTTTTTGATAACAATGTTATCAAGATATCTATATATTCTTTTTCATCCTTATTGGCATAAGATTAGAGAACCCAAGTTTTTGTCACATTGTCATTCATACACTTCTTCTTATATTATATTCAATCTCTAAAGAGAAACAATAACACTGGTATAATTACTTTCTATAAATTCAGTCCACCCTACCAGTCTAATAACTCTCTTTTTTGTTCATTAGTAGACACAAAGTGGCCAATTGACAATCTTAACTTTCCTCAAGTTGCTTTTCACTAACTTCCCATCAGTTTCTTTAAATCCAAATTCTGTTTTATAGATCAAACTGTATTCTATTTTCAATATCTGTGCTTTAAATTTTCTAAAATAATTATGTTATATGCTTCATGCTGCCTTTGTACTTAGAGAAAAATCAGTACATATATTTTAAGCTATAACTTAATCTTTCTGTTACATCTATCTTAGGAAAGTCTTCAAAAGTGATGACATATAACACTGCCTTTCCTACTTACTGGGTAAGAAATTGAAGTCTACCTTAAAGTACCTAATAGATTTAATGCTTGTGTAGCATTTTTCAACATGTCATGAATAATTTTTGAGTAATGGGTGATGTATGTGCAGGCTAAAAATATAAACCACCTGTTGTTCTGACTTCACTGGGTAGAGTACTGCATTATTTAGCTTTTCCCACAGTGTTCTGTGTATGTTAATATTGATTTCAGCAGAAGTAATAAAGGATCCTGTCAAAATAAAAAAAAAACCATGAAAGGGTTTTATCTGCAGTGTGTGGTGATAACATTGCGTATGATGGTAGAAAATACTATATTTTTAAGTGTAGTGTTTGCTTTTCTTTCTCAATGATGTCTTTAAAATGTGTTTTTCCTTTGGTTTTCATTGGTGTATATTTGATTCCAATTAGTTCAAATCATTCTTGTCTTCATGCTTACATATAGAAATAAGAGCTCAAATGGGTCATGGCAGAACTCGGACATTTTTCTCCTCTTCTACCCAAACAGTGTCTCCCAGATTATGGACTATGTTTCAGAGCTGTGTTTATGATCTAACATAAAAGCAACAAATCATAAACATTCCAGTAGCCTACAAACACCGTCAGCTATTTTCAGCCATCGTTAGAACAGTTAATTGGATGTTCATAGCCACCAGCTGAATACACTGGTTGATACAAGCAGTGGATCTAATTTCCTTCAGAAACATACATCTGTGGAAGCGGTGGGAGGAGAGAGAAAGATGATTCTGGGTGCAACTTCAAAAGATCAGTTTGGTTTCAATTTTCTGCTCTTGCCAGATAGACATGGAAAACACCATTGCATTATTAAAGGAAAAAATATATTTGGACATATGTAATTCTTAAATTGGAAGAGCAAAAGCAACAAGGAAAGTAATACAATTTACACCGTGGTTGAACTCAGTCAGCAAGACTGGACCAAGCTCCACCCCAAATCCTTCATAAATACTTTCTTTAAGAGTTTAGAGAATTAAGTCAAAAGAAACTATTTTCCCACTTTTTTGGTTTTCTTTGAAATTCCATCTAAGGGTATATGTGCTTCTCAGGGTACCAGGGTGGGTGTCAAATAAACTGAAATTACAGTTATTAAGGATTCACTGACTTAGATTTTGTGAAATTCAGATTATTGATCTGATCCTTTTTGGCAAGTCAGGAAACAGTTTTGAACCTTACTCATTTCTCAGTTTTAGAAGCTCTAAACATGTTACAAAGCTTACTTAAGAAAATCCTGCCAACCTGTATCACACTGCATATACACACCGCAGTGAGAGAGTTAGCTACACTGGTTGCAAGAACCTGGGCCAACATGAACATTGAGACTGCCTCCTGAATAAAAGTCCAGTTTTAGCCCTTCAGGGTCCTATGTTTTACATCTTCATGATGAACTTACTGATATGAGATCTTGGGAATGAGATCATCAAACAAAACACTTTTGTGGAAAATCCCAATAATAATTATTTAATCAGATTCCATTTATTATGCCTTTTAAACATGCCTTATAATCTTAATTTTCACTAGGTCCAGATGAATCTATTCTGTTTATGGAAACTGTGGGTCTCACTTTTCAATTCTTTGTAGAAGTAGTGATAAATCCCACCCTACCCAGAAAAGTTTAGCCAGACAGCACGCATCAAAGGACCAAAGAAAGTAATGCTTAGTTATGTGTGTTGCAAGCCGCAATTGCCATATAGTTAAGAAGATTAAAATGTGGAATAGATGAACTACTTACAGAAAATAATTAATAAGTAAAAACAGGAGCTGACAAAGTGGTCAGGAGAGGCAAGAAATGGATCACTAAATCTATGATGACTGCAGATGCCTTCTTAGAGAGAAAGAGGCGTGCCATGGGACCACTGGGAAATGAGGCTGCGTGGGAAGAATGTGTGCAGCACACAGATTTGATATTTGAGGCTACTAGCAGTGGGGCTGCTGATGTCTAGGGCTGTCTGTTCATAGACTGATTTTTTCCATTTTGTTTTTTAAGGAGCCGCATTCAATTATGTGTTAGTTATTGAAGCTTTTTCTTCATGTAATTTTGTGAGGCAGTTCTGTTTGCATCAGTGTCAGAAAAGGCATTTCTGGTTTTTAGGAAGGTTTTTTTTATTCTTATACTCCTAAGGTAGTTGTTTGTACATATATGGCTTGAGAATAATTATCATTTTTCCCTTTAACCTGCTCCCAACTTACCATATTTAGCTGGTCTAAGTGTGGGTCCCATTACCATCTGAATCTACTAGATGTTTAAGTGTCTACTGAAGAACGTGGAACTGAACTTGGAAGCACATTTAGCTTGTATGTGATCCAGTGGCATAGTGTGTTAGCAAGCAGCTGACACAGAAACGAGGAGAAGCAGAGTAGAGAGCATCTGCCAGACGAGAAGTTTTTGTGGCTCCCTCGTCGTCCTACCTCTGGTTCATGAGACAGCCTTGCATCCTTTAATAAGTCTTCCTTCGTGCTCAAGGCATTTAAAGTATTTTATTTATGTTCCTTTGAACAGGCTTCTTTTCCTCTATCCAGGTTTTGGGAACAGGTAGATGGACCGTAGAGTCCGTAGCTTCACAGCTTCTATGCTGCCTTCCTGTAAATGTGGCAAAGTCTCTCCTCCAGTGTAACTCTGGCCTTTAAGTTCAGGAACTGCTAAAGTAGGTGGGGCTAAATTTCAGCCCTGTTGCCCTGTGCTATTGACTGTTCTACAGTAAATCTAAACAGGCCCATGTGGATCTCTACAGAGCCCTGCATTCTCAGCCTTTATTCAGACCCACCTGGACTTATCAGTCCACCTTAACTCCAAACCCTTTTCCATGGCTTTGAAATCATCTAAAGCACTCAGGGACGGTTATCAAGATAATTTATCTTCTAACCAAGTCTTCTGAGACTTGGGAGATTGATTCTTGTCACTTCTGTGTAATGGCCTCTGTAATGATACACACACACACACACACACACACACACACACACACACACACACACACGAATTCTTGTGAGGCAAGAGGATGTACAAATAGGTATGAAAATATAATATATAGGGATAAAATATTATTATCAATTATCCCAAGTGACTTGTTTGTCTTCTGCCTTGTAATGTGAATTATTGGAGCTAAAAAATTGATAACTCAATGGTAACCTCTTTATGCAGTGGCAACGGACTTGGACATGGTACAATGTTCTGATACTGTAGATTGGCACCTTCTCTTTATATTTTGTATGCAAATTAACCCACAATGGAAATGGAATGAAACACGATGGCTCTGCTGCAGAAGATAGAGTCGTGCCCCCAGCTTGGTATATTGGCTACAGTTCATCAGGTTGTACTCGTCACTCTGCAAGGGCAGGAGGAGCGTTAGCAAGTTCCAGATACAGCATCAAGATTCAACTAGGAGCCCAATAAAAATAACATCACGTGAGGACAAAAGGTTTAAGGGAAGCTGAGGAATTGGGGGACTACATCATTTTCACGAACTAAGACTTTCTGCTAGGATGCTGATTTTCACATTTGTCTGATGACTTATAATAATCCCTCTAGCAATCCCAGAAACATTTATTTTGCTGATATTTTTATAAAAAACATATTGAAGTACAGAAGAACCTGAAATTTTGAAAACTAAGAGAAATAGAAAAATTAAATGACTCAATTTCTAGTTTTACCATGAAGATACACACAATAATTGAGAATATGTTATTCGTTAGATGTAAACAAAGAAAGTAATAGAATAGTGCCTAGAAGTAGAATCTCATGTATACAATTGTTTTTGTTTTTACAAAGTTGGTCAGGAAATACTTTGGATATATTATACTCAAACAAGTTCACTGTGTGTTACATGAAAATGTATAAATTATTTTTTCCCTACAAAATATATAAAACTCAACTCAAAATGAAGTATGGAGATAAAATAGGCCAGTTTGTAAAATTTCTAGAAAAGTAACTCATGGAAAAATCTTGGTGACTTTTTTGGGGTAGGCAATGATCTCACAAACAGGGAAGAAAGAACAATAAAAGAGGTGGCTTAGACTGCACATAAAGTAAATACCTTTGCTCCTTGGGTGAAACTGTTAGAAAACTGAAGGAGTGAAGAGAAATGCCTTCACCAAAGATCTGCCTGATGGTGGCCTTGGTTCTGAACTTGGGAGAACTTTTCAGTAACACGAAACCAAATAATTGAATAAAATATTGCAAAAATTTTGAAAAAATGTTTTACTAGAGACGATAAAAAACAGCATAGACTTAGCATGTGAGGCTTACAATAGACTCCTATGTGTTTTTCCTACAAAAATGAAAGCATACAGTTATGCATATGCTCAGACCCACTTCAATCACTATAGCTGACTGTTATGAATGACTTCCTATAACTGCTCAATGAATGAGTGAATTTCCAAATACAACACCATATGCAACAACCTTGGTGAAGCTCAAAAGAGTGTGAAAGCTAAGAAGAAAAACACTGTAAATTCTTTGTAAGTGAAACTAAAAGAAAATGGGTCTCTAACTGGGAATGGTGTATGGGAAGGTTACTGAATGCAGGGGAAAACTTTGGATGAAGAACATTTTTATGTAATGATTATGATAGAGGTTATATGACTATGTATATATCCCCAAACTCATTGAAATGTACATCCAGAATGAGTAATTTTATTGGACCTAAATTATATCTCCAAAAACTGATTAATAAAAACACCCATTTTGCTTCCAAAGACAAAGTAATACTCAATAAAAATAAAAGGACGAGATAGAAATCTGTTTTACAACCACATAAAATACAAGTCACTTTGCAAGCTTGCATTCAGTTTAGGAGCAAGGAAGCAGGTGGATATTAGAAAGAAGAGCTTTATGCTGCAAATATTGAAGCTCACTTGGACATTTCTCACACTTCTGACTCAGAGTAGGTATTTCCCCATGAGGAAAGTACATTTTCTTTCAACAAAGCTGATGTTTCTCATCGTGACGCTTTTATGCAGACAAAGTAAAGTGTTGCAGAGAGCTCCTAGAGCAGGCAATTTATGCAAGATTGAAAGTGAAGGTGGACTGGATGTGGCAGAGACTTGTAGGCTCTCTATGCAAAATCTGAGAGTAAGGGTGGACTGAGTGTGGGAGTGACTTGAAACTAGTGTGTGAATAGTGCAAAGTGGGTCAGCAGCAGCATGACCACATCAAAAACGGAGCCAGAGTGTTCAGGCATGGGTCTTAGCCTGTCTTGCACAAGCTTGTTGAATAGAATAGTTTAGACACTGGGTTTTCATGATAGCCTTATGAGATAGACGTTCTTATCATCTTTGTGCAGAGGAGCTTAGTGAAGCTGAAAAGTTGACTGTCTCCAACCACTATTTTATTTAAAAAATACTAACTCAGTTGTTTATTTAAAACTAAATAAAGAATGAAAATAGGAAGAGAAATGTTTGTTAAGGTATGTGTGTAAGTTCTTCCCTCTCAATCTTTTTATCTCTTGCCTTGTGCCTGTTTTCTTATCACTTCTTTCTCCTGTATGGACATTTATGTTGTAATCAAATAAAGCATTCTTTTGGGCCCTTCCACACTGTGTGTATGAGTGTCTGCATGTGCATATGTACATAGTGTGTGAGCGTGCTCTTTTTTCTTTTCTTTTTCTTTTCCCTTTTGAGACAAGGTCTCTCTCTGAACCTGGAGGTCACCAATTGGCTACACTGGCTGTCAGCAAGCCACTGTGATCCTCCTGTCTCCACCGTTCAGCACTAGAATCACAGCTCTCTGTCACCATCTCCAGCCCTTTATGTGGGTGCCAGGGATTTGAACTCAGGTCGTGACTTGCACAGCATTATCCCTTGAGCCATCTCCCCAGAAGCTCATGTTTGTGTTTTTTAAAAGTTCTTCTCTTACATATTACATCCAGACTGCAATTTTCCTCCCTCCATACCTCCCAGTGCCCCGCTCCCCTGCCAATATCTTCCAGAGATCCACTCCTCCTCTGTTTCCTTCAGAAAAGAACAGGACTTTCAGGGGTATCAACTGAACACACAAAACAAGTTACAATAAGACTAGTCACAAATCCTCATATCAAGGCTAGATGAGGCAACCCAGCAGGAAGGAAGACATTCCAAAAGAAGATGAAAGAGTCAGAGATAAATTCCAATCCCACTCTTAGGAGCCCCACAAAAATACCACGTAACATGTAACACAACCATAACATATGTGCAGAGGACCCAGTTCAGACCCATATAGGTCGCTGATTGTCACTCCAGTCTCTGTGAGTCCCAATGTGTCCAAGTTAGTTGATTCTGTGAGCTGTGTTTTTGTGATGTCCTTGATCCCGATGGCTCTTACAATCCTTCCTCCCCATTCCAAGAATTCCCCCAAGCTCCACCTAATGTTTGATTGTGAGTCTCCGATTCTGTTCCTATCAGTTGCTGGATGAAGCCTCTCTGATGATGACTGCTAGACTTCAGTTCATGAGTATAGCAGAATATCATTAGGAATCATTTCAGACTCTTCCACCTCCATCTTGGTCGGTTCTTACCTAGGTCTCTGGGCTATGAAGTCTCTGGTTCTTGGCCATCCAGGCAGTGTTAAGGACAGACTCTTATGGCATAGGCCTCAAGTTGGACCAGTCATTGGTCGGCCACTCCCACAAGTTCTGAGCCACTATTACTCCAGCACATTTTGAGTCAGGACGAATTGTAGGTCAAAAGTTTTGTGGTTGGGTTGATGTCCCAGTCCCACCACTGGAAGCCTTGCCTGGTCATGGAAGATGACCGCTTTCAGGCTCCTTACCCACCATTGCTGGGGGTCTCTTCTAGGTCACCCTTGTAGGTTCCAAGAAGTTTCTATTACACTAGTTTTCCACATCACTCCTGAATGCCTCCCCATTAAAGTCATCTCTCCCAGCATCCTCTCCCTCCATTCTCCCCCAGCCATACCTTATTACTTCTGTTCCCATCCCACCTGCCTCCAGTCCACCCACAAAATCTATTCTATTTCCTCTTCTTTCCCAGGGAGATCCATGTGTTCTCTCTTGTTCCTTCCTTGTTATTTAACCTCTCTGGGTCTATGGATTGTAGCATTATTACTTTCCCCCCTCTTTAGTATCATGTGTGTGATTGCTAGCATTAATTGTCAACGTAACAGAATGCAGTGTTACCGCTGGGCATATCTGTGAAGAAGCATCAGATGAGATCCAGCATTCAAGGTCATATGGTCATAGACTAGGGAAATTACTTTTGTTTCTTTAATAGAAATGGAAAACCACACTCACTGTGGCCAGCACCATTCCCTGGGTTGGGGATCCTGAAGTTCTCTACATTATAGGTAGAGAAAGTTACCAGAGCAAAACATGTTTTCACAACTCTCTACTTGTTGTCTACAGAGGCAAAGTGACCAGTCTCTCAATTACTGCTGCTGTGACTTCCATCCATTCCACAGTGAACTATAATTGTGGTGAAACAAACATTGTCTTTCTTTTTTTTTTAAATATTTATTTTTACTTATTTTGTTCCATTTACGCCCCTCTTCCCAACACCCTCCCACTCCCCCCTCCCTCTCCTCCTCCCTCTTTGTCCCTAAAGGCAGTCAGGGTTTCCTGCCCTGTGGGAAGTTCAAGTTCCTCCCCCCTCCCTCCAGGTCCAGGAAGGTGAGTATCCAAACAGAATGGATCCCCAAAATCCAGTATATGCAGAGGAAACATGTCCCAGTGTCATTGTCAATGGCTTTTCAGAAAGACGCCGGGCCAGCCACATTCAGAGAATCTGGCCACATTCAGAGAAACTGGTTGGATCACGTCCTCGTTCAGTCGCAGTCCAGCTGGCCTTGGTAAACTCTCATTAGATCCGTCCCCTTGTATCAGTGGGTGATAGCATCCCTCGCAGACATTATTTCCTTTTTTCATTTTCTTCCTCCTTCTGCTCCTCATTTGGACGTTGGGAGGCTGAGTCTGGTTCTCCAATGTGGGTCTCCGTCTGTATAGCCATCCATCGCCAGATGAAGGATCTATGGTGATAAGCAAAATATTCATCAGTATGGTTATGGGCCAAGGCCGGTTCAGGCATCCTCTCCTCAGTCCAGAGAACAATCTGGGGATCTCTCCTTGGACCTGGGATCCCATATATAATCAAGTCTCCCGTAAACCCTAAAATGACTCCCTTAGTTGAAATATATTCTTCCCTGATCCCATATTCAACCTTCCTTCCTCCCCCACCTCATCCCGGTCAACCGAGCTTTCTCCATTCCTCCCCTACTCCCTCCTCCCTAACCCTCTCCCCTTCCAACACCCCTCCCACCCCCCCATGCACCCGAGGTTACCTGGGACTCTTGACTATTTCCTACCTCCCGGCAGATAGCTAAATAATCTTCATCAGGTTCGTCTTCTTATTTAGCTTCTCTAGGATCACGAATAATAGGCTCAAAACCTTTAATTATGGTTAGAATCCACTTATGAGTGAATACATACCGTGTTCCTCTTTTTGGGTCTGGCTTACCTCACTCAGTAAAGCGTTTTCTATTTCCATCCATTTGCATGCAAAATTCAAGATGTCATTGTTTTTTACCGCTGAGTAAAACTCTAATGTGTATATGTTCCACACCTTTTTTAACCATTCTTCTACTGAGGGGCACCTAGGCTGTTTCCAGGTTCTGGCTATTACAAATAGCGCTGCTATGAACATAGTTGAACAAATGCTTTTGTAGTATGTTCGGGAATCTCTAGGGTATATTCCCAAGAGTGCTTAAAATACATTTGTCAGAGTATTTTAGCACAACCAAAGGATCAGAAACTAAGATAATATTCCATGGAGAGATCATGTCTGTTTGGAAAGCTAAATGCCTCTTGTGCTTAGATGTGTCTTTCTTTTGTTTGTTTGTTTGTTTGATTTTTTTTTATGTTTAGATGTTTCCCTGTCTAAGTTTTAGAAACTTCCTGCTATAATTCCACAAAATATATTTTCCATGCCTTCAGACTTTATCTCACCTTCTACTCCCTGAATTGTTAGATTTGCATTTTTATATAATTCCTTGTTTCCTGGAAATTCTGATCATGTTTATTGTTTTCTTTATACATGTCTGATTTTATTACTCTCTGTACCTTGTCTCTTGTTTCTGAAATTAATTCTTATACTTCTTTTAGTTTGTTGATGCTGCATCCATTTGTTTTTATAACTGATGGACTCTATTTCCAATGCTTTTTTTCAGTTCTTTTCTCCTAATTTCCTTGTTGAATTTTCTTTTATATTTTTTATTTTCTCTTTTAAATGCTATTTCATCTATATCATTAATTTTTTTTATTTTTGTCCTGGTTGATTTTCTTATTCTATCTACATGTTTGTTTATGTACTTTATTATGTATCTGATTAGTGTTTTAAAGTAGGACCCTGAAATCTTCTTTCCTGGTGTTTGAATTGTTGCGTCATCTTTGGTTTCTAGCGCTGTGGGTTGGGAGTTTAAACAAGTGCCACAGAGGATTCCTTTACCCAAATTCTTTGCCTTTCTTTGTCATGTTTTGAATGCCTTTGCAGATGTGTGTGTCCCCCAATTTTCATTTTCTCCTGTTTTCCACCATTTTAATGTGTTTAATTTTATGTGAGTCTTCCTAGTGAGTTACAGTCACTCATATTTATGTTCCTTGTTGCTATTTAGAGGAGAAGACAGCTGCAGTAACATGCAATGATTTGATCCAATTGTGTTAATTCATTCACTTACTTTGATAATATTCAGATACTATGACACTAGAGTATTTCTAGGGAAATATAATTTATTTTTTCAATTTTGAGTTAAAGCTGTTAACAATTGACAGATAAAGTGAGAAGCAATAGACAGAGGGCAGAGGAGCGATGACAGGGGATGTTACAGTAACTATAGTTACTGTGGAAGGCTATGATGGGCATTAGTAACACCAGGGTGATTATTATGGAGCAATACAACAGGTTCAGAGAAAGAAAGGGCAGTCACAGAAGCCTGTTCACGTGGGATACAAGATAATTAAAATTACCACAGTACCAAAGTGTAAAAAGGGACAGAAATTAAAAAAAGGAACTAAAGTACCCCAAGACACAAATCATCTCGGGACTTGTTTTATTTCTTCCTAGATGTGATGATGTGCGTTCTCTCCTGCTCTTGGTTGTCTTTCGTTGCAGTGTCTGCAGGAGGAGGTGATGCTAAGTTTAATATTCAAAGAAGTTAAGTCTGTAGGTCTCCCTACAGAGAAGATTTTGTTAGACTCTAATTTCCACTCTGATAACCTGGCCTGAGAAGCCGTGCCCGTCAGTTACAACTTAGCTTCTGTTGTTTTGGAGACCATAGGGTTTTCTTGAGTGTGGTTCTGAGTGGGTGTGGAAGGTCTGCCTGCTTGTATTTATCTTGGTGGTCTGCTCCTGATTGTTAAGCTTAATGGAGCACAGCCTGGAAACTGTTCTATACCTTTCTATCATGTTATTGCTCCAGACAGGGCCGAGGTTCCTTTCTTCTCAGGTTATTCAGTGGAGGGATCTGATGACGAATATCAGCCTCAGGCTCCTATATGGACCCCTTTCTCTAAACACACTCGCTGTTCCAGCCAGCCTCTCTATCCATGGGACTTTCAGCTCCTATTTTTGTCTTTGTAACCTGGCTAATATCTCACTAGCTTACTGTTCTTATGCTGCAGGCAGGTAGCAGGAGGGAACACATTCCTAGCAGCGACTTCGGATTACGCTCCTGTGCAGACATTACTACGGTGTGGTTGGGTGGCCACTGTTTTCTGCTACTGACTACTTCTCTGCCAAAAGATCTCACCTACGTTTATTTATTTCATTTTTATCTCATTATCACATAGGACTAGAGTAATTTTTATTGTTTTCAACACAATATTTTATTGATTATTTGGGAATTTCATGCTCTGCCTTCCGATCTAGAGCAGCTTGTAGGGCGGATCCTGTGCCAGGGCCAACAGACTTGGCATACAGCATGAAGTCATCTCTGCTGCAGCTCATTCTGCTTGCCCTATTGGGAGAGGAGACTTCTGCGGTGGGCCATAGGCACAAAGGCCATGCAACATGAAGAATAAAGTAAATTTAAATTCCAACTATTCTCTTTTGTTGGGTCATACAAAGTCAACTTACAATTCACTTACGCAGAAGTCAAAGTGGTTTTTAGTATGTTTTACTTAAGATTTACTTTTCTGTAGCACCTAAAAGGAAAGAAATCTCTGGGAATAGTGGAAATGAAAGTATGTAAGGGATGGTGAAGGTATGATTTTATGGAGGAAATCCAGCCTAGCAATGTGACCCTAGCTCTTTTTTTTTTCAGAAAAATATATATTGAGAGAAGTAATTATCATATTTAGATGTTAAAATTGCCCAAATAACTAAATATGCTATTTAATAATGATAAAATAGAGATGTAAGGATCACTGTATCTTTAGTTTTGTGTACGTACTCATGAGTGTGTTTGTGGAGGCTAAGTGTTGATATCTGGTGTCTTCCTTAGTTAATCTTCATCTTACTGTTTTGAGAAAGGGTCTCTCACTGAATCTGGAGCTCTCTCTTTCCACAAGACAGCTGACAAGTGAGCTCCGTGGAATCCTCTGTTTCTGTTTCCCAAGGGCTGTAGTGGGTACCACTGCCCCTAGCTTTTTACATGTGTGTTGGGGATCCAACTTTAGCTCATTCTGCATAGCAAGCACTTTGCCTATTGAACCTCCTTCCCCATTAATATATTTACTTAAAAAACATTCTAATTCCTGAATTACTTGAGTTAGTTTCTGTTTGATTTGATAACAGAGTCTCCAATGTAATGTTAATCTGGCACTTATAAAACACAATTGTTGAAATATTGCTTAGTGTCTGTAGAAGGAAATGATATTCAGTAAATTAATAGGTAGGGGAAATAAAAAATCACTAACTAATGAGTTAGGTTCAGCTCTGAATGCTGTTGTAAACTGTTCTGTTCATCTGTTGTGAATTAATTGTAGGAACAGAAGCTAAGTGAATTCCTGCATTGAATGATGTTGTAAACTGTTGCGTTCATCTGTTGTGAGTTAATAGTAGAGACAGAAGCTAAGTGGATTCCTGCTGCGCAGTGATAAAATGTGTGAGGCTAAAATACAGATAGGGAAAAATCAACACTATAAGTTAATATTGCAAATGTGGTAATTAATTAATTCAGATCATGTCACCCACAAGTAATAACTTATGTTGATGGATAGTTCTGTGACAAATGCCTTTGATCATAGTTTTCCTCCAAACTTGAGATGGGATTCTTGCTGTGACACATTTTTGTGATGCATTTGTCACCAGCCTTTGTGCTTGAAGACGATGCAGGCATTCACATGTTCTTTACATATCATCGTCATGTGATTTCCCCTTTCTGTGTCCAAAAATGACATTGTAAGGTCTGAAGTTATGTCTGACATTGACACATACGATTTTTCAGGGCCAACAACTTGAAGTATCTTATTTTACACTACTCTGGCTAGATTATTCCTAAACACTCCTGGGTCTGTCTTCCCTTGTGCTTCTATGCTGGTATGTTGGCATTTGTCATTTTGAAGACATCCCTTCTTATCAGTATACAGCCTGCCATACAGGTGCTTGTATTTAATACAGTGATTAAAGGACCCCTTTTATGTCCTTTCAATATCTAGCAGGTGACTCAAATCAAGGTAAAACCCTTAAGGTGACAATTTTTTAAAAATATTTTAATAGCTTCCATGGTTCCAATACTATGTAAACTGCCAAGGAAAGGAACCAACTAAACAGTCCCATACAGTTATAACACCTAAGAACACAATAATTATCAGCATGGATATATATGTGTAAAGGCAAAAAGTGGCATTCGTATGTCAGTAGCAAGAAACAGCTTTCTAATTGGACTTACAGCCAACAGGAGGAAAACCAGAAATAGACAAATCAGTCAAAAAATGTTAAATATAAACATATCTCTGACACAAAACATCCAGGAAAAGACTATGAAAATACCAAATCTAAGAATAATGGATAGGGAATAGGGTGGAGGAAGGTAGGGGATGTGGGAGGATGAAAGAAAGAGGGAACTGGGATTGATGTGTAAAATAAAAAAAGTGTTTAAAATTAATAAAATTAAAAAGAATAGAAGAAGAAGAGAATTTCCAACTCAAAGGCTCAGAAAATATTTTTAACAAACTCATAGAAGAAAATGTTCCTAACCTAAAGGATGGCAAGCTTACAAAGGTACAAGAATCTTATAGGTCATCAAATCAATTGGACCAGAAAAGAAAGACCTCTCAGTCTATAGTAATCAAGACACTAAACACACAGCACAAAGAAGACTATTAAAAGCAGCAAGAAAAAATGCAAAAAAAATATAAAGGCAGACCTATTAGAATTACAACTGACTTTTCAATGGAGATTCTAAAAGCAAGAAATGCCCAGATAGATATCTTGCAGACTCTAAGAGATAACAGATGCCAGCCCAGACTATTACACCCAGCAAAACTTTCAGTCACCATAGATGGAGAAAACAAACATTCTAAGATAAAGTCAAATTTAAACAATTTATACATTCAAGGAAAACTTCGACCCCAGGAGGTTAGCTACATCCACAAGAACACAGGCAATAAGTAATCTCACATCGGTATAACTCAATGAAGAAATCACACACACACACACACACACACACACACACACACACAACTATTATCAACAACTACAAAAAAATCACAGGAATTAACAGTCATTGGGCACTGATATCTCTCAATATCAATGGACTCAATTCCCCAATAAAAATTTACAGACTAACCGAATGGATTAAAAACAAGAGCCATCCTTCTGTTGCATACAAGAAACACACCTCAACACCAAAAATAAATATTACCTCATAGTAAAAGATAGGAAAAAGATTTTTCCAAGCAAATGACTCCAAGAAGCAAGCTGGTATAGTTATTCTAATATCTAAAACATAAATTTCAAACCAAAATTAAATAAGAGATAATGAAGACACTTAATAATCATCAAAGGAAAAAAATCACCAAGATGACACCTCAATTCTCCACATGTATACTCCAAATGCAAGGGCACCTACGTTTGTGAAAGAAATACTACTAAAACTTAAATCACACATTGGTAGTGGGAGACTTCAATACTCTCACCATCCAAACAAAAATTAAAAGAGACACACTTAAACTAACAGACATTGTAACTAAAATGAACCTAACAAATATCTATAGACCATTTTACCCAAACACAAAATAATACAGTTTATTCTCAGTGCTTCCTGGAATATTCTCCAAAACTGACCAAGTACTTGGTCACAAAGCAACTCTTACAGATACAAGAAAATTCAAATAACTCCCTGCATCCTTTCAGACTACCATGAATGAAAGCTTGATTTCAGCAACATTAGAAATAACAGTTTGTAGTTTGAGCCTACAAACTCATGGAAAAAAAATAAACAATTCTCTACTAAATAATCACTGAGTCAAGAGAAAAATAAATAAACAATTCAATAACAATGAATACACCATGTATGCAAACTTATGAGACACAGAGAAAATGGTGCTAAGAGAAAAGTTCACAGCACTAAGTGACTTCTTTATTTTTTATTGATTTTTATTGAGCTCTACATTTTTCTCTGTTCCCTTCCCTGCCTTTCCCCTCCTCTTCAACCCTCTCCCAAGGTCCTCATGCTCCCAATTTACTCAGGAGATCTTAAAGAACTTGGAGAGATCTCATACTAGAGACTTAACAGCACACCTGAAGCAAAACAAAACAGAAACAACGAAAAGAAGCAAGCCCATTCAAGAGGAGTACACAGCAGAGAATAATTAAAGGAGGCTGAAATCAATAAAATAGAAACAAAGGAAATGATACAAAGAATCAATGAAAGGTAGAGCTGCTTCTTTGAGAAAACCAACAAGACAGACAAACCTTTATACAAACTAAGGTAAAAGACACATATAGAATATATAAAGTAACAAAACCAGAACTGAAAAATGACCATAACAACAGACACTAAGAAAATCCAGAGAATCATTAGGTCATACTAATACTATCATTACTTGCCTGTACTCCACAAAATGGGAAAATCTAAAAGAGACAAATTTCTTTATAGATACCAATTACCAAAATTAAGTCAAGATCAATTAATCAATTATAAATAGACTTATAATTATCAAGGAAATAATAGCAGTCAGTAAAAGTCTTCTAACAAAAAAAAAGCCCAAGCAAGATGGTTTTATTACTGAATTCTACCAGACTGATGTTAGCTGGTCTTTGAAAGTCTGAAAGAGTTCTGCAATAAAAAATTTCTTCAAATTATTCCACAAAATTGAAACAGATGAGACATTTCCAAATTTATTTTATGAGGTAACAGTAACCCTGGTACCCAAACCACTCAAAGACTCAACAAAGAAAGAAAATTGAAGCCCTGTTTCCCTCATGAATATTGATGTAAAAATCCTCAATAAAATATGGACAAACTGAATCCAAGAACACATCAAAAAGATCATTCACTATAATCAAGTAGGCTTCATCCTAGACAATAAGGGATGGTTCAACATATGAAAAACTGTTAATATAATTCACCATATAAAGAAATTGAAAAAAAAACCACTTTATCATATCATTAAATGCTGAAAAAGTCTTTGACAAAATCCAATTCTCCTTCATGATAAAAGTCTTGCAGAGATCAGGAATACAGGGGGCATGATTAAAAAACTATTTATAGCAAGCCAATAGCCAACACCAAGTTCAATAAAGAGAAACTCAAATCAATTCCTCTAAAATCAGAAAAAAGACAAGGCTGTTCACTCTCTCCATATCTATTTAATATAATACTTGAAGTTCTAACTAGAACAATAAGACAACAAAAGGTGATCAAGAAGTTATAAATAGAAAAAAATCAAAGTATAATTATCCATAGATGATATGACAGTATAAATAAGTGGCCCCAAAAATTCTACCAGAGAACTCTTACAGCTGGTAAAGAGCTTCAACAATATGTCTGGATACAAGATTAACTCAAAAAATTAGTAGCCCTCTTATAAACAAATGTTAATCTGGCTGAGAAAAAAAATCAGGGAAACAACACCCTTCACAAAAGCCACAAGTAATATAAAATATCTTGGGGTAACACAACACAAGCACACGAAAGACCTATATGACAAGAAATTCAAGTGTTTGAAGAAAGACATTGAAAATGATATCAGAAGATGGGAAGATCCCCCATACTCATGGATCAGTAAAATAAACATATTCAGAAATGGTCATCTTATCAAAAGCAATCTACACATTCAATGCAATCCACACTGAAATTCCACCTAATTCTTTATACACTTTAAAATAACAGTGCTCACATATGGAAAACAAAAAACCCAGGACAGCTAAAACAATTCTGTACATCAAAAGAATTTTCAGAGGTATCACTATCTCTAATTTCCAGCTCTACTACAGAGTTATAGCAATAAAAACCACATGGTATTGGCATAAAAATAGACAAATAGATCAATGGAATCAAATTCAAGACCCAGATGTAAATTCACACACATATGGACACCTGATTTTTGACAAAATTATATAATGGAAAAAAATATCTTCAACAATGGTGCTGATCTAACAGGATTTCTACAAGTAGAAGAATGCAAATAGATCCATATCTATCACTGTGCATAAAACTCAAGTCCAAGTGATCAAAGACCTTAACATGAATTCAGATACACTCAAGGGAATAGAAGAGAAAGTGGGAACTAGCTTTAAATGCATTGGCACAGAAGAGAACTTCCTGAACAGAAAACCAACTGTACAGGCATTGAGATCAGCAATAAATAGGACCTTATGAAATGGAAAAGCTTCTGTAATGCAAAGGACACCATCAATATTGCAAACAGACAACTTTCAGAATGGGAAAAGATCTTCATTGAACCAAGTATGACTGAGAACTAATTTCCAAAATATATAAAGAACCGAAGAAATGAGACATCAAAAAATGAAATAATCAAATTTAAAAATGGGGTACAGATATAAACAGAGAATTCTCAATAGAAAGATCTTAAGTGGTAGAGAAGCACTTAAAGAAAACTTTCAATACTTTTAATCATCAGGGAAGTGAAAATCAAAACTACTTTGAGATTTCATCTTTTATCTGTCAGAATGGCCAATATCTAAAACATAAGTAACAGCTCATGCTGGGAAGGATGTGGAACAATGGGATAATTCCTCATTGTTGGTGTGAGTGCACACTTGTGCATCAACTTTGGAAATACATATGGTAGTTTCTCAGAAACTTAGGAATTGATCTACCCTAAGACTCAGCTATACCACTCTTAGGTGTAGACCCAAAGGATGTTTAATCATACTATAAAAATACTTGCTCAACTATGCTCATAGCAACTTCATTCATAATACCAGAAACTGGAAACAACCAAGATGTCCCCCAACTGAAGAATGGATTAAAAATGTGGTACAATTTATACAATGGAATATTACTCATCTGTTAAAAAACAATAACATAGTGAAATTTGCAGGCAAAGAGATGGAAATAGAAAAAAAATCACCCTGAATGAGGTAACCCTTCCCAGAAAGACAAATATGATATGTACTCACTTATAAGTGTATATTAGCTATAAAGTAAAGAATAACCATACTACAATCCACAGACTCAGAAAGGCTAAGTAATGAGGAGGGCTCAAGGGAGATGCTCAGATCTCCCCAGGAAGGGGACTTTGAAGAGATTTTGTGGGTGCACTGGGGGCCTTTAGGGCTAAGAACATGAAAGATCAGTTGTGAGGACAGTGAGGGTTGGAGAACTGAAAGGGATGACTGGAAATTGGAGCATTTCAGGGTAAACCAGCAATCTGGTGCAATGGAAACACCCAGGAATCTACAAAGATGACCCCAGCTAAATCTCCTAGCAGTAGGGATTACAGAGCCTGAGCTGACCGTCTCCCGTGACCAGGCAGGTCTTCCAGCGAAGGGACTGGGTTGCCGACCCAACGGCATAACCTTCAGCCTAAAGTCTGTCCTGCCTGTGAGGTTTGATCTACTCTAAGACTCAGCTATACCACTCTTGGTCATGTAGCATGATTAATAAAAACCCAGAGAGAAGATATTGGGGTTCAACCTGATGGTCAAAAAAACAAAATAACCAGTCACTGGCTCTCACCTCTACCTCAGCCTGAAACAGTAATCCTGCCTCCAGAATCTCAGGATGATACTGTGTCTGAGAGCTGTCTTCTCCCGTCTTATATTCCTCTCTAGGACTGAGATTAAAGGTGTACACCACTACTGCCTGGTTTCTATGGCAAACTAGTATGACTGCTGGGATTAAAGGTGTGTGTCACCACTGCTTGACCTTAAGGCTGACCAGTGGGGCTTTTTACCTCACTGATCTTCAGGCAAGTTTATTTATTAAAATACAAATGAAATATCACTACACGGACATATACCCACAAGATTCTCAATCATACCACAGTGAAACTTGCTCAACTCTGTTCACAACAACTTTATTCATATACCCAGGAAGTGGAAGCAAAACAAAAACTTCTTTCCTTGATTTTGATAAATATTCTAGCATCTGTTAATTTTTCTGGGTTTTCAGTGTTTTATTTTGAATGTACTTTTTTCACTGCGACTGGGGATGAGCTGCTACAACTATCATCCGGTATGTGACTAGTATGCTTTCAGAGATGGCCCCTGTGTCTGTAACATCAATGTCAAGGAAGGAGTACTAAGTAAAGGAGATGTGTTGCTAAAATTCTAGAAGAGAGAGTAACATTAACCTTTGAAGGGGTTATGGTATCTGTGCACCAGTGTATAACAAGGTCACTCGAGGCAGGAGTCTCTTTTCAACCTCCTCACAGTGAGAAGGTCTTTTCGGTTTCTAACCAGTCAAGTTGATCTAGAAGAATAGCTTTGAAAGTTTAAAATCTGCATTTATCTGATTATTAGGGACAGTAGGCATAGTTTCCAATATAATTGGAAACCGTAACCTTTTCTGAACTGCCTATTAATAGATTTACCCTTTCTTCCTCTCTGTCTTTTAAAATCTGTGACTTTGAAAGGAAAGAATTTCAAACCCATGGGTGATATTTGTGTGACTTCCCAAGAGATAAAGTTTTATCACTTGGTTAAAATGTTTCTTGCAGTGTTTTTCATAGCAAATTACTATCATTCCTTCTGAAATAAATACTTTGAGGGGAAATACCTTGAAGGCATGTAATTATGCTATTTATTTTAAAACCTATGCTCACTTCTAGCATTTACCTATGGCTTTTGCCTGTAGTGATTATTAATGTGTGTTCTAGTTTGATTTGGCTTCCTTATTATTTCTACATTAATTATATGTCTTATCTAAGAAGCATATATTGACTTTTGTATGTGTTTATTTCACAGCTTATTTCTATAAGTGTATGCTCACAGAAATTATTATTATTATTATTTCATTATTTTGAACCTGAAATGTAGTCACACAATTTCTCCCGTTCTCTTTCCTCACTCCAACCCCTTCCATGTACCCTCCCTTGACCTCCCACATTTATAGCCTCTTTTTCTGTAATTGTTGAATACACACACACACACACACACACACACACATATATATATATATATATATATATATATATATATATATCTTCCTAAAGATATAAGTACAACGTGTTCAGTTTGTATAACATCTTTCTTGTATCTATGTGAGTTCAGGCCTGATCACTTGATACTGGGTAATTAACTGGGGAGGGTCTTCCCTGGAGAAGACTCTTTTTTTCTACATGCAGCATTACTCAGGTGCCTGTAGCTCCTTTTCCACAATTGGGGTCATGTGATATTTCCACTTCCCTGTTAGCATGTCTATGAGTATCATTCTTGATTAGGCACCCATGCTGTTGAGCCTTCGTGAGTGTGGCTTCCCTGGCATTCCTAGGAGAAATTGTCTCACATTGACTCCTGTTCTGCTGCAGATTTATTTGTATTGTCGCTCTGAGACTGCTAATAGAGTTAAACCTTGATTCAGAGGACAGAGTCTACATTCAGCTGGCCAGAATAAACCATAGAGTTTTCTGGCCAACTCAGAGGAAGATAGAGAGACACATGAGGAATAAGGAGGGACTTGGAAAAGTTCGTGGCCCCTTTCAATCTGGGAAGGTGAAGAAAAGGGTCAGCTGATAATTTTATCAGTAACTCTGTGAATCTGTCAGGTTTATACCCTAACATCTGACTCCTGAGCTTTATTTATTCATAAATCAATAAACAAATATGCTATGATGCTCCTCTGACTTTTATAATTTTCTTGTCTCCTTTCCCACTGTGTTCTTTTAACCTTAGCTGCAGACATTGTGCTGTAGATGTATCTGCTAGTGCTTGACACCCAACAATCACTTTCTCTCTGTATCTTGATTGGTTGTAGTTTTCTGTAATGGTCTCTGTTGCTAAGAGAAGTGTATTTAATGAGGGGGAAAAGATGCACTTATCTGTGGGTATAAGATTAAGTATATATAATGCAGTTAATAATTATGTTGCTTTAGTAAAGTGGTGGTTGTAAATTTTCCTCCGAGATCCATGACCTCACTAGCACTGCGTAGCTGGCTGTATTTCCACCACCAGGCATGGTTTTCCTATTGTTTAATGGGTCTTAAATCCTATTAGAGAGATATTTGTTACCACCAAGATATGCATGCTACTATTGCACCCTTAGGGTCATTGTGTCATGTTGACAATGCTCCCAACAAGAGCCACAGACTAGGAGAAATTCCCGTACTTATCATGAGAAATTCCTCTCTGAGTGGCTTTCCAGAGAGCCCGAGACTCCTAAAACATTGTCAGCTTTTGCTATTGCCGTTGGCTGCCTCCCAGAAGTTTGAAGTAAGTCCTTATTGCTGAAGACAACATGCCCTTCAGATATTGGATCCAGAGGATTCAACATGGGTCTGATCTGAGGACTACCTTTCATGGTCCCAGAAGGAGGCATGCAAGCTTTCAAGGAAGGAAAGTAGACAATAGACGTGCCCAGTTATTACAACTCTGAGCTACTCACAGAAATCTGTTTTCATTGGATTATAATCTTACACTACCACTGAGATAAGTACAGACTGTGGCAAGAGGACAGAAGAGAAATGCAATCTGGGTCCTTTAATCTACTATCAATAAGGTCCCCCTTAGGACTAGACCAGTTTAAAACTGATGGGATTTGAGATGGTCACACAGAAGCAAAAATAGAGTATATTTATTACTAAAAATCAAACAATCAACCCCCCCAAAACTGGTTTCATAAAATACCCTTGAAAATACCCCAGAATCAACTCAAACGTCAGCCTGTCAGCAGAGTCAGAACATTCATAATGCATCTCTTTCCTGTGAGATTATCAAAGAGAAACGCAAAGAAGCCTCTGGAATTGCTTTTGGTTGACTTTAAAAATGACCTATCTTGAAGGATTTAGAGGCAAGGAATGTGCTGTTACTGTCCCACAAGCTTTTCTCTAAGACAAAACTTCTGACGTGTAGGTTATAACAGATCCCTTGCTTACTCCGTCTTAACTCAAACTCTGTTTTTTTCCCCCCAAAATACTTACTCTGCTAGAGCCTGCAGGAGATGTCTGATGAACCTCTAGCTTATTTGTCTCTGCTTGCATATCATTTTTGTTCCCTTTGGTTTCTTAAATTTGGGTGAGAGTCTATCTTACCTGTGTGTTTTCTCATACACCTACAGTCTCTCAGCTTTATCTATCCTAAGGCCTAGAAAACGGGGTTTTACTGCAAACAGATGGGTGTTTTATTCAATATATGAATTTTCAAATATATTCTTAACTACTGGGTTTTGAAGAATTTTTATATAAACTTGATACTAGTGATTTCTTAAATATTTAATTTTTAAATATCTACTTATTATCTGTGTCATACTTTTATCCTCTTATTGATGTCCTTAACCCTATAAAAGCTTCAGTTACTGGTAAGTCTAATGAATTGATTTTACCTTTCATCAGCTGTGCTTTCAGTATCAAGTGTGTTAAAAGTTTTTTTGTTCTATCTTTTTCTTCCCTCCCATCTCATTCTGCTTTTTATTTTATAATTTGAATAGTTTTAAATTTTCTTTCTTAATTTAGTGATTGGCTTAAAAATGTACTTTTGTATTTTCAGTGACCTCTAGGGGTGAAACTGCTTGCAGGTAATTCAGCAGTCTACTTACAATTAGTATTAAAACATTTCCCACAAGCTATAAAATTTTTGCAAATTGCACAGGCAATGCTCTTTGTCAGCCGTCAAGAGTGATCCACTGACATGGAATTGAGTCCCATAAAAAACATAGTCTATGTTTTAAATAATATAAATATGCATTTTATTGAAATTAAAAGGAAATATGTTTGTCTATCAACATAGGGGTTTATCGTTTAAAACCTTTCTTGTTTCTGAAGATGTGTCAGTCGGGTGTCTTTCTGTTCTGTTTGAAGGTCTTCCTTAACATGTTCTGACTACAGACTCAGTGGAAACTAACTTCCTTCCATTTGTCTGGAGTAATCTTTTGTTTGCCTTCTTTAGCTGTCACTAAACAAGGCTATTTTTCCTGAATATGGAATTCTGAGTCCATTTTTTAAAATTCAGTAATCAGACATATTCTTCAGTATCACCTCGCTTCCATGGTTTCTGATTTGCCTTTCTCTTTATAACATGTCATTTATTTCTGATAAAATTAAAATTATATCACATCATTTTTGGTTACAAGCAACATGCACGAAATTTTTACGGACACAATTTTCTTCATGTTTACCATGTGAAGGTTTTTAAGGCTTGTTAAACTTGTAAATTATTTTCTCGCATCAGATTCAGACATTCTCAGACATTATTTCTTCCAGTTCTCTGAATGTTTTCACTGTTATTCTTCAGAAATTCCAGTCCTGGTCACAATCAGAACTTTTGATAGTTTATGAATTATGATTCTATTTAAAAACATTTTTCTAACTTCTCTTCACAGTATTTCAACTTTATTCATCGTTTTTGATGACTTTCAAGTGAATATTTCTGATTCACTTGATCTTACTTGTGAGTTCTAATATTTCATTTTCTCCTTTTTAATGTTTTCTTCATACACATTGGATTCTAGTTGTTTTTTACTTTTTAAAATTGAAAATAGATTTTATTCTATGTATTCTACACAATATATTCTAATTGCAGTTAGTTTTCCCACCTGCTGTATCTTCCCAGTTCTTCCCTACCTCCCCTCCCATCTGGATTCACATACTTTCTGTCTTTTGTTTAAAAAACAAACAAACAAACAGGGATTTAAGAAATAAGAATAAAATAAAATATGAGGTAAAACAAAAACAAACAAATGAAAATAACACAAAACAAACAAATGGAAGGAAAAATGCCAAAGGAAAAAGCACAAGAAACACACATAAATACAGAGACTCACACGTTTGCACCCATAGCTGCCCCATTAAAAACACGAAATGGGAAGCCATCACATATACATAAAGGACACGTAAGGTATAATGAGAAAAGGGAAGAAGAAAATTGCAGCACTGTGAGACTAACCACCTCCAAAGATGCCCTTGAGTGTTTTTTCGGTTTACCATCTACTGCTGGGCATACAGCCTACCCTTAAGAGGCCTTTGTTGCTCCAGTGAGATTCCTTGGTAGAAACATTTTTTTCTTTCCTTTGCAAGTGGTTATCATTTGGAAATAACTTCCAGGTTAGGCATGGGGCATTTGTCCATTTCTCCTTTCAACCCTAGGACCCCATCTGGTGAACACCTGTGCTCGCCCTGAGAGGGCTGCCACAGCCTCTGTGATTGTGTCCTTTCTGTTGTATTTAGATGGCTTTGTTTCCTTGGCGTCCCTCATTCCCTGTGGATCTTACACTTTTTTTTAACCACCTCTTCCACAGGGTTCCTTGTGTGTTGAGGCAAAGAATTTGATGGGAACATCCCATTTAGGCCTGAGTGTTTTAAAGACTATCACTCTCTTCGTATTGTCTGGCTGTGAATCTCTAAGTTTGCTTGCATTTGCTGCAAAAGGAAGCTTCTCTGGTGAAGGCTGAGGAAGATACTGATATATGAGTAGAGTAGAGTGTCAGTAGATGCCCTTGTTTTGTTAAGTTCTTCTAGTAGAACAGTAGTATTTGGTTTTCCCCTAGGTCCTGGATTTATCTAGATTCAAGTTCCTGGTCACACAAGCAGCATCTAGATAGGTTCCATCTCATGAAGTAGGGTCTTAAAGTATATTTTGGTTGGTTATCCTCATCTTATTCATCCCTAACTAAACTATTTATTCTATTTTGTAGTAACAGTTTGCTTGTGATCTAACAAATAATTTTTCCTGAAGATCAGAGTGCAGAGCTAAAATAACTAGTTAGTCATAGAGGCCATAAAGGCCACAGAGGCAGTGGTGGCACATACCTTGAATCCCAGCACTTAGAAGACAGAAGCAGATGGATCTCTGTGAGTTCAAGGTCACCCTGGGCTACGTGAGATTGAATCTGTCTAAAAGAGAAACAGAGCTCACACAAAGGTGAATCCACCACTTGGGATCACATGCCTTTAATCCCAGCCATAAGGAGGTGGAGACAGGAATGATGACTGGACAGAGAGAGGAATGTAAGGCAGGAGGAGATGGGAGTCCAGGGCTTTCAGTTTTCCGAGAGACAGGATCTCCCCTTTGGTTGGAGGATTCAGGAGAGGCAAGAACTAGTGACTAGCTGCTCTACTTCTCTGATTGTTCAGCATTAATCCTTATATCTAACTCCGTTTTTTTTTATTATTAAGGCCAATTAGAATTTATGCTACACTATTTCTGCTTCCTAAAAATATGTGTCTCTTCCAATTTATCTTTTACTCTATACTTAATATTGTTGATATATGGATTGTAGTTTGCTTATTATTGACTTAACTAACTAATATCTGCATATAAGTGAATAAACACCATATATGTCTTTCTGTGTCTGAGTCACATCACTAGTAAGATTTTTTTTCTTCCTCAATCCATTTACTTGAAAATTTCATGATTTTTTAATGATTGAGTAATATTCCACTGTTTACATTTACCACATTTTTGATCTATTCATCGGTTGACAACATCAATGCTGTTTTCAAATCTGGCTATTATTAAGAGCGAAGCAATGAACAAGGTTGAGCAAGTGTCTCTGTAATAAGATGACATATTCTTTGGGTATATATTTGAGAGTAGTATATCTGGATATTGAGGTAGAACAATCCCTATTTTCCTGAAGACCTACAGCATTGATTTCCATAGTGTCTGTAAAAGTTTGTATGCCCACCAGCAATGGATGAGTGTTCTCCTTACTCAGCATCCTTGACATAATGTGCTATTATTTGTTTTATTGGTCTTGGCCCTTCTGACAGGTATAAGGTAGAATCTCAAAGTAGTTTTGATCTAGATGTCTGAGGCTACTGAACATATCTTTAAATTATTCCCAGTTGTTTGAGTTTTTTCTTTTGAGAACAACCTGTTTAAATCTGTACACCGTTTTTAATATGCTTAATTAGAGTCCATTTATTAAACTTTATGTTTTATTTAAAACAAATTTTTAAAATTAAATATATTTCAGCCATATTCTTCCCAATCTTCAAGTCCTTTAAGGTCCTCTTAACTCTAGTAACCTAACTTTAAGTGCCTCCCCAAACAAACAAAAAACATTACAACAACACTCCCACCCAAAGAAGAAAACAAAATAAAAGCATGCCCTCCCAAACAAACCAAAAACAAAACAAGAAAAAAATAAGAACAACCCACTTAAAAACCAAAACCAAAATCAACCAACCAAAATGTAACCAAATAAAAGCACACACAGAAAAACTGTGGAGTCCATTATATGTTGGTCAACTACTTCTAAACACAAGGCCTACCCTGAAGTGGCTTATGTACCCAGTGTTACCTTATTGGAGAAACTGATTTCTTCTCTCTCAGAAAATATAAGTGACATCTCAGGCTTTAGCATTTAACCTTGTAGGTAAGTATTAATCCATTCATTCAAAAAATATAAGAAAATAAAATACAATAAGATAAAACAAAAACTATCACTTTGGAATTGGGTAAGACAAGGCAAAGGAGGGAAAGAGGTGACAACAAGGCACAAGAGTCAGAGACCCACTCATTCCCTCTCTCAGGAATCCCACACAAACACAAATCTGGAAGTCCTGATATATATGCAGAGGATCTGGTACTGACACACGCAGACTCTGTGCATGCAGCTTCGGTCTCTGTGAGTTCAGCTGAACTTTGCTCATGCTGACTTAGAGGCCCTTGTTCTCCTAATGTCTTCTTTCCCCTCTGGCTTTACACCCATTCTGTCTCTTCTTCCCCAGGGGTTTGCTGAGTTCTGAGCAGAAGGATTCGATGGAGACAGCTCATTTAGAGCAGAGTGTTGCAAGGACTCTCACTTTGTAATGTCTGGCTGTGGGTCTCTCTATTTTTTCCATCTGATACAGGAGGAAACTGCTCTGACTATAGTTTAACCAGGCATTGATCTATGAGTATATCAGAATATCACTATGAGTTGTCTTATCCCTATACTTTTTCTTTTTCTTTCTTTCTTTCTTTCTTTCTTTCTTTCTTTCTTTCTTTCTTTCTTTCTTTCTTTCTTTTTTTAGACTAGTATTTTGTTTTGTTTTGTTTTTTTCCTCTGGGTACCGTGCCTCTCTGGTCTCAGGTTCTTGATCACCCAAGCACCTCAGATGCCCCCTAATTTTGTTATTTTTCCTCTCACCACTTCCCATAACCACCCTTCACTTTCTCTTCCCCAACTGATACCATTCCAGACCAGACCCTCCTCCCATTCACATCTATTTTATTTTCCTTTCTTAATAAAATCTATCTGTTCCCTTTAGTCCCTTACCCTTTCTGGTTTATGAGTTATGGCTTGGTTATCATTGTATCACTCTTAAGTGATTAGAATGACTTCTCTCCACTTTCTTTTTTAAATGTAGGCATTTTGGGCTATGAATTTGCCTCTTAGAGCTACTTTCATTGTGTCCCATAAGTTTGGGTATATTGTGTCTTCATTTTCATTTAATTCTAGAAAGTTTTTGACTTTTTAAAAAATGTTTAGATCATTAAAGTACAAAATTGTTGAAATTAAACTGAATAGAAAGATAGTTGTATTTATAAAAACACTGATAACAGCATTTAAATAACATTTATGAGCATATAGAGAAGGTCTCGGGGTTTGTAAGTTGGAATTATGGAGATTTGCAATGGACCGTATTTCACAGCTGAGAATTTAGATATAAGTCTGAGCCATATTGCCTTCTCCTCTGGGATCTCATGTTCACATGTCTCGGGGTTTATAAGTTGGAACTATGGAGCTCTGCAGTGGATCACACTTCAAGGCTGAGCGTGTAGATATAAATCTGAGCCATACTGCCTTCTCCTTTAGGATCTCATGTTCTCAGGGCACCAAGAGGAAAGTCAGCATGTAACATAAAGGCTTTATTTTCTTCACCCTGCTGCTTGTGCTCAAGTCCTGGAGATACAGCCAAGGCAAATTTCTCCAGGATCTGGAGATGTTTCAAAGGGTATGAACAATTTCTCATGGCTTAGACAAAAATGTTTCACATCATAGGTTGAGTATTAAAACTTTCTAGTTTTATGTAACTGAATTCTACCTATAAAGCTGAAAACTAAAACACCAAGCTACCTCATATTTAGTGGATATAGGAAAGAAGGCAGAGGGGCATTTTTTTTTTAAAAATGTTCTCATTCTGCTGATAAAAATGATGGATAATTTCCACTATGCTTAAGTTACCATATAATTATGTGGAATCCAAAGAATATCAAGCAATATTTTAGAGACCAAAAAAGAAGACACGAAACATAAACAAATCATATAAGAAATGTCCATGACTTGGTCACTATTGAGAAACTATGTTGAATGCAAAGTTGAAGGCCACATGGGTCCTTTTCACTTAGATAGCCTTATAAAAATGGTTGGTCTTGCCTTTGTTAGGTAGATGTTTTGTTCCTTGATTTCTGTTGTTGTCTGTGGTTCTTGGATGGTGTGGTGACAGTGGGTTGCCTCAGTGAGAATGCTTCTGGGATCCT
This sequence comes from Myodes glareolus, assembly GCF_982192425.1. Taxonomy (NCBI): domain Eukaryota; kingdom Metazoa; phylum Chordata; class Mammalia; order Rodentia; family Cricetidae; genus Myodes; species Myodes glareolus. The sequence continues at coordinate 9,201,448 of NC_142032.1, forward strand.
GTAAGGTGTGACCATGAGGTGTTGCAGGTAAAATGTGTTTCTGTGTGTTGGGAACTGACACTTAGAAATGGGGCAGCCAAGAGGGGGAAATGAGGGTTCACAGGACTGAAGAAAGCTAGATGTTCTGCTAGGACTGGATTAGTCTTCTGGGAATAGGCATAGAGAATGAGGGGAAGTCATCGTGGATGGTTTGCTACAGATCTGGGGATGGGACTCAGGGCTTGGATTTGGAGTAGAGGAGAGTTAAGATCTGAAGATTGACCAGTCTATTTGCTTTTCTGACAGGTGTGGCTTGGGTGTTCTCAAGGAACACCTGTGGAAGTTGGGGCTACTTCTCTAGTCAAGTGGCCCAAGAGTTCCTAACTTCCTGGGTTTTATTCCTTTTGAGAATATTTTCTTCATCCCATTTGCCATGATTAGAAAAGCTGTTCAGAAGGTCTTATCTTTTATTGCAAGGATTGGAGTCACTCAAGATTAGACTGTTACCCCCCCCCATAAATAGGAAGTTTCATTTTGATGTTTTTCTCTTGAATAATTTCAGATCAAATTTTGAGTATTGTTTTTAGATTATTTTGTTATATGTCTATGAATAACATTAAAGTTCCCTTGTAAATTTCTTTGAGAATTTCATATGTGAATACTGTATTTAAATCACTTCCAGGCCTCTGTCTCCTGCTTCCATCTCCTCCCATGTCCTTCCCCTTTCTAATAATTGACCTCTTCACCTGTACTTATAATTGTTCATATATATATATATGTGTGTGTGTGTGTGTGTGTGCATATGTATACATACATGCGCATATACATATGTGTACACATATACAATTTACCGAGTCTGTTTTGTGTTGTTCAAATGTATGTGTGTCTGGAACTGATTACTTGGGGTTATATAACCTACAGCAGGCTCATCCTTGGAGAATACTGATTCTTCTACTCTCAGTAGCCATTAATTGATTATAAGTTTTCATCTAGGTCTGGGACTTAGTGAAATTTACCACATTGACTTTGGCATTTCAGTTGATATTGTCATTATTCAGACCCTATCATGTATGGAAGACACAATCTCCAAGCAGACTTTCTGTCTTCATCTGCATCTTGCAGTCATATCTCCCCCTATTCCCTGAGCTGCAAGGTTAGTAATTGTGTTATAGATGCATCAGCTGTGGTTGGGTACCCAATAGTCAGGTGTCTGCACTTGAGGGTTGTGGATTTCTGTAATAGCCTCCATCTCCAGCAGAAAGAATCTTCTTGTCTGTGGGTATAAGAATAAGCATTTAGAATGAATCCAGAAATTACATTAGTTTCGGGATGTGACAGCGGTAGGAACTACTGTAGGGTGGTGCAGAAGAATTGTCTGTATTCTGTCAATCATGTTTTAAATAAACGCTGCTTGGCCAGGCAGGAGGTATAGGCGGGAAAACCAGACAGGAAGTGGAAATGATGCAAAGAGAGCAGGAGGAATTCTAGCGAGGAGGAAGCTGCTTCCCCCACTCCTGCCCAGATCACCGAAGCAGCAGGATGTGATCTGCCCAGCTGAAAAAGGTACTGAGCCACATGGCTAAAATAGATCAGAAAAATGGGTTAATCAAGATGCGAGAGTTAGCCAGTAAGAGGCTAGACCTAACGGGCCAATCAGCTTTATAACTTACAGAGATTTCAGTGTGATTTTTCTCTGGGACTAAACAGCTGGGAGGACAGGCAGGACAGAAACTGAACAAGCAACCCCCCCCACCATGTTACAGTAGGGTTCAAGACCTTACCAGCCATGGCCAGTTGGCTAGGTTAGCAGTACCAGGAATGATTTCCCTCTATTGAGTGTCTCTATGTCCAATAAGACTTTTTAATCACTAAGATGGAATTGCCTCTGTTCAGTGGCAGTTTATAGTTAAGGTTCCTTATTCTGTTTTCTCCATTCAGAAAGAAGGCAGACATTTTGCCTGAGTTAGTTCCCCCTCGCCCATACCACCCACAACTATAATTGTACTGGTTGCTAAATCACATATCCACTTCTTCCATGTGCTGAATTTCTCTAAAGTCTGTGAAATTGAGATTAAAAACAATGCTGAACTTACAGAATTGCTGAGTGAATTATAAAGCATAAAATAGGGTAAGGTGTTGCATGATTCTTAATTTCTTTCATTATCAAAACAAAATTGCTTTAAATCTTCTATTTCAGAATTTGAGATAATTCTACCCTGTCTGAGGGTTTAAAGGGATAAGATATATAATAACTCAGATGAAAAATGGGGCTGAAATTGACGTCTCTTTTAAAGAATTTGTATTCCTACATTTCTTGTAGGAATCACAAGCTTCATATATTAGAATAGTAGACATAGCTCTTAGTAACTCCTAGTATTTATTGAGCATTTTGTAAGTGTCAGGCTATATGACTGTCCACATTTAATTCCCACAATTACTCATAGTTATTATAAAATTCACTATACAAAATGCAGTTTTATAAATATTTTTCTCAATTCCCTAGTGCACAATTTTCCACATTTCTTTTACTCTATGTTTTGTTAGTATATCTCCCTGATTATTTCCAAACCCAAGTGTAACAGGTTTGCTGCCTTCAGAGATATTTAAATATAGCTTGAAAACGTATTAGGATCAAGCAGCCTAGGGAACAAAGCAAATAGAGTCAGGAGGCTTTTAAGCACTTATCCAAGCTTTCATCTCACATCTTTCCGTACTGTAGAATTATTGATGTTTCTCAAATTTTGGATTAGATAAGAAGGTGATAAGGAGGCTTGTGGATCATGACACTCAGTGTGAAAAAGAAGACCTTACAGTTAATAGAAGCAAGAAAGAGCTCGGTTTGCTAAGGACCTTTTATTTCAACTTCTGAAGGTCACACATGAAGTAAAATCATATCAAGAATGGATTTTCTCATTGTATTTTATTATGATTTTTTTGTTAATACTCAACAGCCCTACATGTACAAAATGCGTTTAGCAAAATGCCACCTTGGGTTTCAGAGTTCGTAATCCTGAAAAGCAGCAATTAAGATCCCCTGGGACTCATATAATATGCAGTAAGGGGTTTCAAGTCAGAGCGAAAAGTAGGAGGGAAAATTTGTTCTCTTTGCAGACAAAATATTGCTGGCATTTTTAATAATGATGAAATATAAGACCTCCTTGGGGCAAAACTAAAATCTATTGTGCAGTGAAAGAATAGATCCATTTAATTTGTTTAGGTTTCTTTGTTCATTTTGTGTTTCTCATTAAATCTGTTCCAGGTTATGAATAGCATTCTTAATGTCCTAGGAGGTACGATACAGAACTGACTTACACAACAAAAATTTTGAAGCTGAGAAACTTATTCAAGAAACAATATCTCCTCTTTGCTGTACTAATTTTGTTTTATTACAGGTATGTTGATGCACGGGAGGCAAAGAAAAGACGATTTCTCCAAGTTTGGGGACAGCTTGAGATTGTAATAAATTCCAGAACAGTTAGAGTTACATAGCAGGATGAAACAACACAAACTTGTGAGATAATTTAAAATAGCTTTTTTTAAAAAAATAATTTGAACAGAAACAACACCACATTAGTGAGGAATGCTATTGCAGAAGACATGGGTTATTACATGAAAATCTCACTGCCAGGAATGAAGCACCTCATTGATAGTTGTTGGTCAGGGTAGCCACAGAGGCACCTGAAACAATACAGGTTATTGTCATTGCTCTTGGTTGCTTACCGTAATTAGAAGCTAAGTTCCTCTTGCCATAGCTACCGAATACAAGGGAGTCAGTCTTGAACTGATCAGAAAACTTTCCCTGCTTGCTTGATTTCACAGTGCTTGATTTCACAGCACTATGCAAGGTGACTGGGGAGGAGAAAAATCTCTTATTCAATGCTAGAACCTGCATACTACAATATAAACGTTCCAGGTAAGATGTACCCACAGTGCAAGAGTGATAGACTGTTTATGGAGATAACCAACCACTCTGCTCTCTTGATTAAATTTGAGGCTACCACATAGGAAGCAATCATATTTGATACTGTGGACACAGTCAAAACATGTGACTAGGGAAGTCATTGGCCCCAGGAGAGAACAAAACTGATTTGTTTTTAATGTCAGTCAGGCTATCAAACTACCTTTTAAATATTTATGTTTTTATACGTAGGTTGGTGCTGCTCCCAACCTTGATTAGAGAAACTTCTTATTGCAGTGGGTAGTGGCAAATGCAGAGACATATTACTGTTTCAAGTGGTGCTGTCCTATGGTCTTGGCAAGGCTGTTGTATACATGAACCCACAACCTCAATGGTTACCTACACAAAACTCACACAAGATCAAGCCTGTTAAAACATTTCAAGGCTGGATAGGTAAGGGGATCATGATTCCTGCTCCCTGTACCTCATTGAGGAGCAATTGAAGTAGATGGCTGCTGAGTGGGGAGAATTCCCTTTGATTTAGGAGTATGACCGCTCAAAGTTAATCCCAGTGGAAGACAGCACACCCATGTGCACACAGGCAGCATTAATTCGATTCAGTGGAATAAACATTAAATAAAATGTTTAACAGGGAGGACATGTCGTAGGCAGGGAAATGAGATGAAAGGGAGTTAGAGGAAGTTGTAAAGGATGGGAAGGATCAAGGTACACTGTATGCATGTGTGATGGCTCCTCTTGATCGTCAATTTGATTACAGCTGAAATTAATGACTGGGTACACCTGTAAAGGATTTCTTCTTAATCAAATCATGTTAAGTGTGGAGGGCCACTTCAACATGAATCTTTGAGATAGGAAGATAAACCTTTAATCCTCTGGACCATATCTTCTTCTGGCAGCCTATATGTAGGACATGGGAGAAGGAAGCTCTTCCTCTCTTCCCCCTCCTCTCTCCTTTCTTGCTCTCATCCTTGATACCAAGTCCATTCTCTCAGAGGCAGTAGAGCCTACTTATTTGTGATTCTGGCATATATTGAAGAGAAACTGAGACATCCTAGCCTCATGGACTGAACATACTATTGGGTTCTAGGATTTTCTATTCATAGGCAGCCATTGTTGGATTAGCCTTTGAACCATACTAGTAAATCCTTTACATGCATGTATATGGAGACAGAGAGAGAGAGAGAGAGAGAGAGAGAGAGAGAGAGAGAGAGAGAACAAGAAAAAAGAGATTCATTCTAGAAGTCTGTTACTATAGAGAACCCTGCTTAATACAGCATGTATGACATTTTTAAAGACCAAATAAGAAAACAAAACAAAGAAATAAAAAATTAGGTTTCTCTTAATGTTCTAAGGCTTATAAGATCCTCCACACCCTTCCTACAATCCATATTCTTGTTTTGGTAAATTAAAGCGTGGGGTGTGTGTCAGTCATCAAGAGTTCAGTTTGTTTAAGTGTCATATTTCTAGCCCTTCTCTGATGAGGCATCAGGACATGATGTTTTTGATGTTTGACATTTGTATGATGTCTCAATGCAGTATTGATAAGATATTCAGGTAAACTAAAGGACAGAAGTTAAGTCTGAATTTAATTTGCCGTGTGCAGTCATTTGAATGAGAACGATTTCCATAGACTCATATGTTTGAATACTTCGGACCCAGTTGGTGAAACTGTTTGGAAAAATTTAAGGAGCATGGTCTTTTTTGAGGAGATGTGTCAATGGGGGTGGATTTTGAGATTTCAAAATATTTGCCCCCTTCCCAGTATGGTTTCTGCCTCCTGTTTGTAGTGTGAAATATACATTCTCGGCTGTTCCTGTCAGTATTTCTTTCTTCCACAGTCATGGACTCTAACCCTCTGAAATTATAAGACCAATTAAATTTTTTAAAAATAATTTGCCTTGGTGTTTTATCAAAGCAATAGAAAATAACTAACATGGAACTTGGTACCAAGAAGAGTTATAATGCTGTGGCAGACATGGCCATTTAGTTTTTTTGGAGGAATATGGAAGATTTTGAGACTTTGGGCTAATAAAGTGATTGAATGTTGTAAGCAGAAATTAATGAGCCACCCTAGTAGGGGCTTGGAAGATAGTCATGCTTGGAGCTATCTAGACTTTGAAGGCCCAGCTCAAGAGGTTTCAGAGGGAAGCAAGGTCTTTAATAGCACGTGAGCTAAAGATCTTCTTGTGATATTTGGTAAATAATCTAACTGCCTACTGCCTTAGTCATAAGCAATAAGAATTGCTTGATACTCAATTGGAAAATGCAAGATTGTTTTTTTCAGAAGAGATTTCAAGACAGTCTAATATTGACTTTATTTGTGGTTATTAATAATCACCTTTATGCAGATTTAGAGGAAAAGAGAAAAAGTGGGTGAAAAGAAATATAAAATGTGCAGTTTGAAGATAAAAAGAATACTAGAAAATTTAATGTTGAAACCAAGGCTGGAACTGAAAGAAATAAGGATATATATGTATACATATATATACATGTATATATGTATTATTTTGTAATAAAGATGCCTTCATGGCAGAGCCACACCCAACTAAGCTTCCAACTTGTGAAAGGAGGAGGCCTCAGAAATGTCATGCTCTTGAAGAACAGCAATAAGGGAAAGCTGCTGCATATCTAGTACCAGAGGAAAGGCAGTGTTCATCCCAAGTAGGCTTCCACACTTGGCAGTGTTGTCCACGTGATATGCACTTTTAGAGTTAATTCACTTTCATTCACTATTATTTTTCTACTCACTGTTTTAGAGTCACAAAATCCATGAATAAAGGGGTTGTGGGACTTTCCTTCATGGTTAGGAAGAGCCATTAAAGTAGGTAAAATGTGTCTACAGTGCCGTATGAAGGCTCTGAGAGAGAGAGGCTAGAAAACCTTGTGAGGTCACTGTGAGATGCAAGAAAAGTGAAGCCTGAGTTGCACAATGAACTTGTGATGCTGGAGGTCAGAGGGTCATGGGATACATATCAAGAAGAGCTACAAATAGGGAGTAAACCATCCCCCAAAGAGAAAACTGTTCGGGAAGCAAATTCAAAAGGGCAGAGTCAACTAAACCCTTTGACATCAAACATGGAGCCATGGGATTCCGAGTTTGACCTTCTGGTTTTAGTTTTACCTTGGTCTAGCATTTCTTTACTCGGTTGAAGCACGATTGGTAACAACTCAGGGATAGAAATTGGAGTTCAACCTGAAGGTCAGGAAAGCAAAACAGGCAACCACTGACTTCTACCTCAATTTCAGTCTGAAATGGTGATCCTGCCTCCAGGAATCTCAGAATGAGACTGAGCCTGAGAGCTTTCTCCTCCTGTTTTATAATCCTCTCTAGTTCTGGAATTAATGGGATGCACCACTACCATCTGGTGTCTATGGCAAGCTAGTGTGGCTGCTGGGATTAAGGGATTATCATTGCTGCCTGGTCTGTAAGGCTGATCAGCGTGACTGTTTTACTTTTCTGATTCTCAGGCAAGCTTTATTTATTAAAATAAAACAATATGCCACTACACTCAATGTCCACTCTTCCCTTTTGTAAAGGCATATATATTCTGTGTCATTTATGTTGGTAGAGTGTAAACTGCTCTCTATGGGGATTACAGTTAAGATTGTCTTGAGATTAAGAAGATAATTTGGGCTTTGAAACATTTTTGACATTGAATGACTATGGGGACACTTGAAATGTATTAAACGTGTTTTGCATTATGATATGGCCACATGCCTATGGTATCAGGGAACGGAATGCGGTAGTCTTAAGGAGAATGGCCCCTTAGTCCCATGTATTTGAATACTTGGCCCCCATAGTCTCATTTATTTGAATACAGTTGATATAACTGTTGATGAAGGATTAGGAGGTGTGGCCTCATGGAAGGAGGTGTGTCACTGGGGATGAACTTTGAGGTTTCAAAAGATTCTCATGCTATTCCCAGTGTTCTCTCTGCCTCCTGCCTGAAGTTCAGGGTTTGAGCTCTCAGCTGATCTTCCAGTTGCCTGCTGTTGGCTATCCTCACCATGACCTCTGACCCACTGACACTGTAAGCAGAATAAACTCTATCTTCTGTAAGTTTCTGTGGTCAGTGTTTTATCACAGCAAAAGAAGGCAACTGATACAATATGACTTTTTAAATGTAATTCTGTTCTATTCAATACATGGGACATGCTTACACTAAAAATAAAATGCCATGTATTCAAAACTCAAATTTAACTAAGGGCTATAATTTTTCATGTGTTATTGCTTTCCTGGTTGTTGTTCATTCTTGTACAGAGACTGAATGATGGTTTATAATGAAATTAAGTCTGCAAAGCCAGCTTTAGAGCTGAGTAAAAGCATTATAATTTGAATTTTCATGAGCCTGAAACGATACAGTTTTAATGGTATTTTCAAAAATCCTCAAAGTGCAATTCAAAAATTGTACTATGTGAATGCAACATTCCTGAGGGAAATTTAGGTGGCGTTGGAAGTGAATAATGATGTCATGATGTACTCAGTATTTTCTGGCCTCCAGAAGAACATGTAAAAAGACATTTTCTAGGCATGGAAGGAATGGATGAAAATTCATTTTTTGTGTGTTTAGAGAATGACATTGACATGAAAAGATTCCTTCAACAGTCTCCTAGTATCTCAGGTTCCCACACAAGAAATCTGTGACTTAGATAACAACTGTTGGAATATTTGAATTTGCTTCAAAGGTACTGTTTGCCACTTATCATTTGAGAATTCACCTGGTTATTTTAGGTTCCATCTACATCTTGGTGAGCAGAAGTGCAGTGTTTATGATTTGCATCAACTCTCAATTATTGAGTTTGGGAACTGAATAGAAAAATGTATTTTCAGGCAAACACACACAGAGACACATACAGACACAGGCACACACAGATATCTATTTATCTATCTATCTATCTATCTATCTATCTATCTATCTATCTATCATCTATCTATCTATCTATCTATCTATCATCTATCTATCTATCTCAATATATAGTGGGCATAAGTAAAATACTGAAGTGGAGCCCTTGAAAGGCACAAAGCAAATGGAAGATACTAGAAAGTATCTTTTTAAACTGAAGACTGAATTTCACAAGCTCTTTTTCACAAGAGGGGATGCAGGGAACAAATAAATAATCAGTTCACGATTACAAACATCTTAAAATGCCCATCATTTGAAAGGACATTAGGCTGGCTTGCCATTGGAAAACTGTGGATGCAGTCATCAAGTGACTCGCCCCAAGCCGTTAGTGACTGCAGGATTGAACAAAGAGGTATGTTTTCTTTCTTTTTTTTTCAAAGTTTATTAAATTATAAAAGTTTCCATTTCTGCCCCTCCTCCCAACACCCTCCCACTTCCACTTCCCCCACTCCCTCTCCTCCTCCCTCTCCATCCCTAAGAGTAGTCAGGGTTTCCTGCCCTGTGGGAAGTTCAAGTTCCTCCCCCCTCCCTCCAGGTCCAGGAAGGTGAGTATCCAAACAGACTGGATCCCAAAAATCCAGTATATGCAGAGGTATGTTTTCAAAACTCTTTCAGAATATAGAATTAAAATTATTTGGAAACCATGTGTATTTCCCCAGAGAGGTAAGCAATAAATCTGGAAAATGGTTGCTTATCAGACTCACATCACAACCCTTGGATTCTGGGTTAAGGACCCTTGCTCAGAAAACAGTTATTTAAAATCACTTAACAACTTTCTGTTAGGTTTCAGGGACTGACAGCTATTGGAAGAAGAAATAAGAGAAGACTAAATTCAAGAATTTTGTACAGATTATTTGAATGTCATGTGAAAAATAAATTGTGAATGACTCTCTAATGATGATAAGGGTTCAGTCTTGTTTATTTAATGTATGCTATTGGGAGAATAAGCCTAGGAAAATAATAGAAAGCTTCCGTGTGGGAGATGTCTCAGTGCCCAGGCTCCTGAATACAGGGTCATGGAACATCTGTATTGATAAAGCCATAGTGAGTTGAGAAAAATAATGTCTAGTTACTTCTTCATAAATTAACAGTAAAGTTGGACAGGAGAGATCACTTAGCAGTTCAGATAACTGACTCTTCTTTCAGGGAACCCAGGCTCAGTTCCCAACAGTCACATGACAGTTCACAACCATCTATGGCTGAGTTCTGAAGGATCCATTAATGTCTTTTGTCCTCCAAAGGTGCTGAAGTACTCACAAATACTCATACACATAAATAAATCTTTAAAAACAATCTCAAGAGTTAATTATACTCTGAAATTATGTTTTCTCTTTTACCATTTCTTCTGTGTGATAAATAAGTACTTCTTAAGGACTTGGTTATGCTGAGAGGTAAGGCTATATCACGAAGAGTAGGTCTGTATAAGACTTATATTTACTTTGTCACTTAATAATACATGGTTATATTGGGCATCATACTGACTACTTTTATCTTTAGGTTTATTATCTATGAATAGGGAATGATAAAAGTATCTACTTTATAAGGCTTTTTTGATGATAAAATACATTAGGAAAATGTTCAGACCACAATGAACCAAACCCGTTAATAATTAGCTAATAATTTTAGTGCTTAATTATATATATATATATATATATATGTGTGTGTGTGTGTGTGTGTGTGTGTGTGTGTGTACTATTTAGAGATCAGAGGATAACTTGTGAAATTCTATTTTCTCCTACTATCATGCTGGTCCTATAGATCAAAGTCAGGTCATCTGGCTTGGTGGCAAGCCTTTTGACCTAACGAATTATCTTCCTAACCCAAGGATATTCCAATTCTTCAGTGACAAAATTATTTGGAAATATTAGGTAGACACCCCAAATTGTTATTATTTTTACTTTTGAGTTTAATATTCTGAATCTAACTATCTAAGTGTTATGCTATTACGTAAAAAGTAAAAGAGGATGAAAATAGGAGCAAAGGAATTGAGATATAAAATAAAAAATGCTACTGTCTCTAAGGTGTCACCACTTCCCCAAAGGTCTTTCTTTGCCCAGAGGTGACAGAGATAAGTCACACTATATGCAGTGTACAGATATTTTTAAACACCAATTAACTGCAAGGAAGAAGACACTAGCAACCAGAAATATTGCTAAAAACTGCAAAGCTATTTAAGCACTCTTTTACATATTATCAGCAGGGTGAGGAGCTGTGAATAGTAAAAATCTGTGCCAGGCTTCTAAGCATCAGTAAGAGGTGACATTCTGGGCTGTCTTTTTGCCCCCTGGTTAGGCTGGTGTCTAATGAGTTAGCTGCTCTGGGCTTTAGTTTTAGTTTGCTCTGTATTAATTTCTCTCAAGAGCAGAAATGTCAGTTTTATGAAAATAAGGCCCAGCCCATTTTACTTTCTCTTTCACCCTGAGCAAAGTGAACAGCTGAGTCAGTGTGCGTTTGCTATACACAAATGAACAGAAGTTAAGATTCTAATTAAGGAGCAGGCATGTTCAGCATGAATGTGTTGATCTTTTAGCCCTTGCCTTGGTACCAATTTCCACTAGAGCCCATTAGCTGAAGAGCCTCTAACAGCAAAAGATCCCCCTCCCATTCTCCCCAGTGTCCACAACACGATGTAAGAACAGGCATCACCAATGTCTCTACCTACCCAGTCTTCTCTCAGGAGAATTTTAGCTTCCAGGAGGACCACACTTGATGATTCATCACCTCCGGGTAACATACCACAGTTGATTTTTTAATTCCAGGTTACTACTAACTGTGAGATTAAAACATGTTTGCTTTTACTCCAGCGGAGACAAGAGCTTTTCCCTGGGTGAATATATAATCATTGTATGAGAGATAGGGTGGTGATCTGCGATTTAAAAGGACTTATATTTATGAACAGATATAATGGCCTGACTCCTTCAAGGGCTAAACTGCTGCTAAGGAGAAGTGAGCTGGGAAGGCGGAGGGAGGATTCTTTTGTTACCTTTAAGGAAAATGTGCTGTGCCTTAAGGTACTAATTGAGACAAGAGACGTCATCTAATCTCGATAAACTAAATAAATGCAAAGAGAGGCAGGTGACATGCTGCAGAGCAGAGCACAGCATGTGTGCGTATGCATGCCCTGGGACGGCTATCTGTGGGGCTCTTACATTCACAGGGAACACTGCCTTTTTCTAGCTAATTGAAACTTACTTCAAGTCAGTACACAATAGAGATACGGCATATCTACATTCATTATACTACTCTTCACAATAGACAAATCATGAGACCCACCTCCTTGATCATGGGTGGTTAAGAAGAAGGAGCTCTCTATACACAGTGGGCACTCTTCACCCATAAAGCAAGAAATCCTATCAGTTTTGCAAAGATGCACCTACTTTTTTCTCGATGTTCTGGGATGAATTCCAGGACCATGTCCATGCCAGGCATGTTCTCTGCTATGACAGTGCTCATTTCCAGTCCTCATTAGCAAAAAAATAATAATAAAATAAAACAAAGGAAAAAATTGATGGAATTGCATAGTAATGCTAAGTAAAATAGGTGAAGTACAGAAAAACAAGTACCACATGTTTCTTCTCATGTTACAGACAAGAAAAAGACAGAACAAGCAAATGGGGCAATTAAGGAATAGACAGCTGGCCAGGAGAGGCAGAAGAAGGGGAGAATGGTGATAAGCCAGGCTCATAAAGTCAAAATCCATCATAATACCTCAGTGAAACCTATTGTTCTGTACAATTAATAGATATTACTAAAAAACAAACTTTCACTAGTAAAATGTTTTCATGCAAATGACTTTCTAAAGGACTAAGCAAAGGGGATATTTTCTAGCTCTTAATCCCAAATTAGTCCAACAATAAGTCTTATAATCGTTCACAATTACAGCCCATAGTTGATGCGTTTCTATTGCTGCTATTTGTATTATATGCGTAGACAGATGAATGAGACATAGATCTAGGGAAGAAAACAGTCATTTCTATTTTGTCTATTTATTATGCCAACAAAAGACATAAATTGTAGGGGTTTGTTTGGTAAATGTTGCTGTTTTTTCATATAAAAATGATTTAAATTTCAAAATGTTATTGAAATTTGCAAAATCCCTTATTCATAATCCTCTCATTGCCAGATCTTAGAAACAGAAGCTTTAAGTCAGTAGAGATTTCAAAAATCAAAATTATCATAATGTATGTGTTGTTACTGTAGAAAGGCATACATGAGCAGAGTAGGGAGTAATGTATTCTTTCCCAGTTTTCCATTTGATAAATACTTGAGTGTTGATGGCTCATTCACAGTGAAACCCTCCTCCCATGCAGTGGGATAAAAAAGGCAGGTACCTCTCCTTGCCTGTCAGTATGTGGTTTCTGTCATTTAAATCAAATTTCTATCAAATATAGATTTATTTCTATCAAATAGCTTTAATTTGAACTATCAATACAGATCAAATTTCTTAGCTATTTCCTACTTCGTATAAATTATTTATAAGTTAGTCATTTCTTAAAATGGCTTCAGTTTTTAGTGTTTATTGAATCCACATTCTCCTATACTTAAGTAGATCTGGTCATACTTGATCTTTTTATCATTTTGAACTAAATTTTGAGGAGTATTAGTATATATTTCTACAAGTTTATTTGGCCATAATCTGCATAAATTTCAGAGATTCTCTCCAAAAGATGTCATTTTGATGCCACACTCTGGGGAGCAAGTAAGAACAGACAGGTTTGGGCCATCCTCCCCACTTTTTATAGTTTCTTGGTTAGACTTGGCTTATTTTATTAAAGAGCTATGACCCAAGAGCAGAGTCTTTCTAAATCTCAGTGGTCTAAAACTCCAGGGACAACAGAAAGTGCCCCACCTCACCTGGATGGGTTGCCCTTATGCCAAAGGAGATGGCGTCTTCCAGACTGTCTCTCAACTCACCTGCCTTTTGTAGGTTCCACCACAACTATGCAAATTTTCAGAAATAGGTGTAGTTTTGTTTTCTTAAATACCAAGTAGTTGCAAAGAAGAAGACACTAGCAACTAGAAATGTTGCTAAAAACTGCAAAACCATGTAAGTAGTGCTTTAAATATAACGAGAAAGGTAAAGAGCATTGAGTATTAAAAATCTGTCCCAGGTCCCTAAGCATCAGTAAGTGTCCCTGAGTCTTCAGGAAAGTCTCCTTGTCCCTGATTGAGGCTAGTGTTTGATGGGTGTTTAAAATGTGACAAGCCGGACGCCAGGTACTTTCGTGAATAGTGCCATTTAGTTTCTGAGATGACATTGTAAGGCACAGTGTACAGCTCCTCCACCTTTTCCTTTTCAAAGTTAATCCCCTCTGAAGTTTGAATAAGGTGAGTGAATGCCGCTACCGTGGAGTTTATGGCAGAGATAGAATGGCATGGGATTTCTGGTCCCCAAAAATGACCCTCTTATCTTCTTGCCACATCTTGTCTGAATTCTACTGCCCCTTCTCAGTACTGAGAAGGGACCCCAGAGAAATACATGGAAGAGTGACTTCCTGCAAAAAGAAAGCAGAATGCTTTGCATCCCAGACACGCTATTTGTCCTCCGTTTGGCCCCTCTTATTGAACTGTATGTCTAAACCACAGTTTATGTATTTCAATTGATTTTTGGTAGGGTTTGTTCTGTTTGCGATTATGAGTGGGGTGCCATAAGCACTCACCTCTGAGTCTTCTAAGGAAACTACAGAGTGGAACCTGGTAGCTAGAGAGGTTGAGACATGGAAACTACAAGTTCTAAACCGGCCTGGGTTATATAGAAAGTTCAACGCCAATCTGGGCAATTTAGTAAGACACTGTCTCAAAATAAAGAGTGGGAAATGGACCAGGGATTTGGCTCAGTGGAAGACTTCTTGCCTGTCAAATATGAGGACCCAGGTTCGACATCCCAAACAAAAACCAAGCTTAGTTGCTGTGGACTGTATGTCATTGTCGGGATGGAACTATGCTTCCAAGAATTCACAAGCTTGCACGCTGCTGTGCTGGGTCCTCACAGACCCATTTGCATGAGATTTCGGAGGGGGAAGTGAAGTGAAGGCCCAGATGCTCTGAAGCCACCCACCTTTAGAGACAGACAGAGTCCTGCTGATTCTCACTCTGCTCACTAGACCTCTGGCAATCACTTCTGTGTGAAACCTGCTGATCAACAGTGACCTCTGACCTGGCACTCCATCCTTCTCAGTGACAGCACAGAGGGAGGTGTCATGAAAAACCAATTACCTTCCACAAATGCCCAGCTCAGCACATTCCGCAGCCGGCTCCAACTGAATATTCTCTGAACGGACTCTTTTAAGTATGGAAGCAAACCGGGACTTGGGGAATGATGTGTGTTTGGATACCAAAATTACTTATTTTTCTGTAGTGTTTGCTCATTAGGATTGCCAAATAGTTTTAAGAGCATAAATAAAAAGTGAAACTTATGTTTTCATAAAAGAAAAAATAAAAAGCTTTCTGTTCTCTTTACTCCTTTGTAATTTTACTCTTGTAGGGAATGAAGATGTACAACGGAGACCATCTGATAGGCAAGACAAAAATTTATTTAACCTTCATGGATTAAAATTTAATTTCCTAGGAAATACCATTCTACAATTTGATTTTTTTGTTACTCTTCCAGTTTGATTGAACAGTTAAATGGACGAGCTAAATACACTCTATCTCATATTTTTGTTTTGTGTTGATATGAATTAATAAATATGAACATACCTACTATATGTTGAATTAGTATATGAAAAATACCTTTATTTAGGTAGTTTTACAGTGGGATTAAGTAAATTTCACTAAAAAAAGATTACAGAAAGCCATTTCCAAAAAAAATAAAAAAACCCACAAATGCAAGGGTGGACTCAGAAGAGGGAGTGTAATTGAGTTAAGATAGCTGGGTTTCCAAAGGAGATGACTAGACTAGATTTTTTTTTTTTTCGAGACAGGGTTTCTCTGTAACTTTGGTGCCTGTTCTGTGCTAGACTAGATTTTAAGATAATCTGTATAAATAGTGCTTATAGCTGAGTATAATTAAAGGTGCTTATGGGAACTTACAAAGAGACAAGTCATATCTAAAAATGATTTTTAATATTGTGTGAGGAATGTATCATTAATATTCTCATAAAACATACAGGGAAACAGAGGTATAGAGGGCTGAGGAGTCCTAGGCAAAGTCACATGACTACCAGAGGGCAGAATCGGTATGCTAATCCCAACAATCTTTTCTTTTTGATGAGGGATTGTCATAGCAGACTACAAGTGCTAGGAAGTAGGGTCTGGACTTGGCAGGTAATGAGGTCATTTAGAAGAGAGCTCAACCAGTGTTTGCTATATTAAAAAGCAAGACACAGACAAAAAGGTTTAATTACAGCCTGTGTGACTGGCTAGGAAGTAGAATAGGGATCAAAAGGGATGAGAAAAGGAAGCTAATAATGGGAATACTATGGAGAGCTGTGATGGAGGCAGGATGCTCTGTTTCTTCATGGATACAAATAGACCAGAGATACCTTCTCAGATTTCAAAGGCTCAGGTGCCTCTATTATTGCTGAGTGAGACTAGAGACGAGAAGAGGGTACTGTTAGGAATATTTTCCGAACCGAGACACTCAGTCGAAACAAAATAATCTCAATCAAACCAAATCAGAGCAAATTAAAAGATATCCAGGTTTAATTATACACCTGTGCTCCTGGGTGGCCCTGAGGGGAAACGGGGAGTCACCAACACGACCAACGGAGAGGAAGAAGGAAAACCACATATTTAATTTTGGGGGAGCAGTTTACATAACCTGTGGGGGTGGTCTTGACCTTTCCTGGGGAGGGGTCAAGGTTTGGCAGGCTACCTAGGATTACAGGTACCACATGTCTATCGGGTACTACTTGGCATCCTAATGGCTTGTTTAACATTTTCCAAATTAAGATATGTACATGGAGAATCAGTTTTCCTGTCTGTGTCCAGATGTTATAAAATTTCTAAACTAATACATAAACAGGACTGGAGTTTAGGAAAAAAAACCCTGACTATCCCATAGAACAACATTAAACTTCCATCTAGACTGCTGGAAGGGAGTTAGGTAACTGTTAGAGATTTTAGATACTCTACATCTCAGGGTCCACAAAAGCTGAGGGAGGGGAAGTCCCAGTTAATCTCTGCTGCTGAATTAATGTCTCAAAAGTTGCAGTGTTCATATTTATAAAGAGGGAGCTTTATTCTCAGAAGTGTTGCTCAGCTCCCCAGTAGCAATTGCTTTAGTAATGGCAGTGGGGGATACAGAAAAAAAATGATACATTAGAGTATATTAGACTTGAAAATTATTGCTGATAGAAGTTCATAGAAATGTCACTATTAATTAGAAATCACACTTGATTTTTTCTGGAGATTAAACTTAACTTTGTTTCCCACAGTGCTACGGGACCCACTGATACATGCCTTAAGTGTGGTGTTCTTTACTGTTTGAAACGTGACTCTCTTCTTATCATTAGTTGCATCGTAGAAAGTCTGCAGAAGTCTGGATGTTTTTGCACTTTGGAGTCCTGCAGAGTCGAATCCCAGCTTGCTGGCTGTGTGACAAATGTGTCTAGAAATGTCTTCATTACACTTCATGTTGATGTGGCTAAACACTCTGAGAAAAGCAAGTGAAAAAGACAAGAAAGATTGTATTCTGGATTCCAATGGAAGGGGTTGTTCCGTGATGGCTGGCAATACTCAGCAGCAAGCAGAGAAGGCTTGGTGGCCACGAGTGGGAGGCCAGCTGGTCTCATTGCTCAGGAAGTGGGACTGCACTGTGAGTCCAGAGGTCTGTCTTCAGTGAGACTCCACTCCTTAAAGATTCTTCAACCTTTCCAAACAACGCCACCCTCTGGGAACCACTTGTTTCAGATATGGGAGCTCTTGGAGAACATTTCACATTCAAACTATGACAAGAAAGATGATACCTTTTTTTTTGTTAAAGGAAAATAGAAAAGAATTGCTGTTGGCAGACTGATAACTAAAATCTGAGCTTATTTTTAGTCTATTTTGCAAGTGTTTCCAAGAGGAGAAAGTGAGAAGGAGATTTGTCTCGTCAAATTAAAGGCCTTTAGGTGATGGATTTAAATTACTTTGCTTATAAGTAGGCCACTGTATCACAGAGGGTCACGACAAGGTTGCAGAAAATGTTCACCCTGCTCACTGTTCACGTGATTTGAAGTCATGAAAACCACGATTATTTTAATGCTTACAAATGCCTCACCTAAGTCTGTGGGAAGAGAAATATAAACAGAAGGAGTTAAGTCATTTACTTAACTGATTTTAGCATAGCTAATTGGTAAGTGAGTAAAATATATTTGACTACATTTGTCAGGCTCAGCTATTTGAGTGACCTAAAGTCTGGATTGCAGTGGTTTGATGTTTCTCCTTCAGTTTCCATATGCTCCAGGGAAGATATACTTTGTGCTCTTTCTTCCCTCTTTTCTATAGTGGGGGAACACAGCTTACTTTACCTCATGTTTGCTCTCTCCCTGTGTTAGAGAGAGGTAGCCACTCGTGGTAGTATAGGCTAATTTTTTACAAATGTCTCCTGAAGAAGAGCATTGCTATTTGATTTACATGATTTAAACTATGATTACTCGAATTCACAGAACTGAGGTGATGTGGTCTCTGCTCTCATGTGTGACAAGACAGTGGCCTAATGCTGTGCCTGTCCTGTGCTTCCATCAGCTAGAGAGCAAAATAGCATATCCAGGTGGAGATTAGCAGAGAGCGGGCTTCTAAGCCTGTTGCTGAATTGTGCTGATGTAAAATATTGGTAAAATATCAAGCAGCAGGCACTTAGATTTGTTTAGGGAGGGAAACACAGAGGTGAACTATTGAGTGTTTGATCCAATGGCTGGGACCTGCCTGAGGATTTCAGGGTAACACAGGTGTCTTTGCCTAGACATAGGTGAGAGTTTCAGGGTTCTAGGCATGGAGAAAGTTAGTATGAGAAAAAGTTAGAGAGACTAGAGGGGATAATGGTGAAAAAAACATTTTTAGAGAGAAGAAACCATTTCAGGAATGTGTTCTACCCTTTGAAGGAAGAGTAAAATTACTAAATTTGCAAGCCCTTTTCTGTGCTGGCCAATCTAGGAACAGATACTCAAGGGTTTCTCCAGAAATAAACAGGTTCCTCTATTTCCTGCTACTGACCCTGACATACAGCATCTCAGTTCATATGGCAGCTTGTTCTCTGCAGCTTCAGATGTGTCGTCCTTGAAGAAAGGATGTCAAAGGAAAGGAAGGGACGGTTATAACAGGGAAGTGAGAATTTTACACAAATACCCAGTGGGCTCTTCAGTGTTCCATCTGGGCAGTTCATGTCCAGCCATTCTGAGTGAGGAATGAGGACATTAGTTGCAGTGTTCAGGGAAGTAAGTAGAAGAATTTCAGAAGTGAAGGCTCTTCTTCTCGGTAATGATGAGCTCTCGGCCTGGAAGGCTGAGCAATATGACTATGTTAACTTTCTAGTTTTCAATAGTTTGTCTACTGTTACAAACATTCACTGATGAATTACTGTGGGTTTGAAGTTGAATCTAGTGAATATTATTTTCAGTGGTCAAACGTGACCAACCCCCCCCACTATGAAGTTAGGAACTCTTATATTACTTTTTAATTAAAATTCTCATATAATTTTATCATATTCTTTCCCCTACAACTCTACCCAGATCCTAACCACTGCCCTTCCCACCCAAATTCATTTTCTTTCTCTTTCTCGTCAAAACCTAAATAAGACAAAAATCAAAACAAACAAACTAAAAGTACAAACAAACAAAAAGCCAAAACCAATCAGTAAGACAAAAATTACTAAAGCAAAACTAAACACAGCAAAGAGTACACAGGAACATGGAGCTCATTTTGTGCTGACCAGCTCATTGAGGGCATGAGGTCTGCTCTGGCACTGGAGCCAGACTTCTTTCCCACTGCTAGGTTGAGCCTTACATGCCTCTCCTTTTCAGCACCTGTTTTACTGCTGTAGTCACCAGGTTTCTGTGACTTCTCAGTGGAAGTGAGTACCTTGAAGACAAGACATCACTTCAGTTATGAATTATTTATCTTATGTAGCTGCCCTGCTAAATCACATTATCAATCAAGGCAAATACTTTTGGTTGTTTGACAATTTTATGTGTGTGTATATTATTTTTTGTTCAACTTCACTGACATACTTCCATTCTAATTCCTTTCTAGCACCCCTGCCACTATTTTTCCCTCCCAACTTCATGTGCTCTTTTAGAAACAGAGTTCATTTGGTGCTGCTGCCAGCATATACACAGGTGTAGAATCATTCACTTCAACACAGTCTCTCAGGGGTGACATTTTTGAAGAATACTAACTCAGCTTTCCCCAGAATATGTTCTTTTCTGCAAATCAGAATTTCATTTGCATGAAGCTTTAGTAATGGTGGCAGAGAATCAGATGCCAGACTATTTGTATTCTCCCATCTTTTTCCAACTCAGAAGATCCTGGATTTTTTTTTAGAGCAGAATGAAATGAAGATTTTCCAATTTTAACCCAATGGTGTAAAGGATGGTTGGTCCCCCACCATCACCCCAGCAAGGTCAGAAAAAGCTCATCAGAGAGAGGAGTGAGTAAGGACAGTTAGGTGGTAAGCCTTGTACAGATTACCTCTAATGCTTCCATTGTTAAAAAGCAGACATGCCACTTGATTTTCTTACATTGTACAAGTGGAGGGGGACAGTGTGGAGAAAGAGATGGAGTAGAGGCCAATAGAGATGACTCAGGGAATTGCTCCATGAATAGATGCATTGCTCATCAAGTGAAGATACAGAATCTTAGGGTGTACATAACTATGTAAACTGACATTGGCCCCTATGTTCAATAGTAGCAGACTGGATGTCTAACTTAGGTCACTTGACCACAAAACCCACATGCTTCATTCTTTGCCAGCTGTGGCTTAAAATTTGCAAGTAGCGCTAAACAAGTTCTGTAAGAAGGACATGGATATACCTGGTCATTAGTCACTCACATAAAAGGCAACCTTGTCTAATTGTACCCTTCTTTATATACCATTTAAATGACTCAGCAGTAGGAGTTCTCATTTCCCAAAATGTTTTTTGAGCAGTGAGTGGAAGGTGCCATGCTGAGCTGTATAGATAGGACATCAATGGATTACACATGGCATTGTCACTTAGTGCACACCCAAGTCAGACATCTTGCTTCAGGTCCTTTCTCTGCTTTCTCACCCATCCAGATGTGATAAAGCTTATGCTATTTTAGCTCCTCAAAACAAGGGTCAAAATAAAAACTTCTCCTTTGATTTATCATCACAGTAAGAAGAAGAGTAGATAATAGCACACTGCCATTGTTTCATGTACTTTTCTTTCTGGATGGATACATGTGAACATCTTCTAAAAGTATCACTACCGGGAGAGATACTACACTTCAAAAAGAACTGCATGTGCATCATGTTTTCCATTTCTACAGTCACATCACCTTGTTTGAATCTTTAAAATAAATTCAGTGAAGTCAATCTTTAGTCTAAAGATGCATTCATTTTAAAGTTGAAGCCCACGTGCTCAGGTGCAGAGCATGGCAGTAAACTACAAGTACTCCTTCAGACCCCTGGAAAAAATTTCCCGAATCTATGTAGAACATATTGTAGCTTTCCTTTCTCTCTTCATGTCAAGCAAAGGGACAGATTCATGTAAAATTTCTAAGGTATTTATATTGAATAAATTATAGGTTCTTGGACTTTAATTTTTATGTAAACCTTACAATTTAAGTATTGTATATATCCAACATACAATTTATAAGTAAACATTTTTTTTTTACTGAAACTCTATCTAAACAATCTTAATTAAGAAACAGAAAATGATCATAACCCAGAGTGGGCTACATTTGGATCTTTTAATAATTATTCATAACCACTGGTGACTTCTAATTACATAGCTCAGTGTCTTCTATTTTTAAATTTTATGTGGTTGATATCATGCAGTTTCTGTGAATTTCATGAAGTTTTTTCCAGTTGAAATAATGAAGCAGGGAGGGAAAGCAGAGAAACTTCACCTTTCACGATAGCCACAAATAGCATAAAATACCTTGGGATAACTCTGACGAAGGAAGTGAAAGACCTATTTAACAAGAACTTTAAGTCTTTGAAGAAAGAAATTGAGGAAGATACCAGAAAATGGAAAGATCTCCCTTGCTTTTGGATTTAGAGGATCAACATAGTAAAAATGGCAATTCTACCAAGAGCAATCTATAGATTCAATGCAATCTCCATCAAAATCCCATCAAACTTCTTCACAGACCTTGAGAGAATAATAATTAATTTTATATGGAAAAACAAAAAACCCAGGATAGCCAAAACAATCTTATATAATAAAGGAACTTCTGGAGGTATAACCATCCCTGACTTCAAACTCTATTACACAGCTACAGTATTGAAAACAGCTTGGTACTGGCATAAGAACAGAGAAGTCGACCTATGGAATCAAATAGAAGACCCAGATATTAACCCACAAACCTATGAACACTTGATTTTCGACAAGGGGGCTAAAGGTATGCAATGGAAGATGGAAAGCATCTTTAACAAATGGAGCTGGCATAACTGAATGTCAACCTGTAGAAGAATGAAAGTAGATCCATATCTATCACCATGCACAAAATCAAGTCCAAATGGATTAAAGACCTCAACATTAATCTGACCACTTTGAACCAGATAGAAGAGAAAGTGGGAAGTAGTCTACAAGACATAGGCACAGGAGATCACTTCCTAGGTAGAACCCCAGTAGCACAGACAATAAGAGAATCAATGAATAAATGGGATCTACTGAAACTGAGAAGCTTCTGTAAAACAAAGGACACCATCAGTAAGACAAAAAGGCTACCTTCTGACTGGGAGAAGATCTTCACCAACCCCTCATCAGATAAAGGCCTGATCTCCAAAA
The DNA here is from genome assembly GCF_982192425.1 of Myodes glareolus. Taxonomy (NCBI): domain Eukaryota; kingdom Metazoa; phylum Chordata; class Mammalia; order Rodentia; family Cricetidae; genus Myodes; species Myodes glareolus. Next base: position 9,224,148 of record NC_142032.1, read on the forward strand.
TATACAAAGAACTCAAGAAACTAGACACTAAAACTCTAATTAACCCAATTAAAAAATGGGGTGCTGATCTGAACAGAGAATTCTCAACAGAAGAACTTCGAATGGCCAAAAGACACTTAAGGTCATGCTCAACATCCTTAGCGATCAGGGAAATGCAAATCAAAACAACTATGAGATACCATTTTACACCGGTCAGATTAGCTAAAGTCAAAAACACCAATGATAGCCTATGCTGGAGAGGATGTGGAGAGAGGGGAACTCTCATCAATTGTTGGTGGGAATGCAAACTTGTGCAGCCACTGTGGAAATCAGTGTGGCGGTTTCTCAGGAAACTGGGAGTCAACCTCCCTCAAGACCCAGCAATTCCACTCTTGGGAATATACCCAAGAGATGCCCTATCATACCACAAAAGCATTTGTTCAACTATGTTCATAGCAGCACTATTTGTAATAGCCAGAACCTGGAAACAGCCTAGGTGCCCCTCAATAGAAGAATGGTTAAAGAAGGTTTGGAACATATACACATTAGAGTTTTACTCAGCGGTAAAAAACAATGACATCTTGAATTTTGCATGCAAATGGATGGACATAGAAAATGCTTTACTGAGTAAGGTAAGCCAGACCCAAAAAGAGGAACACGGTATGTATTCACTCATAAGTGAATTCTAGACATAATTAAAGGTCTTTGAGCCTATTATTTGTGATCCTAGAGAAGCTAAATAAGAAGGTGAACCTGAAGAAAAGCATGTAGTTATCCTCCTGGAGATTGGAAATAGACAAGAGTGCCAGGTAACCTCGGGTGCATGGGGGGGGGTGGGAGGGTTGTTGGAAGGGGAGAGGGTTAGAGAAAAGGGAGTAGGGGAGGAATGGGGAAAGCTCGGGGGACTGGGATGGGGGGGAGGGAGGAAGGATGGATATGGGATCAGGGAAGAATATATCTCAACTAAGGAAGTCATTTTAATGTTTACAAGAGACTTGATTATAAATGGGATCCCAGGTCAAGGAGAGATCCCCGGATTGTTCTCTGGACAGAGGAGAGGGTGCCTGAACCGCCTTGGCCCATAACCATACTGATGAATATTTTGCTTATCACCATAGAACCTTCATCTGGCGATGGATGGAGATAGAGACAGAGACCCACATTGGAACACTGGACTTAGGACCTAGCTCCCTAGGTCCAAACGAGAAGCAGAAGGAAAGAGAACGTGAGCAAAGAAGGCAAGACCAGAGGGAACCTTCATCCGATGATGGATGGCGATACAGATGGAGACCCACATAGGAGCACCGGACTGAGCCCCCCAAGGTCCAAATGAGGAGCAGAAGGAGGAAGAACATGAAAAAGGAAATCAGGACTGCGAGGGGTGCGATCACCCACTGATACAAGGGGACTGATCTAATGAGAGTTCACCAAGGCCAGTTGGACTGGGACTGAATGAGCACGTGATCCAACCAGATTCTCTAAATGTGGCCAGATTCTCTGAATGTGGCTGGCCCGGAGTCTTTCTGAATAGCCATTGACAATGACACTGGGACTTGTTTCCTCTGCATATACTGGATTTTTTGGGATCCAGTCTGTTTGGATGCTTGCCTTCCTGGACCTGGAGGGAGGGGGGAGGAACTTGAACTACCCACAGGGCAGGAATCTCTGAATGCTCTTAGGGATGGAGAGGGAGAAGGAGAGGGAGTGGGGGTAGTGGGAAGGTGTTGGGAGGGGGGCAGAAATGGAAACTTTTGTAATTTAATAAACTTTGAAAAAAAAAGAAATAATGCATGTAAGAGTGTATCCTGTTGCTAGCTAAATAGATTCCTTCATTCTCATGATATATGATATTCTAATGTGCAGTTTCAGGAGGTTGTACATATTATGCTCTGTAAATTCCTGTGTCTTTTGATGAACACATTTGAACATTAATGTTCCGTGTAAATTTTAGTATTTATATTAAATATTTGAAAGATGTGTAATGAAATTGTATTATCAATCTTTTCATTGATGAACAGTCTATGAGAGTTTCTACTCTCTCACTCACTTGCCAATGCCTTTCAATTTCTAAATTTTCATAAGGTTTACTTTTGGATATATTATTATAATATATGTATATATATGTCATTATATATATATATATATTATTCTCTCAAGAATAATAATGTTTTTTTACCCTTTACACATTCTCTCTGTGTGTATGTGTGCTGTGTATTGTACATGAGTCCATGTGTGTACTTCTTTGTTTGTGTGCAGGTACACATAAATGCCAGAAGATAACCATTGGTGTCTTTCCTAGGTAATACCTGTTACATTTTATCGAGACTGGGTCTCTCACTGGCTTGGAGATAGCCAAATAATTTAGGCTGGTTGGCCGGAAAGCCCTGAGGATCTGATGCTCTCTCTTTATAGCAAGCAAGAGTACACTTCATTACCAACTTTTTAAATATGAACTCTTGGAATCAAGGTCAGATCCATTTGTTTCAAGAAAACGATTTTACTAACTGATCTTTCTTTTCATTTTCTCCATATTTTGTGAACATATTTATAATCTTTACTAAAAATATCCCATTTCTCTATCTATCTATCTATCTATCTATCTATCTATCTATCTATCTATCTTTCTACATCTATCTATCTATCTACCTACCTACCTACTTACCTACCTATCTATCTATATATCTCTCATATATCTGTTAAATAATAATTGCCTTAAGCAGAGGCTCTTTATTTAGTTTAGTTTAGCCTTGAACTCTATATTGATCTGACTCTACCTTCTAAGTGCTATGGCTACAGGTATGCATTAATACACCTGGTTTAGTCATGGACAAAAGCTAGAGTAGAAAACTAAGTTAAGGAAGATAATGCAACCTCATTCTACACTGGGACTCAGTTATTTTGAAGGATAATATTTGTATGATAGTGAATTTCAATATATTCCCATGTTCCCTTCAAGATTTTAAAAGCAGAACACCTTCTTATCACTTCATTTTATGATTTCAAGCTTTTGTTCTTTGGAGTCAATTCATGTCCATTGCATTTACTAGAGTATTATATTGGTTATATTACTTATACTCCTCTTTCTTTCTTTCTTTCTTTCTTTCTTTCTTTCTTTCTTTCTTTCTTTTTCTTTTCTTTTCTTTCTTTATTCTTTATCTTTTCTGAGACAGAGTTACCCTATGCAACCTTGGCTAGCCTGGAAGTTACTATGTCAAACAGACTGACTTTAAATTTGCAACACCCTTCTGCCTCAATTCTGTCTATGTGTTACTTTCATTGGTCAAATAAAGAGACTGCCTTGGCCTTTGATAAGACAGCAGCTTAGATAGGTGGAGGAGACAAAACAGAATGCTGGGAGAAAGAAGCAGAGTCAGACAGATGCCATGGCTTGTCTCTCCAAGAGGGAAGCTGGTTAGACTCTTGTTGGTAAGCCACAGTCAAGTGGTGAAACAGATTATTAGAAATGGGTTGAATCAATATGTAAGAGTTAGCCAATAAGAGGCTAGAACTAATGGGCCAAGCAGTGTTTAAATGAATACAGTTTCTTTGTAATTATTTCGGGTAAAGCTAGCAGGGCAGTCGGAGCTGGGTGGCGGGAAATCAGCCTGCCACTCCGCTCCTTTTACAAGTTTTTAAAATGTTGGCTTCACACACATGCTCCACTATGACCAATATATTTAAAAGTTATATTCCAACTGCTCTACTACTGTGGTATCATATTTAAACACTATCCATTGATTTCCTATTACTGATGAGGATTTTACACTTTTATAAAATTCAATCATTCCAATATTGTTGTATTAGAAAGCTTTAAAAGCTCCATTTTATGACTATATGCATGTTACACTCTCACAGAAAACTCATTTTGGGTTTTTAATATTTCAGAGAAGGCACACACATCTGTGTTTATTCCAGTTCTTGCTTAAAACCAATGCTGTGCTTTGGGAATCTTGTGTTCTGGTTTTCTCTGCCTGGAGCACCAAGCCTCCATTGGGATGTGCAGATGTGTGCTATTACTGTTACCCTTTCTTGGAAGTGAAACAGAGGTGTGGATTTATCACTGAGAACTGAATGAGTAACAGAGCATTGTCAGTTATAGGCTTGCTTCCAGTGTCCTTTGGCTTCCTCAGTCTCTTGACTTTTCCTCAGAAAGTCACGTTTATTGCTTTTATTAGACAACTCTGAGAAATACAAACAGAAGAGTCAGATTTTAGAGAAAGGTTAAATCTAAGATAACTGATAAAATGGAAGAAAACCAGAGATTGACTATTGCTCTAAGAACTTGCCTTAGTCACAATTCTTCTGTAATTATCCTTCATGGTGACTGGGTTGGATGAGTAATATTTTAAGATATTTTTCTATGAGTTTACTTTTAAAGCAGTTATAAAAAGATTTTTTTCACAATCAATTGACCTTTCTATTAGTAGTTCTACTTTTTCCCTTTCAGGATCATCATTTTCCAAATATTTTTGTGTTCTTATTGAGATGTATGAATTACAGCTTTTAGCAGAACTGTATCAGAACAACCATGCCAGGAAAGGAACCTTCTGAAGGGATAAATTATGGAAACTGTGCAGAAGTCAGAGTTACAGTCTAGAGAAAAGCCGTGTTTGGCTCATAACCACAGTAGAGAAGCTTCTGTGACTTATGAGGCATCCTCATCTTTACATCAGCAATTGTTACATTTGCAATCCAAGCAGTACATAACCGCTAAAGCAAAGAAGCAAATCAGCAGATTGGCTGTAGATAGAATAAAAGGCCATCAGTTTTTTAGACTGGGAAGCAAGCTTCTTAGAGTGGGCTCTTCTCAGATGGAGAAGTATAAAGGAAGCTGGGAAATGGGACAGACTATGCATGGTTCTATAGTCGGGCTGAATTCCATATGCTTAGAGCAGGATTAGTCTGTAGTCTTTTATTTTAGGTGAGAGAAAAAGGGAAAATAATTGGATTATACAAGAATGACAACAATGCTTGTGGAAAACGCATCTATTTCTATAACTGAAAATGTGCTCTAGTGGTGCACATTGCACAAAAATCCAGAAACAGGATCTCTAGCTCCCTCTGTCTTAGCTACCTTCTCTGTGTGATGAACTAATTTTCAGACATGCTCAATCCATCTGGTGACAAAAACAAAATGGCTACTAGCTCCTGGTTTAAATCCAAACTCATTGAAACGGGAAAAGAAAGAGAGAGAGAATTAGATTTTCTTCCATGGCTCAAATATGAGACACAAGTGTCTCTAGTACTGTACTGTCATTGCCCAGTTATAATAATAATAATAATAAAAACTGTACTGGACTAATTACTGGTAGAAGCTGGAGTAGATGCTCTGCTTTTCAAAGCCCGATTCACAAAGGCATCCATAACAGTTAGGGTTGAATTATTCTTTCTTTCTCTGCATCAAATAATAGGAATATAGCTTAGGAGAAAGGAAGTACTGCCAAAAAAATGAGGTGTTGATAAACAAGGTAATAGATGCAACACCAACAAAGCAACAGTCAGTGGAGAGAAAATGAAAGAAATGCTGGAACCATTACTGCAATATACATGTATATATATATGACATATACTTTATATATAATATGATATGCCTTATGTATTGTCAAATACATATAGGGGCAGCAACAGCTAGGTGTTCTCAGGACCTTGGAGAGGGCTTCCACTCTATGTCTCTTTCAAGAGCTGCTGGTGTACCAGAAGAAATGACAAAACTGCATCTCAGTACTATCTATTTTTCTCTGTGTTGATGCTCTTGAACCTCCCTTTGAAAATCTGTTCTCCAGGCTGTTTCCACCTTTTGGAGTGTTGCAAAATTCTCAAACAGAAAATTGTGATTTTTTTCTTTAGAGAACTCTAAGTTTCTTAGGAATAAATTCTGAGGAATTCTGTGATCATCCACCTGTTCCAAGAATCCTGTCCATAGATTGTGCTTTTATTTGGCCAAGAGATGGTCCTTATACACTTTAGATTTTTGAGTCCATGTATTCAGGTTTATGATGGGCCTATATCTTTACTAAAACATACCATTCAATTCAATAAAGACATCCTCTGCACTGGCTTTTATTAAATTCTAGTGCTAGAAAAATTGAGTTTGTATTCTGTTATTTTTTATTGGAATTTCCCACTGTTGTTTTACTTAGTGTTGGGAACAGTACTCCAAGGTAGAAGAAATACTGGACTTATTCTTGACTTTTTTAATTGAGTTATAGAGTTTGCAAAGATGTATAGACAATAACAAAATTAAACAGCAGTTTATCAACTGAATAGATAGTAGAACACAGCTACTATGGTTTGAGTGGATATGCATTTAGATTGGCTGTTATTCTCTCTCTCTCTCTCTCTCCTTTCCTTTCTTCCTTCCCTTCTTCCTTTATTTTTGAGACATGATTTCTCTATGTTGCCCTGGCTATCCTTAAACTCATTATGTAGACAAGACTGGCCTAGAACTCACAAATATCTGCCTGCCTCTACCTCCCACATGCTGAGATTAAAGACATGAGCCACCACACTCAACCTAGCTCAGTATCTTGTTGAGTAACATTCCTTACAAAGAATTGAGGGCAGAGAAAAACACAGGTCTACAAAGAGAAACTAGAAGACTTTTGGAACAAATGCCCCCAAAAGATACTTGAAACTTTGTTAGTTCACAACAGAAATCTTTTTGTGCAGTCCATTTTACTCCATTTGTTCTTTCAACATCTATTTCACTCATGTTCAGAACCGTGCAGGTTGCCACTTAACCCACCCTTAACCCACTCTCTTACTCACTTCTCCATCCTTGACTCAGTCTCTGAATTCAGTTTGACATACCTCGTAACATTTCTTGCATACACGATTTCTTTCTAGAATGCTACCATTGTCCCTAATTTGGTGATTATGTTCTTTATTTCTCACAGTAGTCAGCTCTCTTATTTAACTTGCCCTCTTCTCAACAGAGTTATTACCTTATGAACAAGTCTGACCAGGCAATTCTTTCATTAAATCCTTTATGTTTTCTCCAGTCTTGTGTATTTAATGTGCTTCTTACCCTCCTCTCCTTACTCAGGCACAGCCACTGCTCATAGCCATGTTATATTCCAGGATCAGGAGGCTTAAGCATGAAAAACTTCTTTATCAGGTACTGGGATATGTAATATGGTGAACTAGAATGGGCTTTGCTATTTGGAGTTTGACTATTCTGTTAAAATAGTCCAGCCTTAGTACATACCAGCTACTTGAAATTTGGTTCACTACATAACCTTTTAGAGTCTTCAATTTAAGTACCGATAAAACAGGAACTCTGAATTTCATGTTGTGGCTATTTTGCGGATTATTCACAGTGCTCAGAAAACTGGCACATCTCCAGTAAGCATAGCAGATTATAGGAGTTAGGTGAGAAATTATGAAAGGAAATTGCATTTGGTCATGGACTTGACAATCTAATGCTTCCTTTTGGATTTATCCATTTTTTTCAGCATTGCAACAAAAATATATGAGAGGAAACCCCAACTTAATGGAAGACAGAAAATTTATTTTAGCTTTTCATTCTGAGGTTTCCATCCATGCTCAGCTGATTCCATAGGTTTGGGGCCTGTAGTGAGGCAGGATGTCATGGTGGAAAACCCAAACATAGAAAACCTGCTCATCTCACAGTGACTTTGAAGCAGAGACAGAAGAAGGGAGTGAGGGCAAGGTAGCCCTTTTCTGAGCTTCTCTGTGTGGCTCCTTTACACCAGTTCTTCCCAACTACTGGTTTCTACCAATATCAGTGCCATAAAATCGCGAATTCATCAGTGGGTCACACGCTTGTTAAAACACAACCTGCACAATCTAATAACGTTTCAATCATTCTGCCAGCTTGTACTAAGCCTCAAATTATGACCATCTGGGAGATGTTTCATATTAACCTCAAACACTCTTGACATCACGGGCAAGATTGGAGCGAAAGCATTTTGGTCCTGGGAGGTATTTTCATCGCAGGTGTTAACTTGCAAATTACATGCCATGTAAATAAGTCTCATCTGGTCAAATGAGGCATGGACTGTCTTCTCTTGAGAAGTGGTGTTATAAACTGAATTCTGGAGGCGAGGATGAAACAGCTTGAAAAGGTACACGGAATTATGCCAAGACCCAGTATCATCATGATTTATTCTGCAAAATTCTGGTAAATTTTACAGGAACATACAGGTAATCATTTAAGAGTTTTTGAAAATGTCAGTCCACGGTAAGACAGAGGGTCAGGTAATGAGTGTGGGAACTGGATCCACCTTTATGAATCCCTGAGCAATGGCAGTGGAGACTTGGCAGAAAGAACTAAGCAAGTACTACTACAGGACCATAAGAGCAAGTTCATCTACGAGCATTTCACTGTTCAATGCACAGTCACCAGCTCCCACAAACTTGTCTCAACTCAAGTTCAAGGGACATAGTACCCACTTCTTAGAGAGGTTGGGGAGATATTTTTTCTTTAACAAAGTTTCACACATAATTATATGAAGATCCATTGTGCTTTCTGTCATTTCTATAAAAATACTACAAGATAATATTGTCTTTCTGAAAGTTCTTTATATTCAAGTTTCTACATACTCTGAAGTTAGTGACAACAGATATGTAAGTACTGAAAACAAATAAATAAGGGTCCGTGGGAATGGAACAGTACCCCCCCCCCCATTCTCTTCTTCTATCTTTCCTAATTTCAGATATCAACTCCTGGCAGTCTGTGAGTTCAGCTGCTCTTGATTCTGAGACTGGCACACTTGAATTTTGATGGTGATTATCTGTGAAATGAAAGATTCTTCCAGGGACACACGGAGCATCTCCTGCACTTTGTTAATTGGATGAAGAGTGTAAAGGCCTGAGCTTGTCACTTCGGTTTTGCATGCTCTCCAGTATAGCAATAAAACATTCTAGCCCATTTACATCAAGAGAAGACACTTGGTTCCACAAGTGTCTTCAGACATTTTATCACAATCAGCCACAGGTGACAATTTAATTAATCACAATACCCAGCATGCCAGGGATTACTGATTTCTCATTTCGAGTTGGCAAGAACTCAGTACATTGTTTATGGTCAAGGATACAACTAGACTAATCCATTAATCTCATTTTTGAGGTTTGTTTTTCTGGGACTATTAAGGTAGTATTAGACTCGGAGTCTGGTCAGGAGCAGATAAATAGTAGTAAATAAGGTAAAAAAAGGAAGGATTTAGTGTAAAAAATTGAATGTAATGTTGAAGAATCATAAATAGAGCATTAAGGTCTAACGGGAGTGGGGTTTTATCAGGCTTGGAGCATAGAGGAAGGGGTTAAATTCTAAAAAAATTTAGAAAGGCTGTTGTGGAGGACAGACTCCCTCTGAGAAGGTGGCCAATATAACTGCAGCTGATGCCCCAGGAGACTTTGGAAGTGGCATTGTGGGAGTGCGCTCCAAACTCTGAGAGGTATTTCTCACCTTCTCTTGGCATCTCAGATCATAGGACTTTAGACTCAGACCTCTGTGAGTGGATCATCTCTCAATAAGGGCTATTACCTTTGAAAGAGCAAGTCCATTGGATCTTGGAGTGGGTGGGCAGAATATTAGAGGTCGGTACTAACTGCTTGAGCTTAGAAAGAGACTTTTGTTGGAGTGAGGTTAGGGGAGTTAGGAAGAACAGACAAGCAGAAAGGGACAGAGGTACAGGTAGGCCTCTCTCTTCCATCTTCTAGTTTCAAATGAGTACCCAAGGCTTATGGAATACAAGGCCACCTGAAAAATAAGAACTGTGACATTCAGAATTCTTATTTCTCAATCACAGAGCATAGGTGAGTTGATTTGGAAACAATTAGTGACAGTTTAAAATAACCAAGGTAGTTTTTAAATAATATTCAAAATGCTAAAATTTAAATAGAACCAACCAGTTTAAGTTTGAGGAAATGTATAAAAATGTATAAGGAATGAACAGGGTTAGGATGCAACGAAGAGAGTATGATCATAAAATATTATTATGATACATGTCTAAATAAGATGGACATAAAATGTATGTGCCTGGATATTTAATGTTCCATGAATCTAGTTAAATAAAGTCCATGGGCTCTTTGTGTTTCCTTGTGTGTCTCTCTCTCCCAATAATTAAGTTTTTGATTTAAATAGAGAGTTTCTCTTATCTTCTTTAAATTACTTATTTCCTTAATTTTTAAAAACCATTTTATAAAGTGCAAGGTACTATAACATAGAAAATTATCATAAAAGAAGATTCAAAGACCAACAAAAAGAGAAGATGGACATGGTGAGAGAGTGAATCTTGTTAGAAAATCTCTCCAACAATATCTGCCCAGAATGCTTTTCTATGTATCAGATCTCAAGTGTAACATGCCAGCCAGTCTTTCATTGCAACAGTGAAAGAGAAAATCCATTTGTAATATTGATTATGAAAGTGTGTTTTTGTTTTTACATTGATGGGTCATAAATAATATTTTGGTATTTTGAAAGTCTTTTTGTATAAATGGTGGTTCCATTCTCCATGTACTAAGAGTTTAATGTAACATTTTGGAACATTTAAAAGGTTTACACATTATTTTCTAAATTTAATACTTCCAGCTTTATATGGGCTCTGAGAACTGAACCCAGGTCCCTGATAGGAAAATGCATTATACACTGAGACATACATTTACCCCATATTATGTTTTTTAAAAGTTTTCTTTTAATAAACAATTTCAAGCTTACAGAATAGTTACATTATTTCAAAATTCAATATGGTATTTCAAAACACGTCTTTATGTAATGATCATATCGTGGGAAGTGGTCTATTTTCCACCTGAAATATGTTAGTTCCATATATTGAAAACCTTCAAATTTCTCCCTACTAACTAGCCAGAAATATTAAATTTATTACTGTTAACCATAGTTATCTTGTAATTAAATAAAAACTTTTATTCTTAGATATAGTGACCATTTAGGACTTTCTTTTATCATTTTTCCCCATATATTGTATTCTGATTATTGTTTTACCTCCACCAACTCCTTCCATATCCTCTCCACACATCCAAATTCATACCCTTTTTTGTTTACAATCATTAGAAATCAAACAGACATCTAAAAAATAAAAACAAAAAACTAAGATGAAATAAAAGCAAAGATGAACAAGACAAAATAAACAAATGAAGAGAAAAAAGAGCCAAAGGGAAAAAAAGCATAAGAAACGCATAGATGCCAAGACACCAATTCCCAGAGAGAGGCATCCCATAAAGAAATAACACGGGGAAAACATGATAAATGTCAAAGACCTGAAGGGAGAAAATGCACAGAGAAAGCATTGTAAGACAAAAAAAATCCCATATATATAATCAAGTCTCCTGTAAACCCTAAAATGACTCCCTTAGTTGAAATATATTCTTCCCTGATCCCATATTCATCCTTCCTCCATCCCCCCCCATCCCGGTCAACCGAGCTTTCCCCATTCCTCCCCTACGGAGAGATCCCCAGATTGTTCTCTGGACAGAGGAGAGGGTGCCTGAACCGGCCTTGACCCATAACCATACTGATGAATATTTTGCTTATCACCATAGATCCTTCATCTGGCGAAGGACGGCGATACAGACGGAGACCCACATTGGAGCACCGGACTGAGCCCCCCAAGGTCCAAATGAGGAGCAGAAGGAAAGAGAACGTGAGCATGGAAGGCAAGACCAGAGGGAACCTTCATCCGAAGATGGATGGCGATACAGACGGAGACCCACATTGGAGCACCGGACTGAGCCCCCCAAGGTCCAAATGAGGAGCAGAAGGACGACGAAAATGAAAAAGGAAATAAGGACTGCGAGGGATGTGATCACCCACTGATACAAGGGGACGATCTAATGAGAGTTTACCAAGGCCAGTTGGACTGCGACTGAATGAGCACGTGATCCAACCAAATTCTCTGAATGTGACCAGATTCTCTGAATGTGGCTGGCCCGGAGTCTTTCTGAAAAGCCATTGACAATGACACTGGGACTTGTTTCCTCTGCATATACTGGATTTTGGGGATCCAGTCTGTTTGGATACTCACCTTCCTGGACCTGGAGGGAGGGGGGAGGAACTTGAACTTCCCACAGGGCAGGAAACCCTGACTGCCCTTAGGGATGAAGAGGGAGAAGGAGAGGGAGTGGGGGGAGTGGGAGGGTGTTGGGAAGAGGGGCGTAAATGGAAACTTTTATAATTTAATAAAATTACTTTCAAAAAAAATCTTCAAAAATATCATTGAGTTAATTTTGTGTTGGTCATCTGTTGTTGAGCCTGGGGCCTAGCCTTACGTGTGGTTTGTATTCCCAATGAGACTCCATTGGAGAAAACGAAATCTTCCTTTGAGAGCGTCTGGGTTAGGGATGGGGCTTGTGCCCACTTCCTCTCTCACTGCTGTGACCACATCTGACTTGGACCTGGGCAGGTCCTGTTCATGCTGCACAGTCTCTGTGAGTTCACATGCATTGCTTAGATACACACTTTTGTCTGTCTGTCTGCAAGCTGATGCTAATATATTTTGTTTTTAATTGCTACAAATAAAGCTTGGATGGATATCTATGAAAAAGAAGTGCTGAACTAATGACAACTGAAGCATTCTGGAGGAGAGGGAGTCATTATCTTTACTTGTTTACCCACTGGTAAGCTCACCAAGCTCCACCGAAGAGCTCTATAGTTGTGGTCACACACATGGCCCTCGTTAACCTCACCAGATCACATGACAAATACAAAACACATGAGCATGGGAAAGGGATCTACAGGGAAGGGGCAGGTTTGGAAAGGGTGGTAAGAAGACGATGTAGGAGTAGAGTACCCAGAATGTATTACATACGTATGTGCAAATCAGGAACTGCTAGGAGAGGAAAAAACCAGTTTTCTCCAGTGGAGTGACTCTGGGTATATCAACCATTTCAGGACAGGCCTCACAATCAAGAGCAGTTGACCAACATATAATTGAGTTCCACAGTTTTTTTTCTTTTTTATAGTTATTTATTTTTCGGTGTGCTTCTATTTCTATTTCATTAAAGTTTGTCTTTTTTAATTTTATGCTTTTCTGAATGTGGTTTGGGAGGTTTTGAGAAATCTTAAACTTATGTGGGTAGGGAGGGGGAGAGGATCTGGAAGAACTTGAAGAGGGGAAGAATATGATCAAAATATATTTAAATTTAAAATTTTTCTAAATAATAAAATTGTAGGAACCTCACCCCTTATTCTCAAAGGGGCGAGAAGAAATTTCCTAGCAGAATGTTTTCCCAGGAAGATAGTGGCCTTCCCTTCTCCCACCGGGGAGATTCTGAGCACAAGGTCACTTAGCTCAATCCAGCCAGTCACCTGGTACAGGCTGATAAAGATGGCCTAGCTCAGGAACAGTGGCCTTGCTCTAAGAACAAGGAGAAAGCAGACTTAGAAGTATGGGAGGGAGCAAAAGTTTTTGTGCCTGTGCCAAAGCAGCTTCAAAAAGCCTCTTTGTAGTTATACCTTTAAAAGCTTACCCCACAGAGGAATTACAACTCCTCTCTCTACCTCATTATTACAGGGTCAGTAGACAGGGGTTCCAAAATTGTTTGTATTATGCTGATTAAACCTTGCTTTTTACAGTCTGGGCCTCTCTGGTGGTCTCTCTCTGGGGTCATAATCTGGGCACAACAAAATTATGATCATTATTAATAATATTAATAATAATAAAGAAAAATCAGAATATGGAAAGTTGATCATTGGAGAAATGAAAATTAAAACTGTAGTAAGACAACTGGCAACTCATCCATAACATAATATCTGTAAGAGAAAGATTGATTTTTCTGAGAGTTGCTGATAATAGGGAGATATTAAAACTCCCAGGTCTTGCTTGTGGCAATGTTAAAGAGTACTACAGTCACTTTGAAAGCCACCTTGCAGCTTCTTAAAATTTAAGCATACTTCTCTCACTTGAGCCAGCCAATCTTTCTCTAAACATATTCTCAAGATATGTGATAACATATGTTTAAATTTTTATTGGTCGTTGAGAATTTTAATATGCTGAAAGCAGTAAGCAGCCAAGTCTACCTTTTTTTTTTAAAAAAAAATAATTCTTAGGTTTTAAAAAGTGAGCTTACAAGAAAGGGGAACTCTTTCACATTTTCCTCTTAACTTGATCTAAGTGTCAGTATTTCAGTGACTATATTTTCTCTCTTCCTCCTTCCCTTTTCCTCTCCCTCCCTCACTCTCTCCTTTATCGCCCCACCCCACCCCATCATACAGAATTGGTCTTGCTTCTACCTCTGTAGAATTCCTTGAAAAAGTATGATTGAAGAACCACATAAAGAAGCTAGAATCAAAGTTAGGGGCTTTGGGTCCTATTTGAAATTTGACTATTGCACAATTATTTGAATCCACAGGCCTTGGTGGAAGCCAGCTTTATGAGATCCCATGTTGATCAAAGTTTGTCTGCCAAAAGGACGTTTCCAGCTATTGATAGTCCTGCCAAATGGGTGAGCTACAGCCATCAAGGCAAAACTCCAGTGCTGACAAGCACCTGTACGTGGTAGCCACGTTCATGGCTCCTTGTACTCATTGATAGATGAAGCTGAGAATTTGCTGTTATTAATCGATTTGTTATGAAAGATATCTTTTAGCAGCATGCCGACACTGGCTTCAGAGATGAATGAGGCATAGACCCCATCTATAAGGTGCTCATGCTGTTTTGCTTTGATACAGGGTGTGTGATGAAGAGCTAAAATAAGGGTATGTATCGTGAAGAACTTCCTCCATGAGTGAAATAGTCCATCATGCAGGGAAGGTCTTTCAACAGGAGGGCAAACAACTCAAAATAGCTTTAGGAAGTTCCTGAGAACTGACCAGATTCATCAGGCTTCTCCCTGTCAGAGTAAACAATAAAGCTGATGAGTCACTCTTTAGATAATTCAACTACCAAAGAGACTCTTGGACAACCCAGGCTGCAAAGAAGACTCTGAGACAAAACCAGCTGTCTAGAAGAAGCAGAAACCAGCAGAGCTGCCTAGAAGAAGCTTAGACTAACTTGTGAATCTGGAAAGGACACTCTTCAACTTGTTGAGCTACCTGTAGGCATGTAAGTGTGGTCTATGTCCCTAGCCTTGTGAGCTGTCATTCATGGTGGGATGTGATTTGGTGATGCAGCTGTCTTTGAGTCATTTCTGCTCCTGTAAGTAGCCCATCACCCACACTTCTGTAAGTAACTCCTATAACACACATTGGTTCACCAAGTTGTTCTTTGGTTGGTCTGACATGGGCTCCCTGTCTGGATTTGAGTAAATATGTATGTTGCATGTTGTACCTCTCCAGGAAAAGTTTTGTCACAGAACAGCATTGTAAGTTATAATTGGACACAGTAAGGAGGAGATAAGGAAAACCAAGTCAGAGAAGATTGAATGCAAGTACAAGTGGTCTGAGTCTTGACATACACATAAGGTGAGCTAGATAATTGAAGGACAACACTGATCATAACATCAGGTGACATGTTTTTCTATTACGTGTCTTAGACTTCCTGTTAAATGGTCTATAACAGGATCACATTTAATATCCCAGCCTTGTTATGAGATTAATATGATTATTACTGAATATTATTATCTCCATTTTAATGGGCAAGTAAAAGGGGCTCAGAGCTAAAACATAATAGAGACAAAATTCACCAGGAAATGAAGTGTGTGGTGTTTTCAGGATTTGAACACAGAGCACTGTGGTATGCATATGTTTTGTGATCTATCAACCATTTATCATCTGTCTGTCTATCATATCTCTCTCTCTCTCTCTCTCTCTCTCTCTCTCTCTCTCTCTCTCTTTCTCTCTCTCTCTCTCTGAAGCACAATTAATAAAAACTCAGAGAAATAGGGGTTCAACTTGAAGATTCAGAAAAAAAAGCAGTCAACCACTGGCTCTTGACCTCAATCTGAAATGGTGATTCTTCCTCCAGGAATCTCAGAATGAGACTGTGTCTGAGGGCTATTTCCTTCCATTTTATTATCCTCTCTACAGCTTGAATTAAAGGCATGCACCACTGGGATTAAAAGTGTTCACCACCTGGTTTCTATAACAACCAGTGTGGCCACTGGGATTAAAGGTGTGTGGTACCACTACCTGGTATATGCTGACTAGTGAGTGAGACTGTTTTACTTTCTGAACTTCAGGCAAGCTTTATTTATTAAAATACAAGTGAAATGTCACTACATATCTTCATATTAGTTTAGGTAAATGGGGGTCATCTTTGGTTTCTCTAACAACACTTTAATAAAGAAACCTCCTTGCTAGAATCTGAAACTTTTATCATTTATCAAGAGTATTCCCACTAAGAGCCACATTGACACTGTCTCTTCCCAAAGCTTGCCTTCTGTTTTTGAGCCTAGTTGGTGAGAGTCTTGAAGGTAGATGAAACATACATGGTCCCTGCAGTCCTGAGGCTTATAGCCCAGGAATGAAGGTAGAGTAATGACTTTCCCATGGCATCAGATTCATATTCATAACTGTTATGTGCATTGCAGTGGGGAAGTTCAGGGTATTCTAAGAGCTTGTCAAGTGAGGTTTTCCCTGGGATCGAGAATTCACGAAAGCTCTTCATCAATCCAAGAAGCAAGAGAGGCTTTGTCAGAGCCAGCTTAGCAACCATCTGTGTCCTAAGGAAAGGCTGTCTCTTTTTCGCAGCTTCTGGAGTAAAGCATGCACAAGGGAAGCACATTATGGGGGCTCATCTGCAACAGATTCCAGAACCACCTGCTTAACCTTCTCTTCGTTGTGTGGTACAGCACATTTGTTAAGTCTTTCGGGCAGGAAATCTATTAGCCTGTGCATTAGTTTTTGAAATAAGGCATAATTTTAGCATTGTTCAGCCTACACTGATGGGGACCTAAATATCTTTAGTGTATTTCATCAAAGCAAGGACCCAGAAACATTCATATTATACAAGGTGATTCCTGAGCTCCTCTGCTATATAAAGACTGTTGTTACGCAATAGGCTCTTCAGTTCCCTCAAGTGATTGGCATAAAACACGGTTCATGCTAATCCACATTTTTATGAAGGTAAAATTATAGAAAGGAAGTAAAATTTCTACTGCTTCTGAAAAGTTTCCCTCTATATGCCTGAATTTTAGACATATGTAGAATAAATCAAAAAGAAAGCTTTTCTAAAACTGTTTTCCATATATGTTTACTATTCTATGTCATAACTGAGTTTGTGTGTTTTTGGATTCATATGTTGAAGTTTTAATTCCAAGAACCTCAGAATACAAATGTATTTGGAGATTAAGACTTTAAAGAAGTAAGGTTAAAGTTAAATCATTAGGGTGGCCTTAATTCAGTATGTCTGGATATTTTTTTCTCTAAGATTTTTAAAAAATTATTAGTTGGGTGGT
The DNA here is from genome assembly GCF_982192425.1 of Myodes glareolus. Taxonomy (NCBI): domain Eukaryota; kingdom Metazoa; phylum Chordata; class Mammalia; order Rodentia; family Cricetidae; genus Myodes; species Myodes glareolus. Next base: position 9,241,443 of record NC_142032.1, read on the forward strand.
ATGGAAGGTCCTTCTATCTATGTGTTGCTTTTATTGGTTGATTAATAAAGACACTGGCTTGGCCTATAGCAAAGTAGAACATAGTTAGGCAGGGAAAAACTAAGCTGAATGCTGTGAGAAAGGAGGTGAAGTCAGAGAGAAGCCATGTAGCTCTGTCATAGACAGACACTGGAACTTTACCTGGTAAGCCACAGCCTTGTGACAACACACAAATTAACAGAAATGGGTTAAATTAAGATGTAAGAGCTAGCCAATAAGAAGCTAAAGCTAACAGACCAAGCAGTGATTTAGTTAATACAGTTTCTGTGTAGTTATTTCAGGTCTGAGCTGCTGGGTGGGCAGGAAACATATAAGCAGCCCCTCCTACAATACTTGGGGCCTGTAGTCAGAGCTGCTTGTTTGTTCCCAGATGCCCATACCAGAAATAATTACTCAGAAACTATATTATTTAAAATCACTGCTTGACCAATAGCTTAAGTATATTGTTAGCTAGCTCTTACATCTTAAATTAACCCATTTTCATTATTTTATATTTTACCACACTTCCTCTAACAAGGCCACATCTCCTAATTCTTCAAAATAGTGCCACTCCCTGATGATCAAACATTCACATAAATTAGCCTATTGGGGCCATTTTCATTCAAACCATCACAATATTGAGGATGCTTGTCCATTGAAAACATTCTTTAAAATATTGGAATCAATGTTATTAGCATAAAATATTCATAACCTTTAGACTCATGAGTCTTTAAGTATTGTCAATATTATCTCTACAAAGATTCATTTTGATGATACATTATTAACACTGCAAAACTTAAGATTTCATAAAATTCTTTACCTTGTTCAACTCATGTGGCAAAAGTTTATTTTTCACTTCCCATAAGGCAATGCAATCTAGTGTTATATGATTCCCATTGAAGAGATATTAGATCTACTTGTACATAACTTTTTCACTCTATCATCCTCTGATTAATCTACCTGCTTAATCTCTGGTCCTGCACTCCAATGTGTTTTGAAAAGTCACAGAGTGTTCAATGATGCACAGCTCATCTCATCCCTATGTCTATACATACACTTGATTATTCTGCACATACAAAAAAGGTGAAGTAGCTTGTTATGCCATATTTGGATGAGGAAATTTGTATGCCATCCCTGGAAGTTATGCTCTTTTCTGAGGGGAGACAGAGGTGGGTACATGGTGGGGGGTGTAGGTGATGGGCTGGGAGAGACTGAGGGGGGAAAACTGCAGTTGTGTCAGATGTACTATATGAGAGAAGAATTTTAAGAAGAAAGAAGAAAAGAAAGAGAAAAAAAGAAAAAAACAGAATTAAAACAAGAATATCCCTGAGAAATGAAAATTGGTATTTTGGGTATGCCACGGAATAATAAAGTTGTGGCAAAATAAATCCCAAACCAAAACCAAAAGAGAAGGTAACAAGGCCAAGTTTCTGGGAAGTCAGATTGTATAGAACTGTAGAGCGTGTGGGAAGGAGTCTGATCTTCATTCTTTTCTGTGCAAAGTAATCATGTACATTTTTGAGATTATAATTTTATTAAAGTGAAAGAAGCATTTGAAATTTAGCCTTTGGTTTTTAAGTAAAACCTGGTTCCAGGTTAACACAGAAACCTCCAGAAGCATAGATTGCCTTTCCTTCTTCACAGGCACTCTCCAGCTCAGTTCCGCTTCATTTATTTAGAGCTTACTTCACCATCCTTGTCTAAGAGGAGATACCAGATGTGAACATTCCAGCTGATCTGGGAACCTTTGACCTTGCTTGGCTTCAATAACATCTGTAAATGCAGGACGGAGCTGACTTTCTGGCTGTGTGCAATTGCAGAGGACTCCATATTCAGGAAAGCTTTTCTCTTGGGGTTTAATATTTTCAGTTGCTATTCATGAAACTTTAAATAATTTTACCTTCGAGTATATATTTTATAAATGAATATCGTGAGACAATAGGATACACACTGTTGATCATATAGTCCTTAGCAACACACAAATTTTAAAAAAGGAGAAAATTATATGCTCTCAGGCCCAAAAGGAAAGTTCTGTAAGAGAATGAACTCAGGAGATGAAGGGAGTGGTGGTTACTGAAGTCTTAAAGTCTGATAAGATACTAACTAACGATGCTTGATTTTCTTTCTTGGTTGGGTGCTTACTCATTTGCTAACTGCTTACCTACATCAGAATATTTCCATAAAGTTTTCAGAGCCATAGGGCAACTGGAGCAAGGTCTAAGCATCCCCAAGTAAAAGTCAGCTGTCCACTTTGCCCTACACTTTGAATCCTGAGGAAGGTGCAAACATCTGCTATTATGAAAAGCGTCATAAAGCTTAGTTATGGGAAACTATGCCTGGAGCATTTTCAGATATTGCCTGAGGAAACGAGAGTTAGTCAAAATATTAAAGTTCCATTGATGCTGTCTATCGAAGTTTGTTTAGGTTGAAAGTGTACTTGAAGATTTATCATTCCTTGTGGGAGGGTTTTTAGAGTGTATTATTTTGCTTAACCAACAAGATCGGAGATCTCTTGACCTGAGCACTAGTCATGAAGCTTAACAAAGGCAGAGCTTGGACTGCTCCCAGGCCTCCTGGATTACAGTTGATTATTTAGTATATTTTCCAAATCCTGATTATCAGTTCACTGTGCAGTTAATACAAGGGGTGGTGGGCATGAGTTAAGAGAGTCCACTCTGCAGAAAAAGGAGTATGGGCCACCTGCACAGACAGCAGGTGAAGCTGTGGGTGTGATGTACAACTTCTGTATTGTGTCTGGAAACACTTTGTTTCCCTGGTGAGCCCTTGTAGGTTAATCACACTTCAGAGTAACTGCGCAACGTGAATTTGACTTGATGGTTAGGCAAAACAAAGGAACAAAAACCAAGCAATTCAGGGTTGGGTGAGTATGGAGAAGAAGATAAAAGGAGTGGATATGGGAGGAGTTGGGGGAAGGGCAATGGATATCTTCAAAATCTCTTCTATAAAATTCTCAAAGAACTAATAAAAATAGTACTTAAAAAACTTTCCAGAGGTTTCAGAATCCCACCACACCAGAACCAACATTCTCCTCTCTTCTTTTCTAGTAGGTGTAGTCCTCCTTAATTTCAACTCATTTAAAAAATGCTTTATAGTTTGGGGCAGTGGAAGGAAAGCTGGGATCAAAATATTTTGATTTAAAAAAAAGATGACAGTGTAAAGGCCCAATTGGCATAGTTTTTGAAAATGACTTGTAAAGCATTTAGCATATCTGAAATTTGCACTCTTAGTAGACTCATGCACATATATTCCGCTTTCAGAATAGCTTTGCTGATTGTACACAGACAAAAGAGTGGAAGCTTTTTAATAAAAGAAATTGCATTTATAAATGATCTGTATTAGAATGTAAGAAATCTCCAGTTATAGACAATTACTACCCATGTTGTACAACAGATACCTTCTATTTTAGTTGCTAATAAAGGGCTACACAACTCAAAAAAACAAAACTTTCCAGAGAGTGAACAGGAGTAGGAGAGTGTGGAGTATAAAACAAGATCTAACAAAGGCGTGTGTCACCACACCTTGAACTCATTGTTCCTCATTGGTTAGGCATGATCAGGACCTCTGACAGCACCTGTTGCTATGCCCTAACATACATTAAAATAATATTCTACAACACCTCCCCTCCGAGCTGGGGAGCCCTGTGGAAGTAGGAAAGAAACTATTCTTTTTCTTTATTTTTCTCTCATACAATACATTCAGACCACAGTCTCCCCTCCCTCCCCTCCTCCCAGTGCCCTCCCTCACCTCACCTGTCCTTCAGATCAATTGCTCCTCTGTTTCCCTTCAGAAAAGAGCAGGCCTCCCAGTGTTAGCAACTGGACAGAGTATAACAAGATGCAATAAGACTAGACATAAACCCTCATGTCAAGGCTGGACAAGATAAAATTTGCTATTGAAAGGAGAGAGAGTGAGACAGAGAAGGGGGAGAGGAAGGTAGAGAGAAAGAGAGAGAGAGAGAAGAGAGAGAGAAATTGAAATTTTACACCGTAACAAACATCTTTATTCCAAACGTGAGATTCCATGCTTCTTATTCCCCAAGTCACAGAAACACATAGGATTAGACATGAAGTTTTAATAGCGACATCTTGGGGCTGAGCTCTGAGCACTGGTTTTAATGCTTGTGATAGCCCACATAAGCAAGTCATCTTATGGTATAAGCCCCTAATATCCTTATATGCCATCAGCTTCCTGTTGGAGTGGTTTCAAGGATGAAAATAAAACATTCCAGTCCTGCACGGTTTTTATAAACAGACACACGGCTTTGGAGGACACTTTAATAAGAACAAATTATGCTTCTGTTCTTGTAACTTCATTCAGAAGTAACAGATTTACTCCTGTCTTTGGCAAACACTGAAAATATACTTATTTTCCTAATAGCTCCTTCTATTAGCAGATGCTGTTTGTTTACTTTGTTCTGGCAGTAGAATAAACACAGAATACCTGCAATATATATTTACTTATGATTTTTTTGACTCTTCATTCTCTAGGTCCCCTATTATTATTGTTGGATGAGCTTTATGCTGGTGAAATGTTGCAATCAGCTGCCGTTTTCTGGAAATGGTACATTAACAGCTGATGAATGAGGCCAGAGGTCCTGAGGAGAGCAATCAGGTTGATGCTGAGGGTACCAATGGGTCCTTGATTAGGCCAAGAAAACTCCCATCAAAGTGTGCTTGGAGGAAATAAAAATGATTGCACGGGGGAAGTATTGATGGGTATTGGGGAAATGATTGATGTATATTCATATATTAATATAGGAAAGTTGTCATGGTAATCAAGCTAATTTAACAAATAGTCATAATTAGTTTTAAACTCTTACTTTTGATTATTTATGGTGTGTCTTATGCAATGGTATCTTTTTGCAAGTCTTTTCTCATTTGATCACTGCCTTATCTCTGTGAATTAATTAATTTTCTAACCTTCCAAACTTCCGTTTACAAATGTGTAACATGGAAATAATGATGACTAAATTTATAAGATTCATTTAGACTAGGAAAAACAGTTTTGAAAACTTCTATTTAATGTAGAATAGCATGCACCTTTCTTATTCTCAAATTTTAAATGTCCTCAGATGTCAAAGATAGAGTGATCAATTAAACAGTTTCAAAGGATGATTAGTGGAGAAAGGGCTTCCTTTCCAACAAGTCATATCAGAGACTTGGATATTGACATGTGAAAACGTCGACCTGTTCTACCTTCTGCTTAGGAAAATATATTAAAATTGTTTATAGTCATAAGGTAAAAGAAAAAATTCAAAGTTATTAAATATTTAAAATACAGCATAGGGAGAATATTATGTGACCTGGGCAGAGTGGAACATTTTTCACATTTAGAATTAAAAATATTATTCATATTTTTGCTTGTGACCCTGAACGTTAACAGGTGATAGCACTGAAGGGGCTGGAATATAACTCTATCTTAGATATAGAGCTCCATTCTAGAAAATGACTTACACCTGAGCCTGGGAAGTCCCATCATCAAGTTTAGTCAATTAGATACACAGTTTCAAATCTGGACATATAAGGCTAGGAGGAACCAAAATTACAGACTATGAGTATTACTAGACATATATGATTAAAAAGCCTGCAGTGAGTGGGATTGTTACTAGACCCATCCATTGAAAACGTGCTCCATGTAATAGCTCCTGGCCTGACAAATAGAACAAAGATTAGCTCACCACACTTAGAATTCCCCAAGTTCCTTGTTAAAAGGGCCTGAGTGTCTTTGTGCCAGGTTGTTGTCACCATTTTGCATGGATGATTGACCCCTACATGCTGGCTATTTCTGCAGAATAAATGTGTTTGCACACTATTTGAATCTGGGGTCTTTTTTTCAGTAACTCTTGAACCCTTAACAATACTGGACTTTCCCCCAAAGGCTCTCTGTCAGCTTTGGAAAACTGACCCACACAAATTCTAATAATTTATGTTTTTTATTTAAATATTTGTGTTTTATATTTGAGATTGTATGTAGATGGACGCTATAAAGTATCTCACACTAGCTCAGAATTGAGTATAATGGTTATAGGAAGTCTTTCTTTCTATGTGTTTCTTTCATTGGTTAATAAAGGAACTGCTTTGGGCCTATAGCAGTGCTGTAGTGGAACAGAGCTAGGCAGGAAAACTAAACAGAATGCTGGAAGAAGGAAGGCATAGAGAGATGCTATGGAGCTACCACCAGAGTCAGACATGCTGGAACTTTGCTGGTTAGGCCATGACCTTATGGTGATATACATATTAATATAAATAGTCTAAATAAGCTGTAATAGTTAGCCAATAAGAAGCTAGATCTAATGGGCCAAGCAGTGATTTAATTAATACATTTTCTCTGTGATTATTTGAGGGCTAAGCTAGCCAGGTGGCTGGGATAAACAAGCGGGCCCTCATTGCAACAGTATAATAGTGGGTTCTTTATTTAGGAATAGACTCACAGATCCATAATCTTCTGCATGAGTGGGAAACAGGAACCAAATCCAGCAGGCAAGAGAGAGAGGCCATGCAAGCTTTACATCTGCATTTATAGTATAAGAGATCATGCCCAAGTGGGCTGGTATCTTAAAGGCTGTTGGCTGAAGGAGTTCCCATAGCAATTGTAAAAATGAGACAAAATCCACTGGGCCTAGGGAAAAAATATGTAATATAAATACATAGTCACATGCACATATATACAATACACAAATACATACAAAAACACAAACACATACATATATACACATACATACAGACAAAACATACATGCATACAAACACATACATTATTTACACACATGTTACGGGGGCCACTCGTTTGTTCCCAGTCACTTAGACCCAAAATAACCACACAGAAACTGTGTTAATTAAATCACTGCTTGGCCCATTAGCTCTAACTTCTTATTGGCTAACTCCTACATCTTAATTTAACCCATCTCTATTAGTCTGTGCATTACCACAAGGTAGTGGTCTACCAGCAAAGTTTCAGCATGTCTATCTCTGGATCCATGGCGTCTCTATGACTCTGCCCTTCTTTCTCCCAGCATTCAGTCCAGTCCTCTCTGCCTACCTAAGTTCTGCCCTATCAACAGGCCAAGGCAGTTTCTTTATTCATTAATGGTAATCATAGCACACAGTGGGGAGGGGACTCCCACTTTACACATGCACACACTCACACACACACATAGTCCAACACTTACACACACATTTGTACAAAGATACACGTATACTCACACACACACACTCATTCATACATACATACATACTCGTGCAAACACTCAGACATATATACTCACACATATTCATACACATTCATGCAAGCACACACACTCATTTGCACACACATTTACAAATACACTCACATACTTATTCTTACACTCATACACACTTTTATAAACACTGCCATACAAACAGAAAGAAGCAGAGAAGCAGATAAAGAAAATGCCTTTAGAATGTAATATTAATGACCAAAATTATGAACAAATGGTGCTTACATTTAATTGTTGAATCATCTTTGTAGGTTTAATTTTAAACTAAAACCAAAAATCATTTCTGACACAAAATAAGAGAGTGAAAATGTCTATATAAGTCATTTATTAATCCCTGTCAAATGTTGTATTAGTAGTTGCATTATTTCTTATAGGGTTATTAAGATTTTATTTCCTAATAAATAACATATGTTTGACAGCTAGGATTCTTTTTCAGTTGCTATATATCTTCAAGTTTGAATTTTGATGACTGTTTTGAATGAACAAAAATGAAACTAAATGATAAATCTAGCAATATAGTAATTAAGTTTGACTTTTTGATTTGTTATGATTTATTTTTATCATTTAAGACAATTTTTAAAATTAAATATATTTTTATTATTTCCTTTCCCTTCCCCAAGTCCTTCCATCCACTCCTTGTTTCTACCTACCCAACTTTAACTTATTTCTCACAATAATAAACAAAAACCCAATACAAAATTCTCATTAATAAATATGGCTAAGCTTTTAAAAAGATATCTTAAAATTAATTCAAATTATTTTAAAAATTAAGTGAAATTAAAACACTCTTGAGTTTTATGAGTGTCAGGTAGTTATTATTGAAATGAACTGGCATCATAATATGTGATTTTTTTGATTCACATATTTTTGATTCACATATGCCATAGTGCCTATTTTAATTAGACTTTGCAAGATATTCATTGCCTAAATGAAAAAAGTGACAGTAATTGGAAAAATGCTACTCTGTGGTTTAGCCATCTCCAAATCATCAATATCATATTTAGTCTTCCTGTTGGAGTTAAGCTAGAAGTGACTTTAAATAGTGTCTTCCCATTATAATTATGCTGCTACTTCTCTAAATCATATAATTTGGCAAAAACACTGAACTTTACTTATTTTTTTAAGCATGGTAGTAGACCTTATACATACACTTAAGTCGCTCATCAGACTAAACTCTCAATGGTGATTCTTTGAAGAGGTAAGGACAACATTTACTGTTTTATTTTCCTGGTCTCTTACACTGAGTAAGATGATTATCTTATTTTACTACTCAGAAAAATAAACTTCTACAGGTAAATTACTGATGTACTTATTATTTATCATTTCCAGAGAAAGTTTAAGGAGCACTAAGGCTTCTCAAATTGTTCTTGTCCTGAAAATGTATTTATGTTTGTGAACATTCCAATGTATGAAATGCTGTTCTTGTCCTGAAAATGTACTTATGTTTGTGAACATTCCAATGTATCAAATGCTGTTTTTTTCTTTGCACAGTTTACTAAAAATGATAAGAAATATACTCCTAATTCTTCTGCAATTTGCAAGTAGAAAATGTTGTAATGACATATTTATGTGAGTTATAGTATTTATATGTAATCAGTTATTTGTTCACAGATGAAATATAAACATGCTTTACAGACTTATAAATGAAGCAATATTTGCAGTGATTCAAAAATTTAAAAGATAAAAGCACACTTGATTTTTGATAAAAGAATAAATAAAAGAGGCAATAGATTAGAGGAATTTTGCACATATTTCTGTACACATTGGAGGAATTTGTATGCAGGTGTACAAATCATCCATGTGATGGAAGTCTTTTGTTCAGACCATAAAAAGGACTTTCCAAAACAAATAGTGACAAAGCAACTCAATGAAACTCAGTCACAATAATCCAACAGACACTTTCTTAAGATAAATAATAAATAAATTATTAACATAGTTGTTCATTAAGATAACCCACACATCTATTAGAATGGGTAGAATTAAAAAGACTGACCTGGTCTAGTAGGGATCTGAGGTGCCTGGAATTCTTCCACACTTTTGTTGAAAAGATGAAATGGCTACGACTACCTCAAGCCTAGTTGATGATGTTTTTAATATTAATAACTTATTAATATTTTAATATTTTCAACATATACTTAATTATTATCTGTCATTCAGCTTCTGCATATGTTACCAAGAGATGGTGGAAGCATATATGTTTATAGAATTGTGAAAGGAAGATGAAGATGTCACATAAGAAAATATGTACATGGATTAGGTAACATTTTAATCAAATGTGTTACAGAGAACTTTAAAAGAGGAAAAATCTAATGAAAATAGAAAAACAAGAACTTAAGGGTAGGGAAATGTATGATAAGGGTTGTAAAGCATATTGAAATGAGCTAAAAATTAAAATGAAAGCAAAAAGGAAAATATTATAGCTTTATTGGAAACATCCCCAAAGGGAAAGGTCATTACTGAACCATTCTTTAAGCATGAAGGTTAACTTAAAGGAAGTAAGCACCTCTTGACAAAGAACTACAGGCAGCAATGACTACTGAGAGAAGGAGAATTAGTCTTTACCAAGGATTAACCCCTTGTTAATTGACTAATATAGAGGGGGTCAGCTTTGAAAAATATAAATACTAAACTGGATTCAGTAGTTTGTGTTTATATACATATTTGTGTACACACACAGAACACAGATAATGAAAGAAAAAGAGGCTAGTATCTTTAGAGTTGGAGTATTGTGGTGGTTTGAGGGAATGTAGCTGGGGGGCCTTGAGGGAAGAAAAGGAAGTGGAGGGATATAATGCCATTTGAATTAAAATATTTTTTTAGAAAGATAAGAAAATACCTAGCAATTGTTGTACAATATCCAGTAATCTTTGGGTTTGTCTTTTTCTCTGTTTTTTTTTCTTTTTTGAGATAGTCTCTCATTCATCCCAACATAGCCTGATAACAGTGCCTTTTTTAAACTAATAATGGAATGCAGATATTAGTATATTAAAGAATGTTTTGTTTCAGTTATTTCTCTGGATTTCAAATTGTTTTCTCTAGTGACCCTGTGTTTGTAAATCATTTCGTCTTGTGCACTTAGAAAAGCTTGTTGGTCATTAGTGGAAAGTTTTCTAAATTTCAGGATTAAAGTCAGAAATAATTGTTTTGAAAAATTAAAAGCCTCATCCTTTTCTTAATTTATGTTCACAGTGAATACCTCTTAACTTGAATCTAATCAAATGGATTTGGTGTGCTGTGTCCAGTTTTATGCATGATTCATCTTTACATTATTTTTGAGAGTTTTTTTGTTCAATAAGATAAGAAGAAATTTTGATGCTAGACCACTTATATTTAATGCTTTATCTTGAGCGTCACAGAATTAGAAGCTTTTCTTCTAACAGATTTCTAGAGGGAAGATTTGATTGTATTTTTCAAGTATACTTACAGTAATAATAATGTACTTGGCTATAATTCTTTAGCACTTTATATAAGTATTATAATTAATCTTCACTATAATCAGGATACTGATTATATACATCCTATTAAGGCCTAGGAAGTGAGGAACAACTGGGAAGTCATAAGGCCAGCAATATAATTGCCCAAAGCCACATAGTTGGTAAGTGATGGAACTGAGTCTTAGCTAAGCAGCTACTCCAGCAACTTTGAAATTGCACAGCAAGGGCCAGTCTCAGGGTATGCTAGAAGTGGAAACAGAAAATGGAAAATAAGGAGGGGTTCAAAGTTGCTGGCATATTAAAATAAATGATAGCAAGATAGTGTGTGTGTGTGTGTGTGTGTGTGTGTGTGTGTGTGTGTTGCATATAGGCAGGCAAGCATGTATAAAGAGCACAAATATATGCATGCATAAACACAGACAGACCGCCCCTCTCCCCCAGGAAAACACAAATCCTGAGAATGAGACATGGAAAGGCTTTTAAGTTAAATTTCCTTTTAGACATTTTTGCACATACACATAACGCACTCTAATGATTGCAGGAAGTTAATTGAATGATAGACTCCATTTATTTAGCTATGGTGAAGGAACCACCCACACTGGAGTGAGAATTTACCATGGTATGACAGTCTTTAAATCACATACATTCTTGTAAGTAGCCCTGTGTTCATGCTCTGTAAGTTAGCTCAATCATCTTATTGGTTCTTCAAAATGGCCTTTGGTGGAATCATAATTCTATTTGTCATCGGGATCTTATAATAAGCGGTTGATACTTACCTCTCCTCTATGGAAAGAGTTCCTTTAGCTGTTTACATAGCTGAACAGAATCACAAGAGCAGGGATAAATTTTGGAAAGGTGCTGTCATTAGTCTTGCCGTGGGTGACAAGAGACACAACTGAAGCTAAGCTGTCTGAGGGTTCACTGTCTCTGGGAGGAATCCCCATATGGCTGTCTTTCCCCATATGGCTATCCTTCTACATGTGGCATGGAATGGCTTTTCTCCTTGCTATGGTAGCAATTGCAATGTCCTAAAGTGCAATAAAGCATGAAATTGAGGCTGAGGTGGCTGCCCAGAGGGGGCTTGCCTGGGCGTAGGAAAGAGTATAACAAAAAAGAGACATAGGCTAACCATCCTCTGTCTGCAAAGCAAAGTAGGAAAAAGGGAGGATGAGATAAGAGTTTTGCCTTGCTAGTTCTTATGGCTGGTGGGAGAAGGGTAAAAAAGTACTCAGCTCTATGTTAAAGAGCCCATTCTGGGATTCAAACACTGAGAACCTATGTAAAGCACTGAATGGAAACAGGAAAACATAAGATAAAATTGATAGAGAAATAGGAGAGGTCAGAGATGGCGTGTGACACCCAGTCCACCAGACAGGACTATGTTGAGAAAGAGCTCAGTTCAGTCGGGTTCTCAGGGCTGGTATGGAGCTTTATTGGTTTTGAGAGACTCATTTTGCTAACTACTGTGGAGGAAGGTGCTCTTGTGGCACAAACCACAGCAGCTGTATGCTGTTAGTTTCATGACATTTTGACATAAGTGAGAGACTTAAGAAAGTAGGAAAGTTAATTGAGAAAAGACCCCCAGAAAATCAGACAAGGCTATAGGAAAGCATCTAAGGCATTTTCTTAATTAGTGATTGATGAGGGAAGACCCATCCTAATATGGGTGATTCCACTCCTGGGAAGATTGTCCTGGATTCTACAACAAAGCAGGCTGAGAAAGACATGAGGAGCAAGTCAGTAAGCAACATCCCCCACATGTAGTAAGGAGTTGCGGGCAGGCCTGCTTTTCATCCTGCCCGGCTCCCGCACAGCTAGCTTAGTCCCAGAAATAACAACACACAAATTGTATTCATTTAAGCACTGCCTGGCCCATTATCTCTAGAGAGTTAGTTACTGACTAACTCTCATATCTTGATATTAACCCATTTCTAATAATCTGTAGCACCACGAGGTGGTGGCTTACCGGAAAAGATTCAGCATGTCTGACCTGGTGGCTGGCTCCGTGGCTTCTGGCTCATAGCCCTCTTCCCAGCATTTTTTTCTGTTTACTCCGCCTACCTAATTTTCTGTCCTATCAAGGGGCCAAGGCAGTCTCTTTATTGACCAATGAAAATAACACAATAGACAGATAACCCTCCTCCATCACCCACAGCCTCTGCACCAGCTCCTGTCTCCAGGATGTCCCTGTCTTGTTTAGTTTCTGTCCTGACATCATCTTTCAGTGGTGAATAGTAATTTGGTAGTATAAGCCAAATAAACCCATTCCTCCTAAATTTGCTTTTGGTCATGGTGTCTCATCACAGCAATGGAAGCCTTAACTAGGAAAACTGTTTTTCATAATATTTTTATTTTATTTTTCAGACTATAATATGATTAAATCCTTTATCCCTTCCCTTCCTCCAAAAATCTTTGCTTTCTTTCTAGCTTGTGGACTCTTCTTTCACTAATTGTTGTTAAATTCTTATTTCTTTACATTATATATACATTATCCTAAATATGTTTATATACATTATCCCAAATATAACCTGCTCGGTAAATACAATGTTACTTACACTTATGTTGTCTCAACTAACTAGTTGGTATTGGTTAACCAGTTAATGTGCCCTTCCCTGGGGAAGACTATTTTTCCCAACCTTAGCATTCCTTAGTTGCTTGTGGTTCCTTGTGTAAGCTGAGGCCTCATGGACTTTTCACCATTTATGGTGGTGCATCTACTGTTCTGGCCTAACTCAGCTCATGTTTAAACTGTCATGTTGATGGGCCTTTCTGGGTGGAGCTTCTAACTTTCTTAGGAGACACTGACAGCAGACTGTCCCGTACAGCTTTCTCCGTCACCCCTTCCCCAGTGTTCTCTGATCTTAGGTGTGGGGGTTGGTTTTCAGATGTATACAATGGGACTGGACTTTACAACTCTGTTTACATTGGTTGTGGTTCTCTGTAACAGTTTCTGTCTTTTGCAAAGAGAAGTTTCTTTGATGGGGGAATAAGGATCACACTTACTTGCGGGTATAGGACAAATATTTAGAATGATTTTAGGGATCATGCTAATTTAGTATTAGGTTCTTCTCCAAAATTCATGACTTTACTAGTTCTTGGTAGTTTCTAGGTTTCCCATACCAGGCATAGTTTCCCTCTTGTTGAGAGGATTTTTAGTTCAATTAGAGAGCTGTTGGTTACTATTAAGTTAAGCTCACCACTATTGTACCCTTAGGGTTATCATGCCCTAATAGCTGTCTTATAGGGAAGTGGTCAGAGACACCTGCAGGTGAGGAGCTTGCAGGGTAACTGAAAGACCAATAAATTGAGAGTGTATTGGGTCTCAAAATGTCTGAATTTAGACATTATATTAGACCAGATTTGCCTGTTTCTGCTGACCGCAGAAGCATCAACAGAGATGAACGTCAACTGATAGAGATAGAGATCGAGTACTGCAGAAGAAAGTTGGCCAAGGATGACATTTTCCCTTGAGTGTGCTGTGTTTGTTTTTCCCCTGGGGAAAACCTCTGAAGACATACTATATCCTGTCCTGTAGTGGAAAGGTATGGGAACTCAGCTAGTCATCTACCAGGTGTGAACTTGAATTTGATGAGCTGTTAAAAAGGATGATACCTCTGTCCTAGTGTTCCTGCCAGGTTTTAATGAGAACATGTGGGTAATCAGCTAGCTTTGATGAATCACAGTTGTTAGGGGCAAAGCTGTTAAATACTTCAGGGCACTAATATAGGGGAGCAATATGATATTTTGTTTAGGATTATAGCGACTTGGAACATATTTGGATTTATTGCCAATCAAGACTGATCAGGAGGAGACAGTTTTCCTTGGGAATGTTTGCTTTATCTGTCAGTGGGGAGATTCAAAAGCATTCTTGTCAGTTGGGGAATGTGAAATAAACTTGGACGTTAGTTCAAGTCTAATCTGCAGCATTAGTTCAGGAAAGTTCCCAGGTCCCTTGTTATCCTTGGGGGTCAATGACAATAGCAAACGGCAAGGTTAAAAAGAACCAAGTTTCTTCACTGCTTTATTTATCTTAGGACAATCTCTCTCTCCTTCTCTTAGAAAATATTGGCATAAATAACAGAAAACCTTATGTCCTGTAATAAGTCTTTTACCTAATAAAATAAATTTTGCTGTAAATATTTTAGGTGTCTGGCATGAGTAACTCATGTAAGAGTAATCTTAAGAATCTTTAAATATAGAACTGTAGGTGTAGTTCAGTTTGCAGATTGTTTGCCTAGCATTCAGGAAGCTGTTTCCACCCCCAGAACTGGACAAGGGATGCATGTTGGCACATGCCTGTAATCCCAAAATTCAGGAAGTGGAGGCAGTAGAACCAGAAATTCAGGCTCATTCCCTGCTATGAACTGAATTTGAGGCTAGCATGGGCTACAAGAGATCTTGACTCAAAAATATCATAAAATACAGTCAAGTGTTGGGTTAAATCAAAGACTTAAAATTATTATATTACAATTACATTTTTACTTGTATGATTATCGTTCTAATGCAGAGATCATAAACCCTCCATAAAGAACAACGAAGTAAACATAGGCTTTAGGTGCCTTTTGTTCTCTGTGTCAACTTTTCAGATCTATTGCTGTAGCTTAAGGCATACTATGCTAATGCTATCCACAGTTCTGTTGCTGTGACAAAATTCTTGAGATGTTCTGCTTAAGGGAGGGAAGATTTTTCTTGGTTCATGATATGAACAGTTTTAGTTCAAAATTAGCTGGCTTCATTGCTGTGGCCTTGAAGGAAGGTGGAACATATTATGGAGAAGGCATGTCAGAATAGAGTTGTTCACATCCAGGCAGCCAGGAAGCAGAAAGAGCGACAGGAAGAGGCCAAGAACAGATGCACAGTTTAAAAGCATTTCCTCAGTGAGCTACTTCCTCCAAGCAGTCCTCACCTCTTCTCATTAATATTTTGTCACCTTAGCACAGGCAAAAGTTATCTAAAGAGGAACCCCAATTGAAAAACTACCTATGTAGGAATGCCTGTAAGCAAACAAATAAACAAAAACAAAAACGAAAAGCTTCAAACCAAAACACCACCAACAAAAAACTACGGGTCATTTTCTCTATTAGTAATTGATGTGGGATGGCTCAAAACACTGGGGGTGGTGCCAGCACTAGGTGGGTGTTGCTGGGTGGTGTAAGAAAGCAGGCTGAGCAAACAAAGGGAGAAAGCCAGTGATTAGAACTCCTCTAGGGCTTCTGCTTCAGCTCTTGCTTTAGGCTCCTCCTAAACTCTTGCTCTTGTTTCCCTCTATGCTGGACTCTAAGTTGTAAGATGTAATTTACCCTTTCCCTCCCAATTTACTTTGGTCCTAGTCTTTATAACAGCAATAGGAAACAAACTCAGACATAACCTCCAAGTTTCCACCACCTCCCTAGAATGCCATCAAATTCTGCATCAATTGATAACCAGGTTAGGGTCCTCTCGATTTAGTAACTTCTTAGTGATTGAATTCATGAGCCGGGCAACATGCATTCAATGTAAGTGCTTTGGGGAAACTTCATACATAATCCACGACACAGCCATAAACAATGCAGAAATATGAGAGCATGGATGCACTCCAATAGAAATTCAAGACCATTTGACATAGGTCATAACTTATTCTTTGTCTTACTCCTCATGCAAAACAACTCCAAAATGAATCAATGACTGAGAACCATAAATCCTATAGGAGAAAATGTAGAGGCAAATTTGTGAAATCTTTGGTTTAGCAATAGATTCTGATATCTGACACCAGAAGTGTGAATAAGTGAAAAAGAAAAAAAAGATAGATATTTTGTACTTCATCAGTGAAATATTAAAAAGACTATGTACACTCAAGGAAATAACTGAGAAAGCTAAGACAACCCACAGGATGAGAAGAAGTCATTATAAATCATGAGCTAGAAATCTAGTTTTTGCAATATATGAAAACTATCATAAAGCAATATCAAAAACTGAACTGTTGAATGGGTAAAATACTTAAAATCAACATTTCTCTAGATATTTGCTGATGCCCAATAAGTACTTGAAAGGATGCTCTGTAGTAAAATGAGTGGCGAGCCATTTCCTGCCACCCGACTAGCTTAACCTCGAAATAATTACACAGAAACTGTGTTCATTTAAACACTGCCTGGCCATTAGCTCTAGCCTCTTATTGGCTAACTCTCACGTCTTGAGTCAACCCATTTCTAATAATCTGTACGTCACCACGAGGTCGTGGCTTACTGGGAAAGATTCAGCATGTCTGACCTGGCAGCTTCTTGGTGGGTGGCTCTCTGCCTGCCTTCTTCTCCCAGAATTCTATTCTGTCTACACCACCCACCTAAGGGCTGCCCTATCAAAAGGCCAAAGCAGCTTCTTTATTCAACCAATGAAATCAACACATAGAAAAAAGACCCTCCTACGCCAATGCTCATTATCTTTGGTCATTAGGTGTATGTAAATGAAAAATACAGTTTATATTACTTTACACACATAAGCATATAATCTATAAAACAAGACAAAATTTAGAAAATAGTAAATTCAGCAAGATATGCCAAAACCAGAATTTATCTACTACTAGTGGAAATATAAAATGGCCCAGTGGCTATTAAAAACATATAGCTGAAGACTGAAGACACATCTCAGTGGTTAAGAGCACTCACTGCTCTGGCAGGGGGGATCTAGAGTTGAGTCCCAGAATATCTATTGGGTGACTCAAACCACCTGTAGCTCTACCTCCAGGTGTATCTGATGTCCTCTTCTGGACTCTGAAGATTTCTGCCCACATATGATGTGCATTCAAACAAACATACAAAATGAAAAATAAAACAAACCTTTAAAAAAATATATCAGTTCCATAGAAAACTGAAGCACAGAATTACTATTTTGTCTAGCTTCCTTTCTCCTAGATAGTGAAAATAATTAGAAATAGGCACTTCTTGCTATGGAATATTTCTCACAATAACAATATTATGTATTAATAACATGAAGACGAGCCTCAAAAACATTTGCTAAGTGAAACAATCCAGACACACAGAGTCACACACTGGAGATGTAGATATGGCTCAGTACTTAAGATCACTTGATGCTCTTGCAGAGGATCCAAGTTCTGATCCTAGCACACACATTGAGTGACTTGCAACATCTTGTACCTCTTGTTTCAGGAGATTCAGCGCCCTCTTCTGGCCATTGCAGGTACTAGCACACATGTGCACATACATGACTATATGTGTAATAAATAAATATAAAAATTGATGCTTAAATATACAAATATAAAATAAATCTTTAAAATGAAATATGATTCTACTTATATGTAATATTTAGAAAAGACACATGTATAGAGAGCAAAAACAGATTGCCTCTTGATAGGAAATGAGGACAAGAGAGGGAGGGAATGAGATGTTTATTGGGTTCACTTTCATTCTAGTGAAATATTTTGGAGCTTGCTTTATGTAATGGTTGTATGAATATGGTTAAGTTTGAATGATCTTTACATTTTAGAATGGCTAGCTTTCCTTTACATGAATTGTCCTCGAATGGAAGGCTGGACAATAAAACACACTAATTAGAGGTAATCAGAACTGAGTAAGGGGCTGTTGGGCTAATGAAGGTAAAAAAGTAAAATGTTTTAGACTAAGGTGAAGATGGAGAAGATGAAGAGTTGATCATCCACAACCAACTGAAGCTGGTACTGATGCTGGAGGAATAGGCAGAGAGAACATGTTGTAGACTCAGGCTTCCGTTTAGCTCACATCCAACTTAATGCTACACGGAGAGGTATTAATGGGAATTCATTCAGGTCAGACTTCCCCTAAACTCATTATCTGACCCTGTTTAAAATGGACTTCCAAGTGCATAAAACCTCTTATCGTTAAGACCATTTATTTCTTTCCAATAAAACTTGAAGTTTTCATTTGATCCATTAAAATTCTTAATACCATCTTTTTATTTCTCTCTTTAAGAAGTCATTTTTTTCATGTTCCAAGCATAATAATTACCTACTTGACAAATGTATTCCTAATTACACAATTACTTTATTATATAGTATCAGCTTAAAAATGCCTGAAGTCTGATATGTTCTGGGAAAGAAATTATTTTATTTAATGTTTAATTTAATTTCCTCTCAAATAGTTATTTAGGGGTTTGGGGAGAAAATGAATTACACATAAAATCTCTAGTGTATAATTTTAATACTGACATACCTGACAGAAATCAGGCAGAATTAACCAGACATTATGAAATGAAACAGAATTGATTAGAATGTCTGACTGGATTGCTGTTTTCTGTGAAGCCTGGTTTGTGTGTGTGCATGTGCATGCATTTTCATGAGTATATGTGTACTCAGTGTGGTAAGAGGAAGTGTCTTAGTCAGTAAGTGGCCTTGTTGAATTTAATGGACAGACATTGAAAATGGGTATTTTAATATCTATGTAGTTTCTGGCCAAATCTTTACAGCAGTGACTACAAGCTCTATATATTAAAAGAATACACAAAGAGGCAAAGTCTACTTTACTTTGAAATGCTATTAATAGCTAACAGAAGCATATTTGTCAGGTCTAAGTTCTGTAACACTGGGAATGAATTTTCAGAATAATGGAACTTTTGATAGAAGTTATATGAAAATCATGTATTGGGGGCATAAGATACTTCTGGAAGTCTGTTGTCTGTAGCGTGATAATCAAAGAGCAAATTTGTTTAACATGTCTGACTCAAAAATGTTATTCCTTACTTTTTTATCTCATGTATTACATCCTGACCTCAGTTTCCCTTCCCTTTCTCATTTTCTTCCCCACTGCTCTCTTTCAAAGATCCAGTTATTCTAGACTTTTAATGACTTTTGTTTATATAGAAAATCTGAAAGATTTCTTAGTTAGCATCTCTAATTTCCCTAAAGGTTGTCTATGTGCAGTCTCAGAAATATGACTATACTCTAAGGTGTTTTCCCTACTAGGAATATGCTGAACAGTCATCAGAAGCCTTTCAACAACTCATGTGTGATAATTCTTTTGGGGATTCTAGTGAACTTCTGTACAGAGATGCCAGTACTTTTCTCAGGTTTGTGTGTTTGTGAGGATTATAGCATCTAGTGCAGATGGAGGTTACACTAAAGAATATTGACTTAGGAATTGTTTCCACACCTTCCACTAATATTTATCTGTTAAATTAATTCCCTCATTATCAAGACAGTACACATCTCCTCTGTTTTTTTTTCTTGCCTTGGCTTTCTTCTTCTTCTTTTTCCACTTCCTTTTTCTCTTCCTCCTCTTCCTCTTTCTTTTTTCTTCATCAATATTATTTTTGTAAGATAGTCTTTAACTTCACTTTCCCTAGTCTTTTCTTTCTCAGACATCACTGGGAAACATTCTCCATTCTTGAGATCTAGGTTGATTTGCTTTAAGCCTTTTAATTCTATGGCCTAAGAGCATTCAATCTTCCCCAAAGGCTAATGGAAGCTTGTGGGATATTTGTAAAATGTGCGAAGATATATTGTTGTGACTGGTGTAATAAAGAGCTGAATGGCCAATGCCTAGTCAGGAGAGAATAGGTGGGATTTATGGGGAGAGGAAGAAGAGGAAATTAGGTGTGTGTGTGTGTGTGTGTGTGTGTGTGTGTGTGTGTATTTTATCAGCAGACTTGGAGTAAGTTTGATGTCCTGTACAGAGAAGGTAACCAAGCCATGTGATAGAATGTAGATTTATGTTTAAGAGTTGGTTGAAAAAAGGCCCAAGCTAAGGCCAAGCCTTTGTAAATAATAATAAGTCTCAATCTCATTATTTGCAGACTGGTGGTTCCAACAAGAAAGCACTACTATAGAAGCTGACATTCATATCATACTTTAGAGGTAAGGAGAGGGGGATGTGGGGAAATGTTCATGTTCTTGACATTGAAACAGGGGTAGGAAATGGGGTCCAACCATACTGAAGCCCGTAGGTCCAATGTAGAGCTCATCCTAGGGTTTCATTTTTAATAAAGTATCAATTATGATATCATTTATTCAAACTCTAATGAGTTAAATTTCACTGGATATCAATTGCAGGAAATGACTCCAGAAGGGGCCCCATTCCTCTCATGTCCTGAGATTTGTCATCTTCTCATTTCTTCTGACCTCTATCCTCCTAATCCACCTAGTAAAATTTTATTTCCCCAGTGGTGATAAACGTTGTCTATCTCTCCATCCTTGATATGGATCATCACTTTAGTATCTTTTAACTTGCTCAGTTACCACTAGGTGTGGAGTACACATGAGCAGGAGTGCATCTACCTCCTTCAACACTTCATTCTCAGTTGAAGAGGCTCAAATATAGCTCTGGATGGATCTGGAATGAAAAGTGAATGAGTGAATAAGTGAATAAATAATAGAATGGGGAGACTTCGTGCATCTGTGGGAATTATTGTGACCTATGGCACCTTTACTCATATAGTTAATGTGTGAGTCAATTTAAACCTGAGTAATAACATCTGCTCAACCCACCTGGGGGGAGTTCGCTTGAAACTCCTAATATCTTTCTCTATCCAAGGTGGGTAATGAAGAAGGTAAAGTGGTTATAGGTGAAACTGATGATGATCAGCGCTAATCCAGATGAATTGAAAATAATCTTAGAAAAAGCAGAAGCTGATGTTGTTTAGAGGCTCTGGGTAGGTTTTAGTCATGAGGAAGATCTTGATTAGGGTCTAGAGTAGTTAAGAGTTTAACTGATAGAGGGGAGTTGAGATAGCTTGCCCTGTTATCTGTGAGGTGGAAGTGAACAGTGCTTGTAGAAAGTCCAGTGAGTGGGCAGGAAGATGTATGAATGTGATGCTTGTAATATCCAAAGAGAGGAATTTGGGCTTGTGCATATAAGTAATGAGAAACCACTATTGGTTCTGGAGAGCTTCTTTCCTGCCAGACACCTTGGTATAAATCAACTCTACCTCTTTCTTTAGGCTTTCAAATGAGAGAATCCAGCCTCACAGAATCTGAGCAGATTTCCCATTTCACATGGTGACCACGTTTCAGGGCTGATCCTCTCTTAGCGTGTGTAATGAGCTTTACGCCTTTTGGCCCTACCCATGGCAAAGAAATAAATTTTGATAATAGACGTGAGAGCACTCACTTTTTAGGAGAAAGGTGACTGGGCATTAAGGAGTGACTGCATTTTCTGCAGGTTGGTAGGCAAATAAGCAGAGAGAAGCATTCCAGAGATTAGGATTTCAATCAACAAATACAGATTTCCTAGAATCTTGGTTCCCCCTGAAGCACAGATCAGCTGATGAACTTCAGGGTAGCAATCTGCAGAGGTTTTGGAGTCCTTATACCATCTCTCATTTTCAGGTAGCAAACTACGTTCCCATAGAACATATGACAGCTCACCACTCTTCTTCCTCACTAATAGCTTTCTGTGGTCCATTAGGAGTTGGATTTTGTGAGAAGTGAGAAGTATGGGTCTAATTTGATTCTTCTACATGCAGTCAATGAAGGAATTTAAAGACCAACCCAACCACAAAACCTTTGATCTAAAACTGTCCTGCCTGCAAGATATGCTTGTGGCATAAAGCTTGTGGGAGTTATCAACCAATATCTGATTTGTACTGAAGTCCACTTCTTGAGAAGGAATCATATTCTGGACTGACTGAGTGACCAAGAACCTGAGACTAGATAATCCATGGACCTATGATAAAACTCAATGCTACTGTTCTTTAAAAAAATCATAGCAATAAAATGACGTCTAATGACTTTCTGCTATACTCATAGATCATGCTTTGCTCAGCCACCCTCAGAAAAGTTTCCTGCTGCAGCAGACAGAATAAAAAATACAGAAACCCACAGCAGGACGTTATACAGAGACTGAGAAACTTTGTAACACTCAGCCTTGTATGTGATCTCCCCATCAAATCCTTCATCTCGGGGCTCAGGGAACCCCCTACTCCAAAGAAGAAGCATAAACAATGTTTGAGACTCATCCCAGAGGGGATGGAATACATCAAGAAAACAAGGACGTCTAAATCAACAAAAGCAACAAATATATGAACTCACAGAAACTGAAGCAGTATGTAAATGGCTTGTGCAGTCTGTGCAAGATGGGGTCCTAGAGTCGAAAGCAGAAGTGGACATATGCCCCATCCCTAAGTCAGAGGCTATTTTCAATTGATAACCACTTGCAAATGAAAATTTAATTTCTTTTAAGAGGTCTCCCTGGGAACCAAACTACTCTTAAGTGTAGACTGCATGCCCAGGAATAGATAGTCAACAGACAAGGAACTCAATGCCATCTTTGGGGGTTCCTCATCTTACAGCATCATGTCAGAGCTTTCCATTTAAAAACTTTATTATTTTAAAATTTTATTTTATTTTATTGGTAGATTCTTTTTCTTTCTCTTTTTATCTTATCCTTCCTTTGTGTATATTTTATAGTTTCTAGTTTAGTGTTTTTATGGGATTCCTAAGGGTCTTGAGGGGAGTGGGTCTCTGTTTCTCATGCCTTCTCTTGTGTTTTTTGTTTTCTGTTTGTTTGTTTGTTCCAATCTTTATATATTAGTTTTTGTTTTAACTTATTATATTTAATTTTATTAAATTTTACTATTATCACTTAGAAGCCTTTATTTTTCAAATGAAAGACAGAAATAGGAGGAACCAGATGAGTGGGGAAGTGGGGAAGAATTGGGAGGAGTAGAGGAAGGAGACAACATAATCAGGACATATTATGGAAAAAAAAGTTATTTTCAATAAAATGAAAAATTAAGAATACTTAATAAAATAAAAGAAGAATAAAACTCAGAAGTAGGTTGATGGAGAGGTGGGGGTAGAGAAGGTGGATCTGGGAGGAACTGGGGAGGGATAGATATGGTGAGAATACACTGGAATTCTCAAAGAATAAATAAATTAATTAAATAAAAAAAGAATTAATTATGGTGGAAACCCATGTATCCCCTAGTTTCCTAGTGATTTTCTGGTAATTAGACTGGTAAAATACTTGAAAGGGAGTCACAATGTTATTCATAGTTTATGTCTGTAAGGGTTGAATAGGTTTCTTCTGCCCTCCATAACATGGCAGTTCTGGGACTCTTCCTTGACTTTCTCTGTTATGGTCACTCTTATCTCACAGGGAGAGGAAGGAACGGTAACAGAGGTTTTACCAACCACTAAGTTTTACATGACAATGTTCAGTTTGGGGTCCAGGGAAATGAATGAACTTAAATGTTTTCACTGAGTGAATTTTCTCTAAGATGTATAATTCCATTTATCATTAAGCATTAATAATAATTAAGTATTGTATTAGGCAATACAATGTGCTTATTGTAATGGATGAGGCATTATGACTGCACCATTATGCAGATAATGGTGTAAATCACAGCAATGGCCTTCCCCTAATGCAAAATCACCCAATGAATAAGTGTAGTATCATTAAAGCAAGGATTAGTGGTGTTACTATGATTTACCTGTGCTTATATACTGATCCTTTCTTCTGGGAAGACCTACTTTTCAATTAGTTGGCTCTGAGTCTTAGAACTGACAAAGAAGCTGGAGAACTGGGGCTTTATTGGGCCAGTTTCCTTCTGCCTCTAGTTATCTGCTCTTTGTTTCTTTGGAGAATATAGATCTATCTAGAAATGTGCTAAAAGATCCATTCTCAAAGACCTCTGAGTATCAGGCCCTTGTGGCTGCAATTCTCACTGCTCAGCTCACTGTAATTGTTCCTCCTTTGATAGCTTAGTACTGTCATCTGGCCTCTACAGTTTAGGACTTTGTCATCATCACTGCTGTGAAGATGGTTTCCCGACAGCATTTCATTCCATAAAGTCCAGCCTCTAGAGGACAGCAGCTTCTGACTTTAGCATCTCCTACTTCCCCACTTCTTTTGGAAAGCATGAATTTATTTTTATTTATTTTATTTTTTACTATCATTTAGTACAATGACATATCTTATCCCTTCTCTTTCCTCCCTCTAAACCCATATACCCCTCCCTGATCTCCTTCAAATTCAGCGTCTCTTTTATCAATTACAAGCATACATATTTGTGCATATACAAATATACTACTAAATATAATCTGTTCACTCTGCATAATTTTTGGTATATATGTTTTCAGAGTTGACCACTGGTACTGAACGATTGATTGATGTGGTCCTTCTTTATGAAGACTATTTTTTCTCACTCAGAATTTTTTTTAACTTTCTTGAGGACTTGTGGTCTTTTCTCTCTCTGCTTTCACATGTCTGCTGGTGTCTTTCTTGTAAAATCTACTTTACATGGAATTTTGTTTTAATCTTTTCTTTTTGTTGTTTATTTTAATAATATTTCCCATTTTACTTCATGGTTCAAATATTCCTTCGTTGCTTCTGTAAAGTATTCACAGTATGCTGTTTTTCTGTCATCTCTGAATTCTGGCTTCCTTCCCCCTTTTTTATCTGGACTTTCTCTTTACTTTTTCTCTGTTCTTCTATGCATTTCAGTATGGATTCCATTTCTCCTAGATTTTTCCACCTATGGAACTTTTTTCCTACAAGGAACTATTTTATAACTTACTAAAACCAAACTCTTGGAGCTCTGAACTTCTATGTCCTTGTTACTGTAATATTTAAATCTTTTGTTCTCAAGTTGAATATATGTTTAGTACTGAGGAAGCATAACATTAATTAACTATTTCATAGCTGTTCTTGCCATAACCTACAGAACTGTTAAAGTTATTCAGGTTTGTAGAATTCCTACATGCTTGCTTGTGTTTTTACATTCATGAGAATACTTTGTCAGCATCATAGGTGTTGGCTTCAAAAATTGATGCCATTCTACATCTGCTAAAATGCTATGGTAGCTTGTGAAACTCTGTTAAAGATATTATATCTCAGATCATTGGCTGTCAAATTTAAACCATAGAATATTACTGTTAAGTATTTACCTTTATTGCTATTATTCTATAGGTAAGGGCATGATGACTTATAGACACTGGATACATTTCCCAAAGTTGAAATTTGTGAATATTGGAATAAGTTCTAAGCTTAGGCATTTTTCCTTTAGAGCACTCATTATTCATCACGCGACTGTCTTTGATAAATATCACTCCAGGTCCTGTCAGCATACTCACATTGTAGATGTTATGAAGCTTAGAATAGTGATAATTTCCTTCAAAATGGAGGGGAAAGAAAATCTGGATGTTAGCTATGCAGAGTGATACTTTTGAGAATTTGAAAGAAAAGCAGAGTGTGGGTTTTTTTGTGAAAAAGAATGGGAGCCAAAGAATGATGGAGTGATTCATGGACGCGATCAAGGCACACCATCAGGGAGGGCACTGCAGACTCTCAGGTTCAGTCTGGGCTTTGGATCTTATTGATTAGGTAATGAATATTCTTTAAAGGGATTTTAAAATATGTCTAAAATAACACAGCATTTTAAAATAGAGGCCAAATCTTACAGAGCTACTAGTTTTCTTTTAAATTTATTTTTAAGGCATTATATGATCAACAAAGAACATAACCAGGATAGGGAAGGGTCTGAGGGCTGAGTGTGGATGGATAAATGGGTAGGGTCAAAGGATGGAGGCATTCAAAGGACGCTGTTAACATTGAGAAGAAGTGGGGTGAGCAAGCATTCTTGCCATACTTGATACCACAGGAACTTTACATAGTGACGTCATTTGGTTTGAATGGAACACCATACCGAAATTGCATCTAAGATATTTGGGGCAATAATGACTGTACATTTTTTCCATTTATGCTGGTTAGTCTTTGAGTTCCTGTGTTTCCATGATATGAATTTGTGCTGAATTTTCAGTGTTCTACAGCATGAGGCACTTTCCCTATTCTTACTGAAACTAGCAAAGAAGTAATGGAACATGGAGGGAATGGTGATGCCTGTAATTCATACATTATTTTTGCATTTGTTGCCCTATACAAAGTCTTGTGTGTGTTTGTATATATGTATGTGTGCTTGTGTTTCATGGAAGACTTTACAATTTTTAATAAGTGTCATTTAAAAATAAATCAAATTCAACTCTTTGTACTACCAGGTATTTTCTGGGAGAACTTGAACACTTAATACAAGTCCTCCATTTTAATTTCTGATTTCTCCTGGTTGTCTTGGTTACGATAGAATAAGCAATGTCAATGAATGCTGCAGAACAAAGGGTATTTACTATTGCCCTAAAGCAGGTGCACATCCGGTCAGTCAGCAATGTTTTCCAAGAAGTTGTTGTGAAGGAAATGTTTGTTCCTAATTATGGCATCCTTCACTGTAAAGGAGAAGCAGTTATGTCAGGCTGGTTTTGAGTTCTCACTATATACTCTGTGGGTAATGCCAAAGCTCTATGACAGCCTCTAAAACATACCAATAACTTCAATATCTGTTCTGGGATCTGTCCTGGCATTTGCAATATAAAGATGACAAAGCCTCAATCTTCCTTGGAGTCATTAAGGTCTCGTCTCACACAATCTTTTTGAACATTCTATTTGGTGAAGAACTTCCAGACTTCTTCTGAAAGTGGTTAGTATATAAGTAACTTCCTGTATGTCATAAACATTTATAATTGTAATATGACCTTTACTACAAACCATGCAAAGACATTGATGGATCCTACTCAGCTTTCCATTTCTGCAAGTGTTATGACTTCAGTGTTCTTTAATAAAATAAATGTCACTAAAAGAAATACATTGTGTATATGTGAGGGAATAGGCAGACAGAGAGACAGAGACAGAGGCAGAGACAGACTTATACAATGAAAGAGTAGTACAGAGGCAGAGACAGAGAGAGAGAGAAAGGGAGAGAGAGGATAGAGAGCTAACATATGAACAAATGTGTGCGTTAGTGTGGCTCTCTGTGTGTATGTTCAGCCCAGAGACTGGTGTTGGATATCTTTCTCTCACCTTATATTTTGAGACAGGATCTTTAACTGAATCTAGAGCCTAATCATTAGCTATACTGGACGACCGGCAAGATCCAGGAAGCTGTTTATGCTTCTCCAGAACTTGGTTTTCAAACATATGCTACCTCACCACATCTGGATTTTACCTGGGCACAAAGGATCTGAACTTAGTTGTTATTGCATGACTTTGCTGATCCATCTCCTCAACTCTGTGAGAATTATCTCACTGTAAACATAGCAATATAGAAATGAAAAACTTAAATACCACAGTGAGTGATACCAAACTATCCTCAAAAATGTAAAAAGCAATTGTCTGGGGTTGTAGAGACTAGAATGCCTAGTCTATTTCTCTCTCTCTCTCTCTCTCTCTCTCTCTCTCTATATATATATATATATATATATATATATATATATATATATATATATATCAGATACGGTATTGCCAATAAGCCTAGAAACACAATATAGAAAACTTAGGACATATCCTGGCATGTATGTAATGAACTTCATGGAGGTGAAAGTATGTATTGAAGAAAATTTGTGGATACAGGTTGCTTTTTCCCAGGTTATCCTGAAAACACTTTGGGAAGTAGATTCTCTGCCAGTGAGTGATAAGGAGATGGAGTTGGGTAGATTTGGGTGACATCCAATCACAGAAAAAGGAGTCAGTGTCTGGTCCACAATACATGTTTGCTCTGAATTCAGTCATGCTGAAGATGTTAAAGTGAAGAATACTGTTGTGGAAAAGATCCCAACACAAATAATCACAACATCTCACCGGACCCTAGAAACATTCCTCATGTTTCGTCCTGTCATGGAAGTAGATTATCTTTGCCTTCAGATTTCTCCCTTGGAATTCCTGATAGTGCTATTGTTTTCTTGCTTGTCTTTTAATATTACTTTTATAAGTAAGAAAAAGAAAAAGACTTGTGTGTACATAGAGTATCTCTAGGGTCTGCTGCTGTCTTGAGTGATGTGCAATGTAAAGTTTCCAACGTCTCTCCAAGGTAGTATTCTCATTTGGCAAAACTCTACTTTAGGACCCATAATACACTGCCAGTATAAGGTCATTGATTTTTAATTCAAGTAGATATTAACATAGGATTTGATTCAAAGCAGATTTCATACCAGAGTAAAATATGAGTTAGTGAATGAAAGTGAGGAAATAAGAAGGAATAAAAAGGGGGAAAGCATATGTAAATGTTAATGTATTTTGTTCCAAAATTATCTCTTAATTTACAAGAGGAGGAAAGTATACAATGATTATAGAAACTAAAATAGATGTTTCTATCAGTGTGTGTTTGTGTTTGTGTGTGTGTGTGTGTATGTGTGCAAACAAGCATCTGTGTGTTGATACTTGGGGGGGCTGCATGTGGACATTTGTGTGAAGGCTAGAGATTTTGCTCAGGTATTATTACAGTTAGATATCTGAGACAGTTCTCTTACCAACCCTTAGAGACAGTGATTAGACTAGACTTGCTGGTCAGAGGGGCAAGGATATGTGTGTCTCTATTGTAGAATTATAAGTACCTCCTATTCCACTTAGCTTTAACTATAAGTTCTGGATATGGATACAAGTTTTTATGTTTGCATAGCCAAGTTTAACCATTGAGTGGGTCAAATTCTCATTCCAAGGTCCATATCTTTGACTAAAACTAAGAATTGTCAATTCTTCAGACACACATACCCAGTATAACATATTATCTATGGGCTGATATCAGTTCCAACTTTTTAGTTCATTTTCAAACCTAGCAAATTAACTTCTTAATTTTTGTTTTTTTTTTGTGGGAAAGGTGGAAAAACACTTAAGAAACAGAATGGAAATGTATATTCTTGTTTATGTTCTCTTTCTGTGTTAAAAATTTTCATTTATTTTTATGTTGTTTCTTCTTTGAGAAATTTGTGTGTTTACAAAGAACAGCATGATCTTATGAACTCCATATTTTCTATGTCTAACTACTTCTGGATCTCCCCAATATATCCACCTCCCACCTTCATGTCTCTTTCCTTCCTTTCCTCCTTCTACTTCTTTGGTGCTTGGCATATATGCTCATGGGTTGTCCACTGGAGCATTGGCAATCTACTAGTGATAAAGCCACAAAGAATAATAATTCTCTTTCCCATAGAAAAAATGGGAAGCTATCAAATGCCAATAGGTTCTTCGTTAGGATTTATTTTTCTCTATATATTTTATAGACTTTAATGGGTGTTAACAATGGTGCAAGCAAAAGACTGAGTTCCTCTTACAGACAAAACAAATGAGTCCTTGACTGTATGCTGGAACATGGTCCAAGAATGGAGTCATATAAGATTTGAGTACTTGTAACAAACCTCTAAGAAACCAAGAGACATATGACCTCAGTTTCTTCAAACACAGAATTATTCTTGAGAATTCTTTTGTGTCCTTGCAGGTGTAGCAGGCAGTAGTGAATCTATTTCAGGTTATTCATTACAACTGCCTATTGCTATTTGTTTTATGCCTCTATGAAAGATACGTTTTTTCCCCATGTGGCTTTTCTGCCATGTGTATCTTTTCTTTGTGATTATATGCTTTACTCACGTGACTTTCCTTAAGTCTCAGAGTATAAATTGTCTGATGCTTTGCAGAAAGTTGGCTGTAGCCTGAGACTTTAGTCTGTATTATTTATCACCTCCATTTGCCCAGGACTCACTGTCAATTGACTTACGAGAAGCAATATTAAAAGTGTAGAGTTTGCAAGATGAGGGACAAAAAAGTCTAAAGATGGATATATGACTAATATATATATATATATATATATATATATATATATATATATATATATCATGTTAATCTACTATTATTTTTTAGGGATTGGTACAAATGACAAGGTATAAGGAGTCATAGAGATTACATACGGATGGAAGACAAAGAACTCAAAAATCTGGCCCATGTGAGTAGCACACCTTGAAGCAACTGGTAGTCATTCTATTCTACCCATCAGTAGACATCGCTATTTCAAACTTATGTGACCATACCTGGAAGGCAGAAAGAGATGCCACTCATGCACTAAAACTCTACTAGATACAGAGTCTTCTTATGATTTTTGGAAAAGGGAAAATATAGAGTATTCTTAGTTTTTTTTCTCTTGGGCTTGGTTGGGGGTTTAGTTTATATAGACACAACGTGCTCCTTATCAGTCTTCAGAAACAATGGCTGAACCATAAAATCAGTGTCAGCTGGAAGTCATTTACTAGTAAAGCTGTTTGGCATTGGTGGGAAAATCTTTGCCTTTACTGAGTAACATCAGTCATAGTTTTGATAGCCATTCTTCCTAAATTCTTATATCTATCATAGCATACTTATTATTTGCTGACATTTTGTTCCAGGGATTATGTTCGGAGGATCATTATTATCTGAAATTTCCAAAGTATCAAGTAAAGGTAATTTCACAGCATGAGTCAGAAGTATCCATACATATGATTTAGTATATCATGATTATCTCTTTTAATTCCTGATTCAATATATCATGGTTATACATTTTAATTCAATCTTAATATGCAAAATTAATATCTAGATATATTTCATCTATTTTCTATGCTTCTTTAAACTTCAATTCTTTCCTATAAAATGGAGGTAATAATTTCCATGATTGAAAGGTTGCAAAGACTGAAAGATAATATGAGCCAGGTTTTGTGGAGTACTCTATATTTGCCATGCATTCTTTGTTTTCTGACCTCTTATAATAGAATTGTATGCAGAGATGTCCTATGCATGAGAATCCAAAACTTCTACTAATCTAACATGGTTGAATTTCTCTTTAAACCTTGAGAATGGTGTATCTCATCTTTAGATAATGTTAGAGCCAGAAAAGGCCATTTAGATGGTTTACTTAATATAATTTGATCATTTTATAGAATAAGAAACGGTGACCTTAAAGGCTTAGTGAATTTTAAGGTCATTTTGCTAGCTGGTAGCAGATAAAAAAATTGAATCTATTACAGCTAATTTTTACTCTGTTATCCTATCTAATAGCTGAAATTAAAGATGTCATGATTTTTCTCTGGGTTGTCTTCTTGCTAAATTTTTTAATAAAAGAAATGAAAAAAAGATCTGATCTTTTATTCCCATTTTATCTTGGCTCAAGATTACTTACCCATATTTTAAATAATTGGACAGCAGAAAAGGTCAAATTATGGATGTACTTCAAAGAACAGCAAGAACTGAAAAATTCCACATGGTCCAAATGTCTTCAAGAAGAATAACCTATTGTAGAGTCTATAAGGGTTCCAGCAGGAAAACAGAGCTACCACACAGACCAGGAACTAGGTACACATAGCAGATTACCAACATCATGACCAAGAAGAAGACTAATGAAAGCCCTAAGAGGAGAATAAAATCAACATCTTATAGTGTTCATATAGTATTCAAATAAGTACAAAGAAAATTGAAAGAAAACCCCACCATCGTTGTTTGTTTACAAAAGAAGCATGCACTTTTCAATCTGATGTTGTATGACTGTTGATCTGTGATCAGCAGCCAGATATTAGTGTGTAGAGGTGTTCAGGTGACAGGTTAGCATTAGGATTCGTGATGCTTAGTGGAACTGGAAGTGTAGACGTGGTGATTCGTATTTATGTGGCTTCGGTGAAGACCAAGACTCTTTTCAAATATAAAGTTGAACATCAGTGACTTCTGTACCAATCACAGAGTTAGCCAAGACAAAGGTAGAGGTTTTTCCTGGATCTTTTCGATGCACCTTGGGAGATAAGGTATCTCCACTATAAGGACACTGGTCAGAAGAATCAGCAAATCAACAGTGCTAGTATGTGAAACAGGCAGTAGGGTCATGTAAGTCAAGGCTAGATGAAATCCTTCAGGGTGTGGTAAAGGAGGATTTTACTTAGAATGGCTGTCTCTCTTGTCCTGATTATTTCAGGACTGATGCTGATTGTCATAGCAGATCACTTTATGGCATCATCTAGTACTGAACATTTTGTGTTCCTACTCAAGACACACAGAGAATTAGAGACATGAATACTGCTTTTCTGCTTTCTAGACTCTCAATGTCAGGGAGATGTGCAGGAGGCTCTTCAAACTCAATTTAACACCACATAGGATATTTGCATTATACTACTGGACACTTTCCAGCCTCATGTCTTCATCTCTGTCATAAACACACTCTCCTATTTCTCCATCATCCCGTTTTTGTATTGTCTTCTTAAGCATTCTGCTGTCTTCTCAAACTACTAAATTATTCAAGTATTTTGCTAGTACTAGCAATGGCCAGACTTTTAATTTACCAGTTCCTTTCATTCTCATCTTTAGGTGATTCAGCATTTGCTCCCTGATGAATTATGTCTATCTGGTAAAACTAATGCTTCTCTTTAACTTTCTAACAGTTAACTTGGGCTTAAACATCACAACTTGCTATATAATTTAAAAGAAAAAAAGAGATACTTAAAGAGCTTCTTAATTTTCATAAGACATAAGGTGTGGTTGTTATCCTTAAGTGTTAGCATAAACATTATTCAATGGTGTAATGGCTACTGTGAAGAAAAAAAATGTGCTATCTTCTCAGTGTACTTAAATTTTAGATCGGATAAACAACACATGCTAAAAAGTTAAGGAAAGAACTACATAAAGTTGGAATAAATACCCAGTAGATAACTAATTAGGCTGTAAGGTAAGGGTGTGTGTGTGTGTGTGTGTGTGTGTGTGTGTGTGTATACAAGTGTGTGTGTGTACAAGTGTGTGTGCATGAGAAATGACAGCATGTGTTTATATAGAAGAAACCCATTAGAAGCTACTTGTGAGAACCCTGAAATATTCTTTGGCGACTTCAATTGACAATAAACTAGTTTATAGTTATTAAGGGATTGCTTTTCTCAGCTTAAACAGTAGCTATTAGTTTTAATAATTACTTGGAACAATCACCACTAGCCTCCTGGAGTCACGCTGGCTTTTCTCCAAAGGGAGTTTTTTTTTTTTAATTTTTCCACTATTAATAGATATGTTTCACAGCATGAGCTATAAACTACATAGATATTTTCACTGTAGGAAAGGGTAAGATTCCAGTGTACATAAAGCAGAAGTTGGCTCTGGGATACAAGGCCTCTGTCCTTGCAGAATGTGTAGTTATAGACAAAATATCACTACTTGTGTACCATGTATTTATGTGTTTATTGTACTTGTCCTGGAGGCAAAGTTTGATGGAGCTTATGACAGGAAAAGAGGACTCTACAGATGTATAGCCCCAATTTTGTCATGTGCAGACCATAGATGTAGGTGCTCCCATTGAAAGAGTGTTAATGACTAGTTTGAATAGGATGTTGGTGTGATAACCAGTCACATAGAGGGGCTGGGAGCATTAATTCTAGTTTTGGACCAATACGGTGCAACCATAGTAGATAATGAGATGATGTCTGACAGTTCCACTCTTGATGTTTCTGAGAGGGAAGATGGGAACTTTATGGCTCTGGAACATCTGGAGACCATGGCAGCAATTTCTTGGCTTCTTTCTTGATTCCCGTTGACGTTCACCTGTCTTAGAACTCAAAGAAAAAAAAATGGATGGACTGGGATGTAAACTTGTAATATAAGTGTCATCAGTTGGGGGGAAAGTAAAGCTGCCTGACTTACCTTAATTCCAAACTTCTCAGCTTTAGTTCATAAGTTTTGCTGCACAGAAGAACATGGAGAGTTAAGGATGGATTAATTATCACCTTCCTGTTCGAATGTATAAAATCGCCAAACCCACAGTGTTTTTGAGCCAACATTTTAAGCCCCAGAGATATGTAGGGATTAAGAAGGGGTACACTGATGACTCTGGGAGCTGTTGTCTACTGAAGTCAGTTCTGTAGGATGTGCACACCACACCCCAAGGAACACACTGGCTTTGGATTTTTGCAGCTCCTCCCAGTCTCCAATTCACAAAGTCTTTTCTTTGTGTGTGTTTTTCATTCTTGCTTCCTAGAGCCAAGTGTCCAACCATCTCTCCCCATTCTATCCCTTCTATCCCCAATACCTTCTTACACTTCTTTCCACTTTCTTCCTCCTCCTTCTCTTTCTTCCCTCTTTCCCATATCTTTCCTCTTCTTCCCATTCTTCATTAGTTCTATTTTATTTGTGGAAGAATATAATTTGCTAATAAATGTACACCGTGATATTATGTGAAGGGTTTCCTCTGAGTCAACTCATTCGCATAGTGGACTCAATTTCAGGAAAAATAAGTATGACCAATAATGTGCTGGCAGGAAGCCCTAACTGCAATGACAAATGGATGAAGAAAATTACCCTAAAAGAGATTTTCTCTCCTCGGGTCAATTTCTCTCTAGACTAAAATTTGTAACTCCTGCTGAAATCAGCTATATCAATAGTCAGCAAGATTTGCTGCATTCCTGTGGTCAAATTCACCAGAAACTAGAACAAAATAAGGATGCAAAATATGAGCAATGGCTTTCTCAAGAAGAATAATCCTGTCCTCTGGGTGGAAAATTAAACTTAATATTGGTAATTGGGACTTCTTGTCCTAGAACTGTGATCAGAAGGGAACATCCTTGCAAGAATCATCACAAAATTCTCTGATTGCTCATCACTTCAAGTACATGGATACTTTTTCATAAAGGGTAGTAGAGTATAACTTCTTCTCATACCCTAAACAATAATAAAACAAATAAAAACAAAACACTCTGTTTTAATATAAGTTTAGAACATTGTAATTGAGGTCTTTTACTAATTACAAACACCACCCATCTATCACAGAATTCTTTTTAACAGAATTTATATAGAATATAAATATTACTGCTTTGTGGTAGACTAATGTCTTGGTATTAGCACTCTAGAACATGTAAAATGCTTTTGTTCTTTTGGGAATGATGTCACCAAAAATGTCCCTTATTTCTCCTGCAGGTGTGAATAGAACCCACTTTAGTTCCATGAAGTGTTATTGTTTGTAATACACAATTCATGAATCTTTCCCACTATAACACTTTAAACAAATCTTACATTTGGGCACTAATACGGTCATTTCACAGAAACGAGAGATGAAATTATTTGCCCAGTGACACCGAGTTAGCAAACGATGGAACTAGAGTACCGTCTGTATAAAAAGCCCTACCACAAGGTTTTATTTTCATGCTGCTATGATGACTTTTTCACATTTTTCTGGGCCCTCTACTTGGGAACACAGTTGCTGAACCTTGTATGTAAAACACCCTTCATCCTCCTCATACTCTGGGTAAAATGGTGCCCACCATGCTTTCATAGTCTCAGAAGTTGCTTCTCTACATCTGTTTTTACAATCTCAGGGGCACAAATGCAAAGGCTTCTGATATTTATACACCTTGATTGAATGAATCAGCCCCTTACCTGTTCTACCAAGAATTGAATTCCTGCCATTTCTCTTTACAGATCCCTCTTCCCCTAGTCTCCCAAGTCCCCACTTCACCAATTCCAATAGGCCAGTATGCCTCAGTGTTTCCAAAGGCTTTTACAAAATCAACTTGTTAGTAAAATGACTTACCATTGGATAAGCTTACATAGCAACACTGAGCCATCCATACCTTTTTTGTGCTTAAGAACCTACTGTCTTGTGAAGTTAATAGGGACCCTCAGATAGCTCAAAAAAGACATCAAAATGCAGAAAACATTTTGATGCAGACTGAATTGTTTTAATTATTATTTTATTCTTGATGATATCATACTTGTATATGATGTATATGATCATATTTATTCCTCCCTAGTCTCTTTTCCATCCTACTTCTGGCAACC
Source organism: Myodes glareolus (assembly GCF_982192425.1). Classification (NCBI taxonomy): domain Eukaryota; kingdom Metazoa; phylum Chordata; class Mammalia; order Rodentia; family Cricetidae; genus Myodes; species Myodes glareolus. The sequence goes on from NC_142032.1 coordinate 9,277,693, forward strand.
CAGTTATTCCCCACTGGCCCCCTTCTTACCCTAATAACCCTCAATTACCTTTATTTTTGTTTCAGGCCACATGAATGGAGTCCTAGATGCTATGTGTTCATGACTGAAACAATCACATCGTATCTAGAAGTTAACGTCCCACTGCATATATCCCATACTTCAGCTCTCACAATCCTTCCACTCCCTCTTCCATGATGGGCCTCGTCTAGGTTTTGTGAGGGGTGACATAGGTGTCAAATATGGGGCAAGAACTCAGTAATAAGTTGTTCTCAACACTTTGACAAGTTATGAATTCCCAACTTCAATAGTTTACCTATACTGAGGGAGGCTTCTATGATCAAAGGTTAGAGCTGTCTCTGAATAATAATATAAATATTTGGAAGGCCATTTAACTACAGCTCCAAGGTTAAATTTTTGATGATGAGAATGATTGGAGGTAAAATAATTAGATTTCCCTAAAATAAATTATCGAAGTATTGTAAATACAGTAAGGGAAATTTCTTCTTAACAAGGAGCTCCTTATAAACTTCACTGAATGTCTTTTAAAAATGCACACCATGACCATCTTTTATATTCCCTAATAAGCATAAGAATTTTTTGTCACCTGCCAAAGGTGTTGATTGAAGCATTCTTGCCCTTGAGTTAGGAAAAAATACAACTTCAGGAACATGGTAATTCTTATCTTGTTGACCATTCTCTGTGCTGCAGGTACCATTTAAAGATGCCTCAGTTAAAAACAAAATATAAAGAAACAATAACTTCTATTGTTTTGTCTTGAAATTTCTCTACTGTCATAGTTTTGAGGAAAAAAAATCTATTGAGAAACCAGAAGTTATCAGTGGGTAATACTCTTTGGTTTCTCTGGGTGGATTTAAGAGACAGAATGTCTCTCCATTATGTTTCTGTTGACATGATAAATGACACCAGGTCCAAGGAAACTTGTAAAATCAAGTGTTCACTTTGGGAGTTATATTTCCACAAAGTTAGAGCATGGCCATCAATGGTGGGGAAAACTGCAGCAGGCCTACAGACATGAACCTTAGATCAGTACCTTATAATTCAAATCTCGTCCTTACACACAAGGTAGAGAGACCTGACTGAATGGTGTGGTCTTTTGAAACCTTCAAGCAGTGATTCTCAACCAGAAAGTTTGCAAATTCTTTGGGAGCCAGATGATCCTTTCATAGAGTTGGATAAGACCACCAGAAAGCACAGATGTTGATATTATAATTCATAACAGTAGCAAAATGACAGTTATGAAGTAGCAAATAAAATAATTTTATGGCTGGGGTCGCCATAACATGAGGAACTGTACGAGGAGAGTTCTAGAATCAAGTCTCTTGCAAACCCTAAAATGGCTCCCTTAATTAAGATATTTACTTCTCTGCTCCCATATCCACCCTTCCTCCATCCCACCCTTCCCATTCTCCCAAGCTCTCCTGTATTCTCCCCTTCTCTCTTCTCACTACCCATCTCCCCTTACATCCACCCCCCCCACACACACCCATGCACCCAAGTTTTTCATGGCAATCTTGTCTACTTCCAATATCCAGGAGGATAACTTCATGATTTTCTTTGGGTTCACCTTCTTATTTAGCTCCTCATTTGGACCTTGGGAGCTAAGCCCAGTGCTCCAATGTGGGTCTCTGTCGCTATCTCCATCCATTGCCAGATGAAGGTTCTATGATGATATGCAAGATATTCATCCAAATGAGGAGCAGAAGGAGGGAGAACATGAGCAAGGAAGTCAGGATCACGAGGGGTGCGTTCACCCACTGAGACAGTGGGACTGATCTAATGGGAGCTCACCAAGGCCAGCTGGACTAGGAGTGATGGAGCATGTGATCAAACTGGACACTCTGAATGTGGCTGGCAATGAAGGCTGACTGAGAGGCCAAGGACAATGGCACTGGGTTTTTATTCTGCTGCATAGACTGACTTTGTGGGATCCTAGTCTGTTTGGATGCTCACCTTTATAGACCTGGATGGAGGAAGGAGGACCTTGGACTTCCCATGGGGCAGGGAACCCTGACTGCTCTTAAGACTGGAGAGGGAGGGGGAAGTGGAGTGGGGGAAGGAAAAGGGAGGTGGGGAGGAGGTGGAAATTTTTAATAAATAAATAAATAAATTAATTAATAAAAATTTATACAATGGTTACAATTTTTAGACCACACATTATGGTTATACCTTCCTATGCCATTATACATAGAAATTAAAATTAGTTAGATTTTTTTTAGAAAAATTCACATCAAAATTGTCTTGTTATAATGAAAAAACAAGCTGTTTATAGGAATATTTGTAGTCACACAAATAAAATATAAAGCATATCAAGTAAAAAAATAATATTAGTTATTACTATAATAATGTGTTAAATAGAACCCACTCTTTCATTCTTATTATGGAACCAATAAGTGGTTATTTGAATTATTTAGAAAACTTACTCTCAGTTTTACCGAAAGAGGCCAGTAAATATCTAATGAGAGGGGGCTTAAGCTCCAAATTGAAGGAGAAATTTTACCAAGTGCATCCAGACGATGAGGGAAGCAGGCATTCTTCACAGGAGGGGCTACATGTGTGAGTTTAGAAACATTAATTTGCAGAGTAGCTCCCTCCTAGAACTGCATGAAGGTGCTATGGTTCAAAGTTATGAAGATACAGAACTACAGAGTTTGGAATTGTGGTAATTCTCTTTCCAAGGCATTTCCCCTGCTCTGCATGTAAGTAACCAGCATCCTAATTTACCATGTTGAGTTTCTCAAGTGGAACACTGTCATATCCATTGCTTCTAAATGAGTACTCAGAGCACATGATATTTATGATACTTGATTTTAAACCACTTTTCTTTGGAAACTTCATCTCTATATTTTGGAAAATCACAAAAAATTGAGATAGTAATAAAAATATAAAATGTAATTGAAATAAAGATACCAAAATTAGGTCTGGGTTTCAGGTATTGCAAGTGCATTTAAGTTTAATGTCCTTTCTGATTCCCTCAAAGCTGTTCTCTGTAACTTGATTTTGTTTGGTCATTTATCTCCTCTTCCCTCCCCTGTTCCATCTTACATTTCAAAGTGAATGAAACCAACCCACTTGCTGTAATGAGAACCTATGCAAGCGAAGCTATGGCAGAAGCCGGAAAGTCTATAATTATGATTATATTCAAGCTGTTTTCCCTGGTGGACCCAGATTGTTTTGTATATAACTAGAGAGCAATTAGGCTCAAAGATGAGGCTGGATAACCATCAGGATTCTGAGCTGGTAAAGACAGGGCTCACACTGGCTTTTCCGTACCTTCTATGGTTGTACACAGAAATGTTATTGCTGTGTGCTATCTGCCTCTAAATTGCAGCAGACTAGTTTAAAGTGAAGGCTGAGGGGTCGTTTCTGAAGCTCTCTAAGAACTAATTAGTAGTTGTTATGTTGACTTTTCTCCTTCCAGGAGCATTGGGCTTACATGGCTCTTCTCTGTGGCAGTGGATCTAAAACCTTAGTTATTGGCAGAGCCGAGAAGTGAAACATCAAGAGAATCATGTGACACAACTCCCATTCTACATCTCCTTTATAATAATCCTGCTTAGTGTTCAGCCTTGCCTCCATTTGGGTAAACTCACCAGCTTCCTTCAGAACCTCACTTGCCAACCACATATAAATGATTTGCTCATTGCATTTAGTTTTCTACCTTGCTTGGTCAGATTGAGAGACAAGAAAAAACATGCTATTTAAACTTTTATTTTTAAAAGTTATCATTAAAAGCAATGGACTTGATTACAGAATTTTCATGCTTACTTTATTTTTGTACCCTGCCTCTGACACCAGTCCCTTCCTCTCTTAACCCTTCCTGGCTCATCCCATTCCTCTTCTCCCTACTGCCACTTCTACTTTCATGTTACATTTGTTCATCCCTTAAGACCTCCTTACTCGTTTTCACCAACTTTGCCTTCTTTTAATATCATGACCTACATTCACATGCATGCACATATAGAAACTAAAATTGAGGATCTGCACAGGAGAGAAAATCTGTGTTGTTTGTTTTTCTGAGTCTGTGTTACTTTGTTTGACATAGTAACTTCCAGTTCATCATTTTTTTCTGCAATTGTTATGATTTAATTTTTCTTTTAGAGTGGAATGAAGTCCTTCTGTGCACATATACCAGATTTGCTTTATCTGAACGTTAATTGACATCTATGCTAGTTACATTTCCTAGTTACTGTGTACAATGTAGCAATAAATATGGATGTGCAAATGCCATTATGGGAGAACTTAGAGACCTTTTGGCATTTACTCAGTTCTATTTTAGATTTCTGAGGAACCTCCATGCTGATTTCTACAGTGGACACGTTAATTTGCAATCCTAACAAATGTGAATAAGAGCTTCTTTTTCTACACAGCTTCACTAGCAATTGTTGCCATTTGCTTTCTTATTAGTCATTCTGACGGAGAAGAGAAGAAATCTTAAAACACTTTGAATAGATTTTTACCAATTAAAGCACAGGAGACCTCCTCAAGTACTGACAGATGGGATTGCATGACATTAAATAAACCTGCACATTGTTGGAAAGCATCAGTAAAAAAGCACCCTCTAGAAGGAAGAGAATCTGCAGTTGGTTGTTTTTGCTCTTCTAGCTCTTGGGGCCCACAACCCAGCTCCCAAATAAATAAATATGGGGGCTTATTTATGAATGCCCACCTTAGCTTGGGTGATTTCTAGCCAGTTTTTCCTTAAATTATTCCATCTATATTTTGCCTCTGGGCTTTTATGTTTCTCTATTCTACATACCTTTCTTTACTTCTTACTCTGTGGCTTGCTCTGTAGCTATGAAGCTGGGTGGCTGGCCCCTAATGTCCTCTTCTCCTCCTTTAATTTTTCCCCATCTGCTCTTTCTAGATTTCTACTCCTATTTGTTTTCTCTGCCTTCCAGCCCCCGCCTATTCTTTCTCCTGCCTTGCTATTGGCCATTCAGTTCTTTACTAGACCAATCAGGTGTTTTAGACAAGCAAAGTAACACAGTTTCATAGAGTTAAACAAATACAACATAAAATAATGCAACACATCTTGGCATCATCAAACAAGTGTTCCACAGCATAAACAAATGTAACACATCTTCAACTAATATTCCACAACAGGAATCTTTGCTGCTTATATTTCAGACAAGGGTTTGCATTTAAAATAAAATAAGAACTGCAAAAATTAAACACCAAACCCAAATCCTCTAGTTACTATATAGGCTAATTAACTAAATAGTTACCAAAAGGTGCACAGATGACTCCTAAATATTTAGAGAGTGGTCAAAACAGTTTTTTTTACACTTATTATTTATTTTTTTGTATCTATGTACACAAGTATCTTGGCACAAGTGCCACCTCCCTCCAGATTTCTAACAGATGGACACCTATGTACTGATGACAGAGTCATTGACAATCTGCTATAGTTCTTTAATGTCTTTGTAAGATTCAGCAATATCCAGTGGCTTAAAAGAACACAGACATCATGACTTTCTAGAGGACTGATTTCTGAAGGTATTTCATGGCACTGAAGTATCCATTGGGCTGTTTTAGATTATAGAGGTACCAGAGGAGACACTGCTTCCTGTCTATTCCATTTGCTTGAGGCATCTAATTCCTTTGTCCATCCTCAAACGGGAGCATAATATCTTTCCTCTCCAATGGCCTTTGCTCTTACCCTTGAGTAATAAGCTATTGTTCTCCTTACTATATAAAGATTCAGTGATTACATCCCACCCACATGTCTCTTCCACAACAATTTTACCATTCCAAGATCCTTAATATAATCACAATTGAAAAAAAAATCTCCTTGCAATGTAAGGTTACAAATTCACATGCTAAGATGGCTAATACTGATTGTCCACTTGAAAAGATCTAGAACCATCTAGAAGATAAACCTTTGGCTGTACTTGTGAGGGAAATTCTGGTCTAGGCTAATTCAGATAAGATTCTTCACTGTGAATTTAGGTGGTATCATTGCAGAGCCTTGGGTGCTAGACTGAATAGAAAGGTGAAAATGAGCTGACGACTGATATTCTTGCTATCTGAAGCTCATGCTGCCAGGATTTCAATGCTATGACGGACTGTACCCTTCAACTGTGAGCTGAAATAAAGCAGTTTGTTTTTAATTGCTTTTGCTGGGTATTTTATTACAGCAGTGAGAGAAGTAAGTAATAAGTAAGTTCTGGGAAATAGAATTCAGACATTTTGGGGGAGCATAATTTGTCCAGCAGAGTGCTTCTGCATTCTGATACATATTTTAATTATTTTGTTTACAATATGTGCCATGAGATCATCTCTTTTTCCAAATGTACACCTTAGTGTATGTACTTGCCTCTCAACTTAAAGTTCCTTTCTAAACATTTGAAAAATATTACATAGATTTTCACTGATTGTATAAAAACTTTGCTTTATACTTAATTTTTTTTCTTTCTCTTAACTACTAGGGAACTTTTTATAGCACTTGAAGTGTAGTTTTATGAAATAATGAGACCAACAAAACACTGCAGTATTTATAATATATACATGTAGATAAAATGTAAGCCATCATTCCTTTACTTGACTATTTATACTTCTTTTAGCACAAATCTGCCTTTAAGCTTTCAAAAAGGACTTTAGTAACAGAACTGAGGGCTCCCCCAAACAGAAAGAAGTGGTTCATCAGCTAGACGGAATATTGCCTGCCTTTTTCTCTCCTTTTTGTTAACTGTTCCCAACAGCTGGGTAACTTGTCTGGCAAGAGAACCCCTTGGAGCTGAATTGTAGATTCCCTGGGAGCTTAAGGAATTACTATGTGGGTCGAAAGGTATCACACAGTGATGAGTAAGTATGGATCAAAGGGTGATCAAGCAAATAAGATGCAATTTTTGTAGTGGTGTGCTATTTAAAACGCTTTCCCTTGATGGGCAGCAATCAGTGATCGATGTAATCTCTTCTGCTACAGTTTGAGTTCCTGTTCCAAACTCCCACAAGGCCAAAGAGAAAACCTATCCCACTCTTTGCATTTTGTAAATAATTATTTCTATTTTCTTACTTTGTTAATTACTTAAATTCTCTTTTGTTGTCTTATCGTATCTTTCTAGTACACTTATCTGTGTATATACTATTAATTAAATTAATTATTTTGGTCATATATTTGTATTGTGGGTTTTTGCTTGGTTGTTTGGTTTGCTTTTGAGAGAGGGTCTTCCTGCTTAGTACATGCTGTAAAAAAAAACTCACTTTTTATCTTAAGTTATCTCTGAGTCAATGGCAACCCATTTGCCAGAGCCTCTTGAGTGCTGGGATAGCAGGTGTGACCCATCATGACCAACAATTTTCAAGTTTTAACAACTTAAGCTTAGGTGCACCCACTCTAATTTATGTGGTAGTGTTTCTGTTTTACTATGGACTGAAGTATTAGAGACGATGAAAAATTATATTGTGTCAAAATACTTAAAATAAATGCTGATGACCACTGAAGATATCGGTAAAGATGATGATGATTAGAAAGAAATGTGTGACGAGGCATTAGTAGGGGAAGAAACCACCACGCTTGTGTCAGACTTGCCAGCAAATCCACATTAGGTCACTCACGGATATTTTGGCCATACTTCAGCCTCCTTTTTTCCTCCCTGCATTTTTTTCTGTAAACCATTGATTAAACATTTCAATTTCTAAGCTTGGAGTTCTATTTTTTATTTCTGTATTCTTTTCAGTTTTTTCACAAAATAATATTTTTAGTTATCATAACCATGGAACAATATAATTTCCTGTCTCTGATGGATTTTCGTAAATTTCTGAATGCATGGGGGGAAGGTTTAATTTTTGTTATCTTTTTTTTTTTTAGATCTTGCCTCAAGTTTATTTGTAAAAACAGCATAAGGTCCTGATCATCTGCAAATACTGTGTAGATATTCACACCAGTCCATCTGTCTTCACATTGGCAGACTGAGACCTTTTTTATGGGTCCTTCACAGGGGCCTGGGCACCTTTGGGAGCCTGAGCTGCAGCTGAGGCCTCTGCCTTGGCTTGAACCTTGGGTCTTGTTTTTTGGAGCCTACGACCCCGGGCCATATAGCTTTTAATCCGCTTCCCAAGCTTGGGGTGAGCAATCAACGCGAGCCGGGTGAGTTTGCGGGTGGGGCCCTTTGGCACCTTGGGCTTCACCACCTTGGGCTTCACCAGGGCCTTGATGGCCTCTGCTCGGGCACTCATGGCCTTTGCATTATTCGCCTGCATCTTCTTCAGGCCTTTCTTGTTGTGCTTCTTGGCAAAGCGCATGTTCCCCAGGAACTTGGGGTCGACCCCCTTGAGAGATTCGTATCTTTGTGACCGCGGTTTCTTGATGCCATTTCTGTGCCATTTCCGGGACTGGTTGTGTGTGGTGTGGTTCTTGGACTTGGCCATGGCTGGACGGTAACCGGCGGCTCCCGAAATGCCTGCGACCGGAAGAGGAAGAGCTTGTTGTCTTCTTGATTGCGTTTAGAACAACTATGGGTGCTGTAACTGGAGGTTTCTCTTCTGCCCGCCAGTTTCTCAATAAACTCTCAGAGATTTAATATTAGTTGCAAACTGTTTAGTCAATAGCTCAGGCTTCTTGCTGGCTAGCTCTACATATAATTAAGCCATTTCTAATAATCTGTGTATTGCCACTTGCCCAATGGCTTACTAGTAATCCTCTGGGATCTTTCTTCTTCAGTGGCTGCTGGCTTCTCTCTGATTCCACCTTGTTTCTCCCTATCTCTCTGCTTGGATTTCCTGCCTAGCTCTATTCTGCCTGGCTATTGTCCAAATCAGTTTCTTTATTAATCAATGACAATAAAGCATATTCACAGCATACAGTGGGACATTCTGATGTGTGATTCCCCTCTGTATGCTGTAAATATGTTTTATTACTGTTGGTTAATAAAGAAACTCAGCCAATGGATAGCAGAGTAAAAGTAAAATTAGGCAGGAAATATATATATATATACATATATATACATATATATATATATATATATATATATATATATAGAGAGAGAGAGAGAGAGAGAGAGAGACAGAGAGAGAGAGAGAGAATAGGCAGAGTCAGAGTCAGGCTGATGCCATGTAGCTGCTGGAGGAGAAAGATGCCCAGAACTCTACTGGTAAACCACAGCCTTGCGGCAACACAGATTACTATAAAATCGGTTAATTTAATATGTAAGAGCTAGTTAGAAATATGCTTGGGTCACTGGCCAAACAGTGCTGTAATTAATAAAGTTTCTGTGTTGTTATTTGGGTCTGGGTGTCTAGGAAATGGAAAGCGTGGTCCCAGCCTCCCACATCAGGGTGTGTCTCTGAGTGTTTCAGGAAAGGTTTAAGGAGTAGTGCAGACACATATTTTGGGAGCACTGTTCTTTGAGCTGGCACCCTGAGACTGAATACAAGGGAGAAGATGATAAGCACCGTTCCAATCTCTCTGTTTCCTGAGTGCAGACACAAACCAGCAGATGCCTAGTCTCACTATCATGATTCTCCCTGCGTTTTCCATGCACTCTCAAACTGTGCACAGAAATGAACAATTTCTGCCTCAAGGTGTTTGTGTCATGTTGTTGTAGAAAAGGGGTCTTTGGGAAAAGCTGCCACTGACTTCATCAACTCAGCTGAGTCTGCTAGCAGAGCTCTCTAAGGAGTCTGTGCAGCCATGGGTATGATCAAAATATTATTGTGGTTTTTTTGTTTTTTTTTGTTTTTTTTTTTTTTTTTGGTTTTTCGAGACAAGGTTTCTCTGTAGCTTTGGTGCCTGTCCTGGAACTAGCTCCTGTAGACCAGGCTGGCCTCGAACTCACAAAGATCCCCTGGCCTCTTCCTCCTGAGTGCTGGGATTAAAGGTGTGAACCACCACCGCCTGGCTTCAAAATATTATTGTATGAGATTATAAAATAGCTAATAAAAATGAGGACGAATTAAACAAGAAGCCATAAGGATCTAATTTTGTTGACTGTTGACATTTCCTGAGAGAAACAAGGTTTGGGAGAGTCTTTAGAGCCTTACCTGAGATTCAAGGCACACCTATCAGCCAGCTATATCCAGTTCTTCCCTAATTTTACATGACCTCAGTGTCTGAGATGCTACAATATGTAGGTCGGGTGATGATAATTGAGATGAGATTCAGATGTGTGGCTATCAGGAAGCCGTCATTCACACTCCTGTAAGCAGCCTCTCACCAAGAGAGAGGGAGAGAAAAAGTGGAGGAAAGAGTATATATGTGTGTGTGTGTGTATATATATGATGTATCATACACACACACATATACATATTAGAGAGAAAGAGCAGGAAATAGCAAGAAGATGAGAGGGGGCAAAGAGGTGGAGATAAGGAAAGAACAGCACGGTCTTAGATTTTCCTTCAAGGACACACTCCTTTTGTCATCCTTCTTTTAGCTGGGCCGCGCTATTAACATTTTGAGAAATTCTGAAAATAAAATGCCGCCAACTGAAGACTTAAGTTCAACGTATGAGCTTGTGGGGATGTTTCATATTTATATGCATGTGTAAGAGTTTTCTTAAAAGTTTATAATGACTCTTGTGCCAGAACATCCTGTAATTGGTGATTCCATAGCTTTTCTACATCTCATGCATTTTCATAATTTTCTACATTTCATACATTTTCTCCAGCAAGACTAAATCTTGCTGTGTCTATCAATATTTCCAGACCTGAATCAACTGACTGAGCAATGGCTTCATGATGTGATAAGCTAATTTCAAGCAAGTTAGTTGGAATACATATCCTTTGACCGTTTCAATTCTGGGAATCTTTCAGTTACGAACTGTTTGCTTTCTTTCTGAGAAACGACCACTCTGAGCCAAATGACAAATTAATAATGGTGTTTGATTGAAGATATTTCATATATTAATGTCTAGGTTGTACAATATTACTAATCATTTTTCTATGTCATGAATTATGAATTTGAGGTTAATTGAGGACAAGAATTACAGGAAAAGGGATTTTGATCTTGCTGCAAATAGACCACAGTAGATGATGTAGCAGAAATTTGAGCCTTGTCTCATCCATCCAATAGTTTACACTGTTAAGGACTTTCTTGAATGATTTGTACATACTTCCATCTCCTGGCATTGAATATTTCATCTGTAAAGAGAGACATCTTTAAATAAACATTTATTATTACTATTATCATCATCATTATTATTATTGTGTTGCTCAGTGTGTGAATGATGCATATGTGGAGGTATATGTGTCTAAGTACTCACATGGAGGTCATAAGACTCCTTCATGGAGTCAGTTTTCTCCATCCTCATTGATGTGGATTCCATGTTTAAGCTTAGATCATATGACCTGAATGGAAAGAGCTGCTACCCTCTGAGTCATATTGACAACCCTGAGAAGTTCTACCCTAACCAGTAAGCCTTTCAGTCTAATGAAACCCAACCCCAAGAAGTCCTAATCAATCAATCTTTCAGTCCAGAGATAACCTGAAAGGACCTAACAGGTTGGCCGTTAGTCCAATTACCTCTCCATTTTCAATGAGTTGTGGGATGCCTTCTTCAGCAATGGGGTTTTGCTATCAGCTTATGGAGAGCAATCAATTGTATTGTAAATATCCTGGATTCTTTGGGGGTTTTCACTGAACCACTTTGGTCAAAACTCATTTGGATGCAACCTCATACCTATAGGGTTCTTAATTTGGTGACAAGAGATGGCCAGTTGTTATTCTATTTTTTTCCATTACTTACAGATGTTTTTAGGATTGTCTTCACATATCTCAGGAACTTTCCATTGTACTAGGTTTATATACCATCCCTCAAGTGTTTCTCATTCAATTTAACTCTCTCTTCTCATATTCCCTTCCTCATCTTCATTTTCCTTTACCCTCCTACCCTGATCTTCCTGTTCCTTCTTATCCCCAGTCTACTCATAAAGCCTATTCTATTTCCCCCTGCCAGGAAGATCCAGGTGTCCTCCGTAGCCACTCATTCTATAGCTAGCCTTTCTGGGTCTACAGATTGTAGCTTGGTTATAACTTACTTAATGGCTAATATCCACATAGAATTGAATATATACAATATTTATCTTTTGGGTCTGGGTTCTTTCTCCTAGGATGATATCAGTAAGTTTGAGTAATAAAAGAATACAGATTTGCTATCTGTACCTTATGAATATTTATTTGATGAGAAAATTATTGACCTGAGAAAAATTAACTGTTGGTTTGTGTTTTCCTTAGTTGCTTATGATATTCCATATATTTTTCTGTTTTAGGTCTCTGGTTTGTTTTTTGAAAGAGGCAATTCAGTCAAACAATAATTAGAAAAAATTTTATTTGTCACCTACTATGTTACTACTACTCAGTCACCTACCTCACAGGAAAATGAGGTATATTTAGAAATGTACTTTTTCTTTTGACCAAGACTTTATTTATTAATAAAAACAGTAGAAGAAACTTTTAAGGCAGTTGGGACCTTGAAGAGCAAGCTCTCAAGCCAGGGCTAGGGCTAGGGATGCAGAATAAGAAAACACAGATGGACATCCAAACTGTCTGTCTGTTTCTAAAATCCTCCTGCAGGTAAGACAGGACTTATCTCAGTTTCAGGTTACTTTCCTTCACTCCTAGGCCGTCACATAGTAGGAGCTCAGAAAAGCTGGCTGTATTTCATGTGGAGTCAAAAAGCAGAGCTCCATAAATTCTTGTGACCTGCTCCCTCTTCCTTTTCTTTCACTCCAGGGCCTGCCCATGAAATAACCTTGTCCAAATTCAGGACAGGTATTCCTGTTATGCCTGAGTCGCAAGACCCCCAGTGAGACCACCATGAAGCTGACTTTCTGCTGTAATTACACAAGATTTCTTTTTTCCTATGACCAATAACAATTTGTCAACAAACCCCATAAACAAAGACAAATATTCATAATCCATTTTTTTGGCGAATATGTGTATAGTACATAGTATTTTAGACTACTTCCTGCTAATTAGGGGGATTGGTAATCTTTGGGGACTCTGAGAAAATGTAGGATTATGGTCAAGTCATGACTGGAGTATTCTGTGAGGGCTGGATCTCCTCAGTCAGTTGCCTTGAAGCTGTTCTGGATGTAGAACTCATAAGGAACTGTAACTAAGGCATTTGGAGACATTGCAACATCTGGGTCATCCACTTTCATTGGAGAGTTTTTTTGGGGGGGGTGTTTCTCGATCAAAACTGATTTTTCTTAACCAAAAATGAATCAATTGTCTCTCATTTCCTGTGAAATAAATAAAAGCACAGCCTCTTTCTCAAAGTAACATATCTTTTGACTTAAAATTTGAAGTCAAGATATTTTTAAAATATGTAGGTTGGTTTAATCTTGCATCTTTCATAATCAAATGTCTCTCAGCAGTTAAATGATCAATAACAGTGAAAAAAATCTAAAGACAACACACACAATAATATATATATATAATCCAGACTGTGTGTTTCCATCTTTATGTGGCTTATTATAATTTTTACTACTTTTTTTTTACTTTTTATGGTCTTTTTCTACCCTTTTTATTTTTTCTTCTAAGCCTGCATATTTTTTTAACACACTGTAAAACATTTGGAGGTTTTTATTTCTTATCTGAATCTGTCTTTACTATATATATATATATATATATATATATATATATATATATATATATATATCCTTCTCTGACCATATGATCCTTTAAACTGCTAAGCAGGCATGATTAGGATCAAAGCAGAGGCTTGGGTGATTGACTCTGCCCTATTCCTTAGCTTCCAGGAAAAGTGCCTTGAAGTGGAGTCCAAAGCAGGAGAGAGAGTGTACATGGCTACCGCTGCTTTAAAAAGCAGCAGAGACCATGCCCAAGTGGGCTGGTATCTTAAAGGCTATTGGCTGAAGGAGTGGAAGGAGCTCCTGAAGCAGTTTTTGCTCCTAATTTTGCTCAGGAAGCCATCTCTTGAAGGAGTTGCAACCTCTGCTTGCCACTAACAAACAGAGCCTATCCAAGAAATTGGTTACCAGGAAGCTGTTGTGTGTTTAGAATCCCTTTGAAAGGTTTTTTAGACTATGTGGAAAAAGTTGTTGAACATTTGGGCACCAAATGTAATCAGAGGATTTTTTTGTCCCACCCAGTCTGACAGCTGCTTCACAAATTACCGCACAGAGGCTTAATATAATTTATAAATGCTTGGCCAACAGCTCAGACTTATTACTAGCTAGCTCTTACATTTTAAGTTAATCCCATTCCTTAGTTATGTTCTGCCTCATGGCAGTACCTTCATTAGCATGGCACATTCAGCTTCCTCTGTGTCTAGCTGGTGACTCCTGACTCTGTCCTTCTCCTTCCCGCCATCCTTTGTTTGTTCATTCCCTCTTTACTTCCTGCCTGGCTACTGCTAATTTGAGTGACAAATCTATGTAGTGCACAAGAGGTTTATTCCACAGCAGTTTCTCTCTGCTAGTAGGTCTGTTTCAAATTCTGTAAAATTTTGAATGTGTTATCTCAGAGGACTATGAAGAATATTCCATGAAACAAGAACAGAGTAAAGCTCAGATTATACTAATGTGGAGTGTGTTCCCTCTATGTTAAACAGTATCCTCCAGGTTATCCAACTATTAAGCACTGTGTCTGAGAGTCAAGCACGTGTTTCACTGCTGAATCTTTACTTTTCACCTTCATTTGATAATGAGTACCAATAAGGAATGGTTAGGATAATCCTCAGACTTCAAAGAATATTAGAAAAAAATATCAGGGAGATACTTATCTTGGCAATGTTTCTATAGAAACACAGCATTTCTATAGGAGCAAACATTTGGATTAGCTAAGCCAAGGATCATTCCACTAGAAGTGGGTGAAAAAGAATCACAAGTGCCACTCTGAAGCTAAGCGACCAAGATGAAAACTAAAACAAATGCCTTCAATATGTGATGCCTGGTTCACTAAGGTTTTGGTTTGCATCAATTTCAGCCTTCCAATTCTTTATATTGTGTGTATAAGATAAGGTGTCTCATTTTCAGATTGGCCCTGATGTCTGGTTCTCCTGAGGCCTATGTTCCTTCAGATCAGATTTTCAGAATGACAGGTTGACTTGGCGAAGATTGGCAATGATATCTCAGGACATTTTCCCCTTCATATTTTCTAGTTATTTGATTCTAGGAAAAACTTCCAAGCATGTCTGCAGCTGTATTACTTGTGGACCACAAGAAATCCTTCTGTGAGTGTGATGGTTGTCTTAGTTAGGGTTTCATTGCTTTAAAGGGACACCATGAATACAGCAACTCTTATAAAGGAAAACATTTAACTGAAACTGGCTTACAGTTCAGAAGTTTGGTATATTAGCATTATAATATATTAGCATGGCAAGACACAGGTAGACATGGTGCTGGAGAGGTAGCTAAGCATTCCAAATCTGGATCAGCTGGCACAAAAAAAAAGAGAGAGAGAGAGTGACACTGAGCCTGTCTGGAGCTTCTGAAACCCAGAGTCTGCCTCAGTCATACATATTCCAACAAGGCCACATCTCTCAATAATGCAGCTCCCTATGAGCATATGGGGGTCATCTTCTTTCAAACCACCACAATGGCTTTGTGTTGAATCTGGAAGTCAGTGAGAATTTGGTGGTATTTCTTCTCAGTAGAGAGTACCTACTTGACAATAAGACTGTGTTTTTAGAGATTCAAGCTGTCTTCTTGTAAAGAATACCCTTGGGAAGCCATAGAAGACTTGATTATAATGGTGCTTTACTCACTTTATAATGCAAAGCATCCCTTTAAGATCATTACGTTGTTATTATACGTATTGTGTGTGTGTATATGTGTGCGTGCGCGTGTGTGTGTGCATGAAGATGCATGTGTGTGTGTAAGCAGAAGACAATTTTTCAGGAATTTCTTCTATCCTTCTGCCCTGGGTCCCAGAGATCAAACTTGAATCATCAGGATTACAGAGACAGCATCTTTACTATTTACCCAATCTTGATAGCTTTTGTTGTGTCATTTTTCTTTCATGAGTTTATCTAGCGTGTTTTATTCTATATCCAACCTAAAACAGAAAATTGTTTCAGACACATTAACTGTCATGTGATTTCAAGCATTCAGTTGGTTTACTGCCTAGGCAGTACACATGACTCTCTAGTTTGCTATTAGTCCTTAGTACTCTTATGAATGTGTGCCTCCCTTTGTTGTTTGTCCCACAGTGAGACTAAACTCTCACTGAATTATCTACTCTGGTCTACTCAACTTAAATAACTTTACCGAGCAGTAGCTATGTGGTTGGTGAATTGCTAAGTGCTTTAAGAATTTTATGTCTTCGATGGAACAGTATGATAGAGCTAGCTATGGTCCACTTTACACTTAATTTGATGATTTAATCCACTTAAAAATAAATTGAAACTGTTTAGAGGATAGTGAGCTTACATTGTGGAAAAATAGAATCTGAAGAATAAATAACTAAAGCAGATGGCAAATTGTAACCAGCAAAAAATAGGGCAGGGCGTGGATGAGGTTGAACTAGTGGAAGTTTTCAAAAAGAATTTTCTGGTTTGAATGCTGGTAAGTACTGGAAGCACAGTCTTTCTGATATGAACACACTACAGTAAGGTTTAATGTATGATGTGAAAATTGAGGGCTACATTGCTATTTCATTTTGTACTTCATTCATCTTGAAAGGCCATTTTCCAAATTCCTGGGAGGCACATACTATTCAAGTTTCAGGCCAACCACCACCTCTTCTGGGAAGCTGTTCCTTATGATCATTTCTTATTTCTCCCAGGCATAAACCATCACTCATAGCATCTTCTCTGCCTTCTGAGTTGCACTGGCCTTAGTGCATTCCACTTCCATATTTTACTGCATATGAGGGCACAGAGCCTTTGTAGTGGCAGAGTTAGCTCCTACCTCATATTGTGTCCAGGGCTTGGCACACAGTTCATGTTTAATTAATGGTTGTTCAGTGAATTTTGCAAAAGGCTTGAAAAAATCAGATTGTCTAGATTTTTATTGGACTCCAAGCGTATGTTAAGATAAATACTATTATTTTTCAAAGACTTAAAATACTCATAAGCCAGAGGCCCTTTGAAATTAGTAATGTCTTTCAGTATAGCAGAATAAGACTTTCTTAATCTTGTAGTGTTAAGAAGTTAAGATATTTAAATGAGGAACAATGTAATTTGGAAAGGAAAGTTAGCATGCAAATCATGGATTGTTGAAGGAGGCCGCTTGTTTGTTTTCTGACTACTCAGTCCAGAGATAATCACACAGAAAACATATTATTTGCAATACTGTTTGGCCAATAGCTAAGCATATTGCTAGCTAATTTATAACCTAAACTAACCAATTTCTAATAATCTGTGTATCATCACGTGGCTGTAGCTTACTGAGTAGAGTTCCATCCAGTGTATCTCTGGCAAGGTCCACATGGCTTCTCCTAAACTCTGCTCTTCTTTCTCCCAGCATTCAGTTTAGTTTTCTCTGCCTAGCTAAGTTCTGCCCTGCTATAGTCCCAAAGCAGTTTCTTTATTCATTAATAATAATCACAGAATATAGAGGGGAATCACACATCAAATAATTATCTCTAAAATTATGAGAAGTGGGAAATTGACCATCACAGGGACAAGGCTGCACAGGCAAAACTGAGCTACAAAACTCATTAAGTCAGACCTAATTTGAGAAGCTTGGCTTTGTTGGTAGTAAATGAAGCTATCAAGAAACAAGAAATATCAGTTCCAGAATGGATGCTGTATTTGGTCCTCCAGATTCTTCTAGAAACAGGATCATTGCTCAATATCTCACACATATGCATTTCCTGATTTCTTATCTATCTGCGAGACTTTCTGTATAATTTTAGTCTTTGGTTGTGACTCAATAGAATTGAATTTTGTCATTACCTTGGTTGGTCAGCTTTTGTCCAATATTAGAACACATTGATTAAAAGAGAAGTTTCTAGAGTCAGACTTCACAGGTGTGAATCTTAGTACCTGCTCTTTATCTTATTTGATGGTTTTGATTACCTTATGAGGTAGATATTGTTCTCTCATTGCAAATGAAGAAACTGAGGTTTGTGAAGAATGAATGGCTCAAATCATCAGTCTGTCAGAATCCAAAGTTCAGGCTCTGGGTCCTGAAACTGCAAAGGGTAAGGTAGGCAGTGCTCTGATGTTATCCCAATTACACTGACTCTGCCTCCTTCATGTGAGACTGATGGTCCTCTGTTTTACTGCTAATTCACCCTTCTTTAACTTTTCATGTTGAATGTAGCTAAAAAGCATTGGGGCTTCTTTAGGAGGATTATAGTGTTACACACCCACTGTTCTGGTTTGCTTTGTGTTGCTGGCATAAACACTGACCAAAGGCAGCTTGTGGTCTATCATGAAGTCAAGGCCAAAACTGAAACAGAGGCTGCAGAGGAACACTGCTTACAGGTTTGTATTTCAGAGGTTGCTTAGTTTGCTTTCTTATTTAGCCACAGTACCATCTGTCTATGTTTGGCACCATCTATAGTGGACAGGGTCCTTCCATACCAATCATTATCAAGAAAATGCCCAACAGATTTGCCTACAAGTTAATCTGATAGAAGCACTTTCTCAGTTGAGGTTCCCTCTTTTTAGATGACTCCAATTTCTGCCAGATTGACCCAAAACTAACCAGCATACCTGTTAACTAATTAATATTAACTTTTCTTAAAAACTTTTCCAAAAAGCCATTGAATACCCAGAGCTTCCAGTTTATAATGTCAAATGATCATTATAAAAATTTTCAAAAATATACTTAGGTTGAAATACTAATAGAATGTTTGAATAATTTAAGACTTTAATAGTATAGCTTATTATGATAAACAACACTTTTAATCCTCACTCTCCTGGAATGTTAATTTACTTCTCTTATATAGAGGATAATTTTGCTTTATCTACTATTCTTACAATACCAGGCAGATTTTCTTTAGACATTTTGCATAATAAACATCTGTTCTTTGAATAACCCAGTTTCTTTAACAGTGTTTTTACTAAATTGACACTAATTTTACATATATACTTGGCTCAGTTTCCAACTTATACATCACACATGAGTCTAATTCATAGTCAAATTACTGAGAACGGCACTTTACTCTTGTTAATTAGATGCTAATTAATGCTCTTTGCCCTGCTCATTTATTTATATTCCTTCTGTTTATCTCAAGTCAAAGTTCAAGAAAATGTGTACATTTTAAAATGTATTAAAAGTTATTGAGAAAGGTAGTTTTAGAATTTTAGACAACCCACTGATAACAAGCTACTATCTTAAAGGATAATATTAACATGATAGCAATTAAAAACTGTTTTTTATAGGAATATCCAATAAGATTTTAATAAATTTATGAAGTGAAATAAAGTTATTTTATAGTTTTTTTAAATTTGGGAGTCTCCTAGATTTAGTGGGGAAGCATCAGTAATGGCTTGATTGTTTTGATATAACAATTAATTGAAGAACATGTAAGTGCTGAGTTATATTGAAGAATGCAAAAGTTTTGAAATATTGGATCCATTCCATGTTTTCAGAGGCATTTAATGAGGCTCAGAGTGATCCAACTGCTTCCCCAGAGCATGGAGGAGATGTTTTATTACAGAGGATAGTAGTGGTATGAATGAAAGCAGAAAAGGATATGATATGATGAGAACTGGGAAGGACACTGGAATGTAGCTGAATGTAAGGTAGTTTGGTCTTGAATGAAGCTGGTGGGGCAGGCAGGGGTTAAACATGCAGTGTTGTTTAGGAAATGTCAGTGTGCAAGGTTTTATTCAATGTGCTTTGTAGAGTCCATTCTTGGTATAGTGTGAAGAAAGGATTTGGTAGACTATTGCAACAGCTCAGTGGAGATGATGGCAGCGTTAACCAAGTGTTGACAGGAGGATGAAGAATTAAGGATTTGAGTGACATCAGGTAGGCAGTACTCACAGGCCATATTATTAACTAGATTACAAGAAGGGATTGGAGGAATAGAAAAGAGTTGAAATGATTCTCAGATGTCAGTATCACATGACTGAGTGAGCAAAAGGACACACATTAAGATGGGAAACCCAAGAAGTGAAACGATTTTCAGGGATGAATTGTGAGTGCTTTCCAATTTATGTAGAAATATGTTTGAGATGCTCTTTCGGAGTTCTGTATCCACGGAGTTCAGAGATCACATCATACTCACAATCAACGTGAGAGCAAGAAACATTACTACAGAGTTCCTCAAACTGTCTTAGAACTCTTTAATCATCCCTCTTACATCTCACCTGTCGTCTTCCTGGTCCTTGTGTGGTCTGGTGCATCTCTTTCTCTGGGTATAGAATCGTGAGGAAGACTGCATGTGACTAACCAGGGTGCTCTACACATATGTGACAGTTGTATAGCTTGGTCTACTTGTGGAACTCCTAACAATAAGAACACAAGCTGTTTCTACCACTTTGGATGGTTTTTAGGAACCTATTCATTGTACTGGGTTGTCTTGCCCAGCCTTAATACAAGGGGAGGTGCTTAGTCTTACTGCAATTAGATATGCCATACTTTGTTGCTACTCAGGGGAGGCCTTTCACTTTCTGAACAGAAAGAGAGGAGGAGTAGTCTGTGAGGGTGAGAGAGGAAGGGGTGGAGAGAATGGGAGGAGATGAGGGAAGGAAAAATGGAGTTGTGATGTAAAAGAATAAATTAATAAATTTTTTAAAATGAAAATATTCTCAAAGCTGAAAAAATATATTCACATAAAAAGTTAATAGTTTGTTTTTCTAGTGTTTTATATATATATATATATATATATATATATATATATATATATACACACACACACACACAACCACACTTATGTATACATATACTTGTGAGTACAGGCATTCATTAGCCTTTGTCTCTTACATAGTCTTACATAGTTCATTGGGTCTGGAATACCATATGTTCAAATTATTTCTATACAGCAGAGGATCTGAAAATCCAATTGTGTGTTGCATAGGAGGGTATTAAAATGGGAAGATCAATGGATAGGAGAAGGTTTTAAAGATAAAAAAGGACAGGAGACCCTCATTGGCAAGTACATTATATATAGGATATTAATTATGATATTCCTCAGAATGTAAATTTAGCCTACTAGGCTTTCATCACATTTTAAACTCCAATGCATATGTAAGCTATCCTTCTTGGATGTGGGCCTGGGGAATTTTTCAGTGTATTAGTAGATTATCATGAGGTCCTGAGAACTCCAGGATTATGTATGTGCCCAGCACTGGTGAAGATGTAAAAGGATTCAGAAAGAGACAAACTATCATGACTTGCTTATAATTTGCTTTTAGTTTGAAACTTAAGCAGCAACTCTCTGTCCCTCTTCTACACCCTGGCCCATGGCTATGCTGGAATGGGATGAACAGCGGCTGCTCTCCCTGCCTGTGTCCCTTGGGAGACACAGTTTTGGCATAGGAGTCAGGACTGTCTAAACCGTCCATGTGCTCCTTCTCAGGCTGGCAGGGAATAATTGTGGGTGTACACTTGATAAAAGACAGAAGTTTTCAAAATTCAGGAATAAGTGTCCAGTGATAAAAACCAAACCTAAAGTTTCTTGGTGGTTCTTTCAGCCTTTTCTTCTTGCTCATCTCCTCTTCTTGTGACTCTGCTGACTATAGGACCTCTCTAACAAGAACCCACGGCTGCCATGTCAGGCTGGAACTCAGTCACTGCACAATTCCTCCATCGTTAGAGGAGCTTCTTCTCACAGTAGATGAGAATCAACACAGGGACCCACATCTGGACAGTGTGAAGAGAATGGGAGACTTTGGAGCAGTCAAGCCCCAAAGAGATGTCTTTATCAAA
The DNA here is from genome assembly GCF_982192425.1 of Myodes glareolus. Classification (NCBI taxonomy): domain Eukaryota; kingdom Metazoa; phylum Chordata; class Mammalia; order Rodentia; family Cricetidae; genus Myodes; species Myodes glareolus. Next base: position 9,299,446 of record NC_142032.1, read on the forward strand.
CCACTGCCCTCAGGGCTCAAGGGTCTAGGTAAAAGAGGAAACAGAAAAACTGTAAGAGCCAGAGGGATGGATGACTCAAGGAAACAATATTTTCCAGACACAACTGTACTGATACACATGTTAACTCACAGAGACTGTGACAACACGCTCAAGACTTGTGTAAGAAGAAGCCCGACAAATCCCAGCGCTGAGAAGCAGAAAGCAGACACAAGGTTCCACCCTAACCATGAAGCTATTTGCAATTGTTCTCCACCGGAAAAGGAGAGCTAATTTTCTCCAAAAGAGTGTCACTGTATATATCAACTATCCTCCATGGCAAACTCCATGCCCAAAAGTAGTTAGATAACATAAAATGGACTCCATTTTGCGGGTGAGGGGGCTTTTTGTTTTGTTTTGATAATTTTGTGTTATTGATTTTCTTTTATTCATTTTTAGTTTGTCAATTTCAAATTTTTGGGTTTTTTTTGATTTTTGAGAGTGAAAAAGAGAATATGAAGTTGCATGAATTGGGAGATACAGAGGACCTGGGAGTTGGAGGACGGTGAAAGAGTATGATCAATATACCCTGCATGGAAAGAATTTGTTTAGAAAATTCAAATTTAAGCAAACTGGAAAATAAGTAGTCAAACTCTGCCAGTAGCACCCGGATTATCCCCGACTCACACGGCAACTGTTCAGTAAAACCTTTCCTGTGGCTAATATCATATTTTCTATTAGTTCCACATCAGTAGCTATGAATCAAGTTATTTCTCCTACTTAATTATACATATTTTTTTTGAAAGTAATTTTATTAAATTATAAAAAGTTTCCATTTACGCCCCTCCTCCCAACGCCCTCACACTCCCCCCCTCCCTCTCCTCCTCCCTCTTTGTCCCAAAGGGCAGTCAGGATCTCCTGCCCTGTGGGAAGTCCAAGTTCCTCCACCCTCCCTCCAGGTCCAGGAAGGTGAGCATCCAAACAGACTGGATCCCAAAAATCCAGTATATGCAGAGGAAACCAGTCCCAGTGTCATTGTCAATGGCTTCTCAGAAAGACTGCAGGCCAGCCACATTCAGAAAATCCGGCCACATTCAGAGAATCTGGTTGGATCACATGCTCGTTCAGTCACGGTCCATCTGGCCTTGGTAAACTCTCATTAGATCCGACCCCTTGTATCAGTGGGTGATAGTATCCCTCGCAGTCCTTCGTCATTTTCTTCCTCCTTCTGCTCCTCATTTGGATCTTGGGGGGCTCAGTTCGATGCTCCAACGCGGGCCTCCATCTGTATCGCCATCCAACGCCAGATGAAGGATCTATGGTGATAAGCAAAATATTTATCAGTATGGTCACGGGCCAAGGCCGGTTCAGGCACCCCCTCCTCTGTCCAGAGAACAATCTGGGGATCTCTCCTTGGACCTGGGATCCCATATATAATCAAGTTTCCCGTAAACCCTAAAATGACTCCCTTAGTTGAAATATATATTCTTACTCGGGGTAGAATCTGGAACCTGCTCACAGAGCAGAATCCTGAGAAGGTTTCAAACTGTGCGGCCTAGAGATGTGAGCATCAGGGAGGCTTGTTTGAAGAAAAATGGTCACATTCCCCCTTGTTCACAACAGTAGCCACACTTTTCCTCTCTGATTTAAAAATCTACTCCTTGCACTCATGTTTAAAAACTTTTCTTTCTAAACTCTTAGTTTGAGTCTGGTCAAGCAGTAACACAGGAGCTGTAGTAGTGGCCCTCAGATGGAGAGGGGAGTACGGGGCAAAGCAGTTTTCTGCTCAGTGGTCAGATCATAAGGAAGGGATAGCAATTTGCTACCCTGCCAAAGGCAGCATGCTAGCATACAACACAATGGTTTCCTGTCCTCGGGTAGCTACAATGGTTTTGTCCCTTGCTAGAGAGGTGACTGTCACTCCCTGAGCTTTTAGGTCAGGCATTTATCCCTGAGGTGCTGCATTGAACTCCACATGACTGTTGGGAATCTAGGAAAGGATGACAGCAGAAGCTGTCTTTTCTTCCTGCAATAATTCCTAACTTTAATCATTACTCAATTTGTGTCACTTGGTCTGCAACGGAGAGGTCATTTTGTCCTCTCTCAATCCAGTTGTCTCTGTTGGGGAATCATTTATTTGAGTGGAAACACTAGATCACTGCAAGTGGCAGTGTCTCTGGACTGATGTGTGCCGAGTTGTCAGAGTGAACGTAAGTGATCAAACCCCTGCTCATTGGCTTAGCAGGGTGAGCTGCCACTTTAAGACTACGCAAGGTAAATTGCAGGCCTCAGGGAAGCACACATTCCAATTAGTCACAGCCTGTATGTCTCTACAACTGGTGGAAGAAGCTGTGTTCCTGGTGTTGAAACTGGCTCTAGCATTCTTGGATGTGTGAGTTTCTGATGTCAATAACCCACGGCTCATCTCATGACCCAGTAAGACTGTTTTCCTTCAGGACTGAGACCTACAATAAGAAGTGAGGAACACAGACAGCATAACCTTCAGTTCATGAGGTATTTTTAGCATGAGGTATTTTTAGCATGAGGTATTTTTAGCATGAGGTATCTTTTCTGATGACTTCCTATTTTCACTCAAACACCAAAGACTCTGCTCATTGTTATTATGTTTATGGTATGCGATAGTCAAATATTCAATGAATGAACCATATCCCTAGAGTGAAAATGTATTTTTCTGTTTGTTTGGTTTTTAAAATACATTATCACTGCCTATCTCAGACTAGCCTCAAACTCATTAAGATTCTTTGGCCTGAACCTCTCTAGTACTAAGATCAGCGATGTGAACTACTGCGCTGAGTTGAGTCAATTTTTAAGATAAAAACAAACACATTTATTAGTTCTGAGTCTATACTTCTTTGTTCTCTGTTGGCACTTATTTTAAAAAGTGAATTAAGTAATCACCCATTTTGAAGAATAAAGTAATAGTTTACTACTTTTCTTAGATTTAAACATTTTCTTTTCTATCCTTGGTTTTTTGTTTTTTCAGATGAAGTTGAGCTTTGTTCTATCGAGGTCTATGAAGAATTTTGCTAGGATTTTGATGAACAATGCCAAACAATCCTGGACAATAAAGAAACTTTTGGAGGCAGCACAATCCCTGACTTTAAACTCCACTACAGAGCTATAGTACTGAAAAGAGCCTGGTATTGGCCTAAAAACAGATAGGAAGAACCGAATCAAAGACTGGGCATCAACTTACACACCTACGAACACCTGATTTTTGACAAAGAAGCAGAAAATATAAAATGGAAAAAGAGAACCTAGTCAACAATTAGGATTCCAAGAGAGACATACATGGACCTAATCTACACGGGAAGTAGGAAAGGACAAGATCTTCTGAGCAAATTGAGAGCCTGGGGATTATGGGAGAGGGGAGAGGGGGAGGGGAAGGAAAAGGGGGAAATAGAGAAAAATATATAGGTTAATAAAAAACAATTTAAAAATGAAATTCTGGTAGAATTCTGCACTAAAAAAAGTATTTTTTCATTCCATAGTAATATTTTTCCATGTTAAAAAGCCAACGTTTCAGTAATCTAGTCAATATTTCTAATACATCTTCACTCTGGAGAATGAGTAGTATCATGAGTTTGTGACCAGACTGGGCTCCATAGCAAGACCGTGTCCAAAAGCAAACAAACAAACAACCATCTCAATAGTATAGTCAACATTCTTTCTTTCTCTATGTCTGAATTTCTAGTGTTTTTGTTCCCAAGTGCCAAAGACTTTCTTGACCATGGATGAATCTTATTTTCTAGAAGACACTTAGAAAGATTTAGTTAATAACAATAGCTCACAAAGTGGAATAAGCTGGTTCTCTTGTGCCACCACTAAGAATGAGAATCCACACCCAGTTGGTCCTGGAATCTACTGGGATTTCTCAAGGGCAACTGCTCATATGATGGGTGTGTTTTGTTTCAAAAGAGCATTTTCTCCTGTGGCATAAAGCAGATGACTTCAGCTCCGAGACCGCCACTTGCTGTTGCGTGATAGCACAGTGGGGACCTCCAAGGACTTCTTACTTTGACCTATAATCATCTGTGGACTCACCTCTTTGAAATTGTTTATCTTGAAAAGACAGCTTGTAAGCACAGGAGCCAAACCATGTGGAATTGTCTAAAGTGACTAGCTAATTCATTGCATTCCTGTGCTTGAGTGGTTTTTCCTACAGCTTCACCTCCTCTTGATTTAAGTAAGCCATTCATTACACTTTGAGAAAGTGCACCTTAACATGTTTAGCGGGAGCTTGGGAAGGAATGTGCTGATGTGTTTTTCATGGAAAGCAAATGGATGCACGTTTTAAATCTGAGTGTTTTATGTAGGGGTATGATAAGGATGATGCCAGCTGGGCTGTGTTTGAGTGCTTCTTGGGAAACAAATTATTATTTTTAATGTGTCTGTTATATTTTCTTGATCTGATTTGTGTTTCCCTGATGGCTAAAGACGTTGAACATTTCTTAAACTATTCTCTGCCATTTGCATTTTCTTTTTTTGAGAATTCCCTGTTTAGATCTTTACCCCATTTTTTAAAAAATAAGTTCTTTGTTTACATGATTTTTTAAAATTCTTTATATATTTGAATATTAGCCCTTTATCAGATGTATAGTTGATAAAATTATTTTCCTATTCTGTAGCCTTCCACTTTTTCTAAATGATGGTGTCTGTTGCCACAAAGAAGTTTTAGGGTTTCATAAGGCCCCACTTATTAACTGTCCTTAGTGCCTGTGCTGTCAATGTTCTGTTCAAAAAGTCTGTCCCCATACCAATGAGTTCAAGACTATTACCATTTCTCTCCTCTGTCATATTCAGTATATCTTGACTTATGTTGAGATCTTCAATTTATTTAGATTTGAGTTTTGTGCAGGGTTATAAGTATGGATCTATTTGGACTCTTCAACATACAGTCATCTAGTGTGACCAGCACTATTTGTCTTTTTTCAAGTATATATTTCTGGCTTCTTTATCAAAAACTAGGTGTTCATTGGTATGTGGGCTTACATTTGGATCTTCAATTTGATTCTATTGATAAATGAGTCTGTTGTATGCCAATATCATGATGTTTTATTTCTATAGCTCTATAGTATAACTTGTGATCTGGGATGGTGATATCTCCAGCAGTTTTTTTCTGTTTATTATTTAGATTTATTTTAGAAATACTGGGGTTTTGTGTTTCCATATGAAGCTGAGAATTATCCTTTCAGAATGTGTGAAAAACTATGTTTGAATTTTCGTGAAGATTGTATTGAATCTGTAGATTGCTTTTGGCAGAATGGCTATTTTCTGTTGACATATAATCTTGGGAGACCTTTCCAATTTTTGATAGTTTTTTCAATGAGGTAAGGTTTTTAATTATACAAGTCTTTCACCTACTTGGTTAGAGTTAAACCAAGATAGTTTAGGAATTTTGTTTGCTTATTTGTTTTTTTTTTTTTAATTTGTTTTTTTTGACAATTGTAGAAAGTGTTGTTTCTTTGAATTTTTTCTCAGTTCATTTGTCCTTGACATATGGGAAGGCTATTGATTTTTATGTGTTAATTTTGTCTCCGGCTACTTTGCTGAACATATTTATTAGCTGTAGAAGTTTTCTGGTGGAATTTTTAGGGTTGCTTATGTATACAAACATATCATATGCTAACAAAGATACTTTGACTTCTTCCTTTCCTGTTCGTATCCTTTAGATCTTCTTCAGTTGTCTTATTGCTCCAGCTAAGGCTTCAAGTACTATATTGAATAGGAAGGGAGACAGTAGATAGATAACTTTGTCTTGTGTCTGTTTTAGTGCAAATACTTCGTCGGTTGATGCTGTGGGCTTGCTGTAAATTGCTTCTGTTATTTTGAGATATGTCCTTTCCCCCCTAGTTTCTCCAGAACTTTTATCTTGACGGAGTATGGGATTTTGTCAAAGCTTTTTTTCTTTTGCAACAAATGAGATGATCATGTGCCTTTTGTCTTTCTGTCTCTTTATATGGTGGATTACACTTGTTAATCTTTTTTGTATGTTGAATCATCCCTGTATCTACTTATTTGGTATCAATTGTCCAAAATTACATTGGTACCTGGGCAATAGAATTGGAGCTGAAAAATGAGGTGCATATTGGATTGAAGCACTCAGTACCTCTTAACCTTAAGCCTAAAAAACTAGGCTAGGACTAGATTTTTGCATATATAACTAACTGCCTTTGTGGTTCTTAAAGGAGAAATGTCTATGAAAATAATCTATGAGCTGAAACATAGACCATGAGCACAATATTTGTCAACTCTATTAACATTAAAATCTAGTGACACAGGTAGATTTTATAAATGCTGGATCAAAGTGCTTGGCATTTAATTATTATTTCTTTGTTAGTTTTAAAACATCACTTTTAGGAGGAAATTATCTTTGTTAAATTGCTGATTGTAAATCATTAACTACTGAACAGGCTTTCTTTTAGATACATGTCTCTTAGGATTTGGAGCACATAATGGCATTCTGGTTGAGTGTGACAATTTTTTCTTCCGTGCCACCCACTAAAATTTCTTACTACTTTCACAACTACTGCTGCCAGCCCTGGAATAAGATGAAACCCATAAAGTTAAGGTCTATCGGTCTACAGTTAAGAAGCTCAAGTGATTCTGAAGACAAAAAATCTTAATGTTGTTTTGGTAGAAACATCAAACTTATAGATAGGCACACCACGCACTGCAAATCTGTTTTGAGATTTAAGAGCCACAGGTGTAACAGTGCCAGTTTATCAGACACACACAGCATAGCTGGAGATCCTAAGCGTATTATGCTACTTCGGCAGTGAATGGGCCTCCAGAACTCTTTGGCTTTGGAACCTTTTGCTTTTACTCAGAGCTCAGTCATACTTCCTCCAAGACACTCATTTTATGTAGGATTTTAAGAACTGGATGGATACCTTTTGAAGATTGAGCTTAGGCTTTATTTCTAAAATCAGTCACCTGAAGTACCCTTTCTGAAATGTCTTTCATGGGGATTTACGGGAAGGATGTTAGCATGAATGCAGGAACCATGGGAGTGGAAAGAGCTGAACAAATATAGTTGGTTTGAGGGGATAAAAACAACAGGAAACCTAAGTCCATTGAACATAGGTCAGAGGGCAAGGACGTTATCTGTGTGGCAGTTATTTAACCTTGAAGGAAAACAGCTTGAAATTAATGAAGATATATCACATTTTGGTACAGGAATAGGAAAAAGGTCTAAATGTTTTGTTCTACAATTTGAGATTGGCCACAGATAAAGTACAGACAAAACCTGAGAGATCAGTGGACCTGACTGTGATGAATGAGGTAGTTTGTCCAGGGAGAAGCTGCTGTGTGCTGCAAGCTGAGCTTGCTGACTTAGTATATTAACTTCCTTTGCTTTTAGCTATCCTGAAGAGCACCTTAGGCATACATTAAATAAACTTCTCATTTATAACTCTGTGCTATACTGATAATTTAGTAGGTTTATTCAATGTCTTAAATGTAAATGCAAAAGGGGTAAGCAAGTCTGTTAATATTAACAGCTCAGCTATCCTGCTCTATCCTACTATGGAAACCTTCCACCAGTTAAGTTTACAAGCTCTAAAGAAACCTGTTGCATGAAGCAACTTCACAACACAGTTTACTCTTCTATCTTCCATTGTCTATTGGGGATTACATCTCATATTGGCTTCACATTTTCTCCCCAGAGGCAGTAGGAGATGCAAAATTTTGGAGCTTAAATGCCACCAAAAGAACCATGTGATGGAAGCTTGGTCCCCAAGCTTGCACCATTAGAAAGTTGCAGAAAACTTTAAAAAGTGAGAACTTTTTAAACTGTGAGAAGTTTTAGGCGATGGGGTATGTCCTCAAAGGTGTTTGTTCAGAGTAAGTTGGGGTAAGAAGAGGAGGAACAAGGGAAGTAGGGGAGCAAGAGGAGGGAAAAGTGAGAGAAGGAGAAAAAGGCAAGCTGCCGGCATTTACACCCATTGGCTAGCCACAGTTCTCTTTTCTATACATAACACAAAATAAATAACAATATGTATTCCTCGATTAAGAAACTTTTCTTTTGGGATGCAGTCACTCCTAGATTATCCATGTCCAGGGGATGACCCAAAATCTGTGCACTTATCAGAAGCACTAACTGGGTTCAGTGGCTTACATGATCCACATATCAGCAACACAAAATGAGTTAGTTAAAATAAAAGACAATAAATTGAACTAGAAATGTAGTGGGGAAGGGCAAGAGGACTTAAACATTAAATGGGGAATTGAAGATGGCTGTCTTCTAGATACCTTATATATCTGCGTGAAATTTTCAAATAATATTATAAAAAGTGATCAAGAAGTTTTCTGTTCTTGCAGATGAATGATTTCAGTTCCCAGCACAAATATAACTCCAGTCCAGGGGATTCAACACTTGCTTCTGGCCTGTACAGGTGCTAAGTTCTTGTCGTAACTGTGCCTCTAGGTAGGTAAGCCTGGATTAGAAGTGGCAGAGGTCAGGTAGCCCAACCTCAAAGCCCTCCTTTTGATATGTTCTTTCAGGAGTCTATGACTATGTCTGGGATGATGGCAAAACTGCATTTTTATTAATGAGTCTAGCATGCTAAGGACAAGAGCAATTCACCCCAGGTGTCTGAATGAGTCATCAGCCATCTCTTTTGCTTCAGCCCATTACCTGCTTCCCTTGAGGAATGAGTTGAGAATCTGGCTCCAGACTCCGAGTGCAAAGGAAGATAGATAGGATGCTCCCCCTGCTTTATCCATGGATGTACATGTGATTCCATTCTGAGATGGTAATGGACAATCATACTTTTCTCTAGGAAAATCTCTCTTCTTCCTTAATGATAATGGGCTTCTTAATATCTGTGTTCTTCTCATAGTTATGGATTACAGAGCCGGTTATTCAGAGTAGAGTCCTTAAAATAATTCTTCCTTGCTGCATTGTTCCAGATGACTCCTATCATTCGTTTATTACTTTTGCAGATGTTACAGAGAAAATTTCAGAAAATAAGCCAAGGATGGATTACTGCAGTTAGTGAAAAGCCTTCTCCAGTATAGTATGCATATAAACTGAACCATTGTGTTCTAGGCTCGAGACTTACTGGGTTTAAGGGACTAAGGTTTTATCATTTGGGATGGTAAATAGTCTTGTTTCTTCTTGAAAGATTGCACTCTTGAAGATAAATTTAGTAACAGTAAATTATGTTTCTTTTTATCGAACTCTCAAAGGTGTAGAAATATAATATTTTATATTTTAAACAGTGTTTTATAGTTATGAAGATATTTGAGTATAATCCTGAAAATAAAACCATCAGATATAATTCTTACTGCTATTCCTATATTCATGATGAAAAACTGAGTTCTAAAGAAGTTACATAGAATAATTCAGACATTCTAGCTCCCAGAATGGGTCTTGCTCATTTCTTTATTACTGCATTGTGTCTCGTGATTGAGGACCTTACACAGTCCGTGTCCAAAAGACTGTCTCCCATACTTCTAAACTTTAGGGAAGAAGCTTGGGTAGCTCAATGTTCTATCAAAATATTCTCAGTTCTATGACCTAGGATAAGCTTTACAAATAAGTAAGCCTGGCCTCCTACCCAGTGTCAGTTTCCTTCTGTGACATCCCTGATTTGTGACAATTTAGCCTCTGCTGAACTATTTCTAGTGACAAATCCCATTTATATAACCCTGTGTTATATAAATAAACTTATCAGAATCAAAACAATTAAGTCATTATTATTTAAATTCCATCTTAAGGGAGATATTAACATTTTCACAAAGAATTATATGAATAGATGCTAACAAATTGAATTAGAGACCTAAAGTATAGACTAAGGTAATTTAAAGCACATTCTTGCTTAAAAGTTTCAACTAAAACAAACTGATCATCTTATTTATATGTTCTTTTTACTAAGTGTAGCACAAGTCCCCAATCTGTCTTCATCCAGCACATTCTCCAGATTTCCTACACGTTGGTCTAATTGGCTTGTTAATAGAGTAGGGTTTACAGAAGGAAATGTTCATCAATCGAAGAAAAAAGTAACAAAGTTTTAGTTAGAAACATGTCATATTTATAATCTCAAGGAAAATGATTATTTAAGAAAGTTTAAGAATAAAGAGACTTCATAACTAATACATATTTGATTCATAAAAGTGTGTAAAAGCTGCCAGTGATTTTCAACTTGACAGGATCTAGACTCGCCTAGGAGACAAAGTTCTGGGTGTCAGTGATTGCAGGGGCCTGGGATAGTGTGCGTTAATCAAGGTGAAAAGACCTACCCTAGCTGTACGTTGTACAATTCCTTGGTCTGAAGCCTGAGGCTGACTAAAAATGAGAAACAATGTTTAGTACCACTCGCCATCATATTCTGCTTCCTAACTATTGGTGTCAGACTACCAACTTCTGTCACCCCCTCTACACTATGATGAAGATAATCTTTCCAACAGTGTGTCAGAGTAAACCCTTTCCCCTTTAAGTTGCCTTTGTGTCATATCTGTGAGAAAACTATTTAATACTATGATATAACAGGTGACAAGATGGCTCGTCTTAAAGCCACTTACTTCCAAAGTTGATAACTCATGTTCGTTCTCCAGGGTGGGAGTGATGAAGAGAGAAAGCCGACTCTGGCACATCGTCCTCTGATTGCACATGCACACACACATACACAAGTAAAAAATATAAATTCTTTATAAAATTCTTATCAAAGAGAAAGAATACCCAAGTTGACCAACAGCAAACAAAATGTAACAGTGTGAGGAAGAATCAAGAATGACTAACAAAGCCACGCACAGCTGCAACCTTGGACTCAGTCTCCATCTTTTGCCCCTGCTATTTCCATGCCCTACACAAGCAGACAGAGATGATACAGTCAAGATAAAGGATTAACTCCAGATAGGATCTCAAACATTGTGTGCTAAATTTGCTTCTACAAAACAGAGTCCAAGTCAAAGAAGAGAGAGGAGAAGGAAAGTCTAGTGCTGGCAAGAATGTGTGAATGTGGATGTCAAGCACTCTAAGCATGGGAAACTAAACTTCCTAGCTTTACCAAGGACAACGGATTCTTATTATCTGTACTTCTGTTTGTTTTGTAAATTTAAAAAAAATTATAGAAAATGCAGTATTTCCCCTAAGCTGTATTGTTAACACACAGAACACTGTATTGTTCTAGGTAAGGAGCACATGTCACTATTAGAATTCTCCCTAGCTGGGTTGATGTAGGCAAAACCACTTATTTTCTGATAGTCTTGGAGAGACTTCCTTTTGACTCTCAGAAAGAATCTCTGGCACCACATTCCTGAGAGCCAAGAGGAGGAAGTCAAATCAAAGCTGGACAGTCGATACAGGTGTTAAAAATTTTAGAATGACAGACATCCCCTCTTGGATTCTGATGCAAGCATCCTAAGTCAAATATTACCAATGCATTGTGGGTAGGGAATATTCGAGATTACTCGAATTAAATTACTTTTATGCTTCTGTCTTTCATTACCCTCCTTATAGACTTAACCTCTCTTAAAACCAGAGACTTGTTGGGATGTGAACCAGAAAGTTGCTACTGCCAGTGTGGCAGGTCATCTGGAGTCTGCAGTTACATCACTGTGAAAGTGTTCCCTGAGAGAGCAGTTGCTTCATTTCTGAAAGACTTTGCATCTTCACACTGAAAATTCTGCTATTGTCATTTCACTTCCTGAAGCTGTGCTATTATAAAAAGCTTTTAAATTACATCCTTCATGTGAAATGTCATTTTACTCAAACCTTCCCTGTCCAGAGCATCAGATGAAGACTTTGTTAGGCTTGATAGTGGTTTTCTAATTTTGATAGTGTAAACAAAAAGAGTGCTTGAAAACTGCATATTGTCAATAATTGTCTGCTCATGGCCTACTCCAATACTTGTCTATAACATACTATGCTTGTCTATAAAAATACCTTTAATGAAGTTTAATATAATTTGGGTTGGAAAAAATTAAGACAATTAGTAAATTTTAATCTTTCATCTAAACAAAAATGTAAGGCCTTGATTACTGGATGTTAGTAAACCCTTAGAGAGCAAAATAAGATTACAGATTTTTTTTCAAAAGACTGAAAACAAGTCTAGATTAGCCTTGATCCCAAAGCTATACAGGCATTATGAGAATTAAAAAAATATTAAAATGACAGATATCCCCCTCTTGAATTCTGATGTAAAAATTCTAAGTCAAATATTAGCAAGTTAAGATTTATGATTAAGAAAAGTTCAATGTATCATGATTATTTATAATTTATACAAAAATATAAATTGATTTAACATAAATGTAATTCATTCAGTATACCTAATTAGTACAGAGGAAGAAAATTTTAATAATTATCTCAGATTCTATATAAGCATTTGACAAAATGAAAAAAAATCACTTATCATAAAATGAGTCAAAAGACTTTGAAAGATAATTTTCTCAGCTTATAAATATTAAATATTCAGTTATTTCATTGTTAATTGTGTTTTATTGAAGATTTAGTCCTGTAATTGGGATTAAGACAAGGCTATTAGGCTCGTCACATCTGTCCTTCATTCTATAGAAGATACAGATACGTAAAGCACATGGCAGTGGATAGATGGGTGGGTAGAGAGATAATAGATCACAGAAGTCAGGAAAGCAAGAGTAAAATGTCCTTATTTAAAATAACCCATTGTATGGAAAGTCCTACATAATTAACAAAAATTATATTACTCAAAAGTAAAGGTGTTCTGTGAGTTTGCTATTTATTTGTGCAATAATAAATAATAAGAATAAATAATAAGAATATTATTTATTCTTCTCTGATGAGAGAAGAATCCAAAATTTGACAGCTTCAAGCACAGCCTACAAGAATTAAGGGAGTAAGAGGTGTTTCATTTGCACTTGGAAGATCTGTAATTAATGAACATGTAACAACCTAGGAAAAATTTCACGTTCATGCGTTTGAAGTTTCAAAATTTCTCGTAAGAAAATTCTCAGGTACAGAAATATCGAACTTATGTTCACAGATACTTGGCCTCATGTCTTTGTGAAGTAAGATTTTTTTTCCCCTAGTGACAAAAGCAACTTGCTTATATTAAGAGCACAATTATAAAAGTATAAATAAATTTGTGGATAGAGTAGATTTTAGTAGTACAAAATGAAAACCAATGCTCCTAGCAAATCTCATGATTAAATTTTCACTGAAAAGTAAGTAAATATTACCCATATTATAAAATACAGAATCTTGTTCATCCTGAAAGAAGCTCATGGTCATGAATTAGCAACAGCAAAATACACCTTATATATTTATATGCACAAAAATCCCTCTCATATTAAAAACGCTAACAACAGATATCACTGATTTCTAAGATTAGATATATGACTTTATACTTTTTTTGAATTTTGAGGCGATGGCTTGAAACTCTTAGTATAAGCGAACCTTCTAGAAAAGCAAAGTCATATGCTCTGAAAGACCTGGAGTTTCATTCTGTATGCATTCTTGGGCTCATTCCTTATAAAATACTCTGTTTGTTCCCTTTCTCCTTTCCTCCCTCACTCTCTCCCCGCTTTGCAATTTCTGACAAGCCTGTCAAGATTATTTCCCTCATTTCTCTTTAGCTCTCCATTGTGTCTTGGCTTCCAAGTAAGCGAAACTCTGGAGTTCTCCTGTCTATCATCACGGTGAATGGCGTGGGGTGAGAAGACATTGTGTTAATTTCCTACTACTCCCCCAGCAATAGAGCAGAGATCCATGCTGTCAGTTTCCTCTCCCACAAGACAGATTTATAATTGATATTCTTGACGGATACGCTCTCTGATTTAGTGGCATTGGCTGCCTGTTTAAGAGTATGAATGACTAGGGAATAATCAGGCTTCTCAGAAATGAACTGCCAGGAACAACTTCTCAATGAGGGAATGAAGTCTTACATTAATGTAAATTTTCAGTGTATTTCCATTGTGTATATTTTTGTTTATAGAATGTCAACAGTAGGAGACATTTAATCTATTCTTTATTAACTTTTTTTGTAAGAGTTTCAGCTTTACAAAAAATTTGCAATGACAGGAATAGAAAATTCTCATGTTCTCCATGTTCAGCCCTTACTATTTAACTTTTATATAAGTTTGGTAAATTAATGCCCCAACATTCCTATATTGTTATATATTAATTAACACACCTCGCTCTGAATTCTTTGGTTATCAGTTAGTGCCCTTCTGTTCCAGGAGCTCATCTAGAATATCATATTACATCTAGTCATGATATGACTTTTGGCCTCTCATAGCTGTGACAGCTGTTTAGACTTCTGTGGTATGTATTCTGTTATATTTGTTTTAATAACTTTGGCATCTCTGAAGAACACTGATCATATAGAGTACAAAATGTCCTTTGATTCAAGTTTGATGATTTTCTTTATTAGTTTGTGAACTGATTAGGTGATGTGGGATTCCTCTCTGTATGCTGTGAATACCACTGGTTCACAAAGAAGCTGCCTTGGGCTTATTGCAGCGTAGAATAGGGTAAGGTAGAAATTCCAAGCAGACAGAGTATGAGAGAGTACACAGAGTCAGAGAGAAGCCATGTAGCCACTGCAGGAGACAGATGCCTGATGCTGGATACCCAATGGAACCTTACCAGTAGGCCACAACCATGTGGCGATACACAGATTAATAGAAATGGGTTAATTTAAGATGTAAGAGCTAGTTAAGAATATGCTAGAGTCATTGGCCAAATAGTGTTACAATTACTAAAATTTCAGTGTGATTATTTTGGATCTAGATGGCCAGGAAACAAATGAATCGTCTCCAACTACAATTATGCTTGGAGAGAAAGCTGCAGATGAAAATGACAATCTTTACTGTATCATATGGAGGACATATTTGACCAATGCCATTCATCACTCGTGATGTTAAAGACCATCAGCTGCCTGAACTGTTTGTTTTCTGGTTCCTTTGTGTATTGCTTTAATAGGAAGTTGCTGTGTGCTGTCCCTTCATTTTCTTCCTGCTGCAGCACAAGGCTTCATGGTCATCTTTATATACCCTGTGCCAGTTCTAGAATTAGTGTAGGCGGAGGTTGCTTGTCCATTCCGGACTGTCCAGACCGGAAATAATCACACAGAAACTGTATTAATTACAATACTATAATTGTTTCTATAATGCCAATACTATAATGTTTCTTATAAAAGCTTAAGTCAGTTGCTTAAGCTTCTTATTAACTAACTCTTACATCTTGAATTAGCTCTTTTCTATTATTCTATGTATTATAACGAGGCTCATGGTTTACAGGCAAGGTTCCAGGATGTGCATCTGTCTCCTTTGGCGGCTACATGGTCTTTCTCATTGACTCTGCCTACAATTCCTATATATCTTTTCCAGCCTGACTATATTTATGCCCTGCTATTGGCTGAAGCATCTTCTTATATTAATCAATGGTAATAAACACATTCACAGCATACAGAGGGGAATCCCACACTAAAATCAGTTCTTTCTTTAAGGAGTTCTGATTCCTTTTATTGAAGAATAATGATGACCATCTAGATAAAGGACTTGGATGTTCTTGTGGATACTGGAATTTAATTTCTTTTCAATCCTATTACTTTGAAGAGCAACATTATATATATATGTATATGTGTATATATATGTATATATTTATTTCATATACACACACCTCTATATATTTCTGTATGTACATAACTTTGTATTTGTGATTATGTTAAGGTATATGTTTTACACATTTGTGATTATGTTAAGGTATATGTTTTACACATTTGTGATTATGTTAAGGTACAAATTTTAAACATTTGATCACTAATTTTAGGCCTACTTATTCTTTCATCTAAACTTTATATATATGTATACATACATACATATATATGTATCAAAGTACTTCAAGTTTTAGAACTCTCGCAAAGTGTTTTCTTTAAAAGTTCAAATGCTAGGGGTGGAGTGGCTCTGTGGTTAAAAGTTCTGGTTGCTTTAGCAGAGGACCAAAGTTTGGTTTCAACACCCACATGGAAGCTTATAGCCACCTTTAGCTTCAGTTCAAAGAATTCTGACACTGTCTTCTATCCTTTACTGAAATAATGCATACATATGGTGCTCTTGAATGAATGTAGGCAAGATACTCTTACACACAGAAAACAAAAATAGAAAATAATCTTAAAGATTCAAATTCTAATTGTTCACTATTGTTATATAAGAAACTAATAAAACTTTGAATATTTGCTTTATTTTCTGCTATCTTTCTGCATCCACTTACTACTTCAGGGAGTTTTCTTTGTATATACTTTGTAACTTGCACATATACAAACATGCTATCTTTTAACAAAAATCTGTTTAGTTCTTTTTCAATTTACATATGGTTTGCTTCTTTCCTTGCTCATAACACAGAACATGTTTTTCTGTTTTGTGCCAAACAGCATTGGCTACAGATAACATTTTGCTGCTCCTAACACTCTCATGTGAATATATCCAGTACCTAACAGTTACCTAAGTTACCTGTGGACTTGTTACAAAATTTATCAAAACAAACAAAAAAAAATCCCTCTGTTCCAAAATTACAGAGAAGTTCACCCAGAAGTTATGTTGAATTTTTCCAGTGTTATTTTGCATTAAATTGGTATGCTATATACTGAAGGTGAATCTGTCAGCCAATGATATTTTTTATTGACTTTTATTGATCTCTACATTTTTCTCTGTCCCTTCCCTGCCTCTCCCCTCCCCCCTTCAAACCTCCCCCAAGGTCCCCATGCTCCCAATTTACTCAGGAGATCTTGTCTTTTTCTACTTCCCATGTAGGTTAGATCTATGTAAATCTCTCTTAGTGTCCTCATTGTTGTCTAAATTCTCTGGGATTGTGGTTTGTAGGCTGGTTTTCTTTGCTTTTTAAGAATTTGGGTCAGGCTAGGGTGTTACCTTTTGGGTATCTAGAGAAAAGCCGTCACTCCGTTCAGGATTTTCTCTTTCGCTGTGGTTCCTAGCCTACACAACTGAGATTAGACTCTTCATTCCTGTTTTGTGAGCGTTTCCCTTATAATAAATAAGATATAATTGGTCTATCTTGTAGTTAGCCTGGGATTCTTTGACCCACATCTTCCAAAAATACACTATTATTTCCTTAGGTTATTTACATAATGAATTTGTGTAAATTGTAGAAACCCCACTTAAAAATGTTGTGTAACTCATTCCCCAGACATGGTTGTGTTTGGTTTGTTCATGTTTTGTTGAGTATTATTTTTTTTTAACCTGTGTTCACAATACTTACTTGTTTCATTGTTTCTCATCACTTTACCACTCTGGGTTTTCCTGTAGAGAGCATGTAATTCCATTGCTGACATTTTCCCTCTTCAGATTATTAATATCTGACTTTTAATTGGTGCATTTGGAACCAGTCGATTGTGTGCAATACAATATTTAGGGGTGTTGATAAATGTTAATATATTTCAAATGATAATGTTCCTAGATGTATCTACATAATTACAAATTGGTATTCTTAAACATTTAAGAGTTTTTATTTTTCATTTACTGATGGGAAATCACCTACGATTCTCATCTCTATAACTCTATAGGCAAGCATCTACTTCCTTGGTTAGCTTTATGGTTCTCTAGGGTGACTCCAATTCTATAAGGATAACCTGTCCATGTGTCCATGAAGTTATGGAATAGAAATTGTAACTATAACACATATTGATAATGGGGAATATGCACTGACAATGGGCAACATGTATTGATGATGGGGACTATGTACTGATAATGGAAAATATGTACTTTAATGGGGAATACATACTGGGTAGAGAGACTTTTTTTCACCACCACATTTTCCTTTCCACTTATTTTCCTAATCTTTCTACCCTATCCTGACTCATTCTTTCAGGCATCATTCATTAAATATTCACTATTCAAATACTCCATATGAAGTTCCTCAGTTCTGGAACCATACAAAGCATATGTTCTAATTTTGCAAGGCTATAATCCTGAGACATTTGAAAACCTGTCATCAATTTCCACAGCTCTCACTTCAAAGCCAAATGAGAATTCAGAGGTCTGAATTTAGAGAATGACTGGTCATGAGAGACTAAGTCAATGCAGATCTTCCTGGCTTCAGAAGATTGGAATTGGCTGTGATTGACTAACTTTTGTATTGAGAACATAAAACAAATTCTCAGGTGTTCTGAAGACAACTCTTGTCTATAAAGTTGCCTATTTGTATCATTTTCTTTTGGTTTATAGACTTAATTAATACTTTCTGGAAAATAGTATTGCTGCATTTTTTTTTTTGGCATTTTGAGACGGGATTTCTCTGTAGCTTTGGAGCCTGTCCTGGAACTAGCTCTTGTAGACCAGGTTGGCCTCGAACTCTGCCTGCCTCTAACTCTGAGTGCTGGGATTAATTGTTGAAATTTTAATCTGGAATGTGAGGGGGGCATTTGCCTAGATTAACTGGCCAGCCTGTTCCAGAGATCTTCTGGCTTCTGTCTCCTTAGTACTAAGATTACAGGCACATGTCACCTTCTTAGATGTTTTGTTAGGATTCTATGGATCCAAGATAGTTTCTCCTGCCAGCATAGAGCATTTGTATAAGAAATTTACAGAATGGAAATCTTGCTTGCTGTTACCTTCAAACCCTTCTGTATTTTATGATTTTCAAGTTACTTTTCTAGGTAAACAATTGCATAGCTTTACTTCCTTATCTTTGTTTTATGACTTGGATTGGTTTTAACTTTCTAGATTTTAGTGATGAATCTGAGAGTGTTGACAGCTAGAAAGAAAGGCCAAGAAGCTCAGCAACAAGAGGGTTCAGGGTGCTACGTTGGTGATCTCGGCATGTCTTGGTGGCCCTCAGCAGTAAGTCTGCCATGCCAGCTTTACTCCTATAGTCTGTCTCTTCCTATGGTACCAAACTCCATATAGCCTGATGCCTTGGTCTGGGCTTCTCCTAATGTTTGGGATGGGCCCACTGTTTGCTCTCAGTATATCTGGGAGACTCCCACATGGTTATTTGCAATCACTCACTTTTCACCATCAAATCAATTGGCACATGCTCCAGAAAAACTTATGAAATGATTTATCTTACTGCTTTATGCTATATGACATAACTTGGGCATTTTATTATTGCAGTTTTCCAGCCATTTAAAAAGAACATGGGTTTAAATTAAGATGTTGCAAAAAATCTGAGAACTTTCATTATGTAATATTTTTACAGAATTATGTGACTGTTTAGATCCCCTTTATTTATTAATGTTGCTTTTAGTCGTTAATTCAATAGTTCATGCAGAAGGTATGAATTGTTTTCCAAATGTCATTCACCACACAGGGTGACCCCCTTGCCACAAGACTCAAGGACCATCTGACAAGAAGACACTGAAAAACTGAGAGCCAGATGTGAGGAAGGCTGACTTGAAGCAGTGCCTTCAGGGAATGGCGGGTCCATTGTACTTGTTAACTCAGAAAAGCTGTGGTTATCTGCACAAGACCTGTGCAAGCCAGTCATCATCATTGCGTGGAGCAGGAAGGGGAACATGAGGCTCTACTGTTAGCTTAGAAGACACTGTTAATTGGTGGATGCCAAAGGGAGTCTTCTTTCTTTAGGTGTGTGCTAGGTCAATAATGTTCCAGGGGCTGGCCCTATACCATACTTATACATAGAGCACTGATTGGATTCAGTGGTTCAAGAAAAAAGCAGATGAGATGAAGTTGATAACAAAATATGTGGAAATCTGAGAGTGCAGGTAAATATGAAGAAATAAATTCTAGGCATGCATGAAATCATCAAGGGCTATGCCCACCTGCCTCCTGGCATGCTCCCTGCCATGATGATCATTGATGTAGCAGAGTCCTTTATCTATCTGTTGCTTTCATTGGTTAATTAATAAAGAAACTGCTTGGCCTGATACGTCAGAACATAGGTGGGTGGAGTACACAGAACAGAATGCTGGGAAGAAGGCAATGAGGCAGATGCCATGGCTCTCCTCTCCGAGATGGACACAGGTTCGATTCTTCCCAGTAAGCCACTACCTCGTGGTGCTACACAGATTATTAGACATGGGTTAATCAAGTTGTGAGAGTTAGCCAATAAGAGGTGGGAACTAATGGGCCAAGAAATGCTTAAAAGAGTACAATTTCCGTGTACTTATTTTGGGTAAAGCTAGCCGGGTGGTTAGTGGGAAGCGGCCCCCCCACTCCTTTTACAGATCATGGACTCTATCACCTTGAAACTGCAAACTTCCCCATCTTTTCTATAAATTGTCTTGGTCATAGTTTCTTTTGAGAGCAATAGAAAAGCAACTAAAGCATAATGTTAAAACGTACTTAATCAATGGCATATGTGTTTTTTGTTTTTTTGTTTTTTTTTTTCAAAGTTTATTAAATTATGAAAGTTTCCATTTCCGCCCCTCCTCCCAACACCCTCCCACTCTTCCCCTCCCCCTCCTCCTCCCTCTCCATCCCTAAGAGCAGTCAGGACTTCCAGCCCTGTGGGAAGTTCAAGTTCCTCCCCCCTCCCTCCAGGTCCAGGAAGGTGAGTATCCAAACAGACTGGATCCCAAAAATCCATTACATGCAGAGGAAACAAGTCCCAGTGTCATTGTCAACGGCTTTTCAGAAAGGCTCCGGGCCAGCCACATTCAGAGAATCCGGCCACATTCAGAAAATCTGGTTGGATCACATGCTTGTTGAGTCCCAGTCCAACTGGCCTTGGTGAACTTTCATTAGATCAGTCCACTTGTATCAGTGGGTGATCGCACCCCTCGCGGTCCTGAGGTTTTTTTTTTCATGTTCTTCCTCCTTCTGCTCCTCATTTGGACCATGGGGGGCTCAGTCGGTGCTCCAATGTGGGTCTCCGTCTCTATCGCCATCCATCGTCGGATGAAGGATCTATGGTGATAAGCAAAATCTTCATCAGTATGGTTATAGGCCAAGGCCGGTTCAGGCACCCTCTCCTCTGTCCAGAGAACAATCTGGGGATCTCTCCTTGGACCTGGGATCCCATTTATAATCAAGTCTCTTGTAAACCCTAAAATGACTCCCTTAGTTGAGATATATTCTTCCCTGATCCCATATCCATCCTTCCTCCCTCCCCCCATCTCAGTACCCCGAGTTCCAAAATATACAAAGAACTCAAGAAACTAGACAATAAAACTCTAATTAACCCAAGTAGAAAATGGGGTGCTGATCTGAACAGAGAATTCTCAACAGAAGAACTTCGAATGGCCAAAAGACACTTAAGGTCATACTCAACATCCTTAGCGATCAGGGAAATGCAAATCAAAACAACTATGAGATACCATTTAACACCGGTCAGATTAGCTAAAGTCAAAAACACCAATGATAGCCTATGCTGGAGAGGATGTGGAGAGAGGGGAACTCTCATCCATTGTTGGTGGGAATGCAAACTCGTGCAGCCACTGTGGAAATCAGTGTGGCGGTTTCTCAGGAAACTGGGAGTCAACTTCCCTCAAGACCCAGCAATTCTACTCTTGGGAATATACCCAAGAGATGCCCTGTCATACCACAAAAGCTTTTGTTCAATTATGTTCATAGCAGCACTATTTGTAATAGCCAGAACCTGGAAACAACCTAGGTGCCCCTCAATAGAAGAATGGTTAAAGAAGGTGTGGAACATATATACACTAGAGTTTTACTCAGCGGTAAAAAACAATGACATCTTGAATTTTGCATGCAAATGGATGGACATAGAAAACACTTTACTGAGTGAGGTAAGCCAGACCCAAAAAGAGGAATATGGTATGTATTCACTCATAAGTGGATTCTAGCCATAATTAAAGGTCTTTGAGCCTATTATTCGAGATCCTAGAGAAGCTAAATAAGAAGGTGAACCTGAAGAAAATCATGTACTTATCCTCCTGGAGATTGGAAATAGACAAGAGTCCCAGGTAACCTCGGGTGCATGGGGGGGGGGTGGGAGGGTTGTTGGAAGGGGAGAGGGTTAGAGAGAAGAAAGTAGGGGAGGAATGGTACATATGTGTTTTTATATTTAATTTTGCTTCAAACTCATATAAACCACAATTTTCTGCTGATCAAACTAGTTGTTATCATGTGCTAAAATTATTATTTGTTTTTAAGACATGGTTTCTGTGTGTAACAACCTTAGCTGTCCTGGAACTAGCTGTGGTAGACCAGGCTGGTGTCAAATTCACAGAGATTTGCCTACCTCTGCCTCCAGAGTTCTGGAATTAAAGGCACGTGCTACCACTGCCTGGCACCGAAAACAATTTTGCCCAATGGGGTTCTGAATGTTTTAATGACTGATAAACTCTCATTAAAGATGGAATTATGAACAGTCTGTGAACTCCAAATTTTAAACTTCTCCAGGAAATTTGAAGTTTATTCCTCTTTGACTGAGTATTCTATCACTTAGCATGCCCTTTCTTGGCAGATTTCTATTGTAGATAAATCGTGTGGTAACTCCACTTATGAGCAAACACCAGGCCTTCTTTCCATGTCCTCCACAACTTCAAAATGTTCCAGGCCACCAGTGTTTACTAACACATTCTAGAAAGAGATACAGCATCATAATAGAAAAACATCTTACTACCTGCTTGCTGTAGCTGGAGTCTCCTGCCAGCACAGACAGTTTCATGCACTCTGAAGCCCACTAAATATCTTCCTTTTTTTATTGCCTTAGAACCCATAATGTGTTGGTGGGGCTTGATGACATAAAATAACAGTAAAATTTAATTGCATATTTAAGTGAATTCCCACTTTTGGCACAGAAAGAATTGAACAGATCATGATATCTAAATGTTCTGTGCTTCTAACAAGCAAACAGTTTGAAAACAACAAACTGGACCATTTTTGCTTGCCAGGTCACTAAGTATGGCTGCTTCTTCTTGGAAAGGGAGTCCTATGTCTTCCCATGAGTGCTAGCAAGGTTAATGCCGAAATTCCAGTAAGGAAGAAGTGGCAAAGGCTATTCCTTGAGAAGACAACAGAAAATTGAAGGAAGAGGACATTCTAATGATGGAGATATGAATCTGAATATTATTATTAGAAATAACTAGGTATAAGTCTCTCAATTCTTCTCTTGGTGACAATGAATCTTCTTACAACATTATTCTGAGACAGTGAATCTAGAGCATTCCCAGTAGATGGTGTCTATCAGAAGCCCAAGGCAGTGGGTGTTCAGGACTTCAGCCCACTGCTGTTCTGTCTTTCCTATTTGATTTTTCACTTTTCTTTTGTTTTTAGGCACATCTGAACTATCCATGGAAGCATTTCTTGACTTTATGTGTCTTCAAAGCTTTATGGAACTCTTTGAGAAAACCTGAGTTTGCACTGTATGCCAGGACAGACTTTCTATTTTCTCTTTCATCTGGTGTCTCCTTTGGACTACCTAGCAAAATTTTGTAGGGCTTTTCAGCATTTTTTCACATGTAATATATTTCTGCACATTCACATATGCGAATATTTTCTATCCAGCAACCACTAGCCAAATATTTGAGTCTTGCAGGCAGGCAGAATGGAGGTATGTGATATCTGTAGCTCTATGGGTTTCTGTGTTATTTGGTCTCTCATCTGAAAAATGCTTCAGGCTTACTCCTTATCCTCTTTTGTTTGGGATTCATGCAAGCTTACATCTGTGATTATCACTGTAACTTCCAGGTTGAATTTTTAGTGTTTAGTTTCTGATTCATGAAGCGATTTAGCCATGAGGATGAATTTAGAAATAAGAAGCTGTTCACTACAGAAAAACAAAATTCTGTCCTTTGAGCATAGATTCCTCTCAGAAAATACATGGATATGGCACTGGTCAAGAAATAGTGCATGCAGAACACAATTAAAAAGACTGCAAGCCAGAAGAGTGATTATTCACATAAAGGTGTGAAAAACTATGACTTGAGTAAAAGGATGATAAAGAAAAATTGGGAAGAGAGTGAGCTCATTGATTGATAAGTAATAAAGTTTTCCAATAATATCATTTGCTTTGTAGCAAAATTCAAGCACAGGTTCTTGTTTATATTGTCTGCCTTTGGACCCACAAAGGCTAACATTTTTATCTGAACTTGATTGCTTTAAATTTGTGTTCCAAGGAATAGTTGCTTTCTCACCTTTAATGAGAATATTACAATAATTTCTACAAAAAAAGAATGCTGATGGAAGGATAAAATTTGTAGGAGATGAAGACATGAAGTCCTTTGAACTTTGACCCTTACATTCCAGTCACAGGAGACAGAGAACAGTGAGGAGACAATAAATATGTGTCTATAAAATTTTGGAAAACACTGACTATTATAGTTTAGATGTTAGATGCCCCTAAAATCCATGGGCTCAAAGCTTGGCCCTCAGAGAGGCACAATTAGGAGGTGATGGGAAATTTTGAAGGTGGAATCTTATAAAAGTTCCTTCAGTCATTGGTGATGTTCCTTTGAAGAAGATTATTGGGTCCCTTAATATTCATGAGGCAGAGTTTGCTTTTTTCCTCATGAACTCACCACCACATCAGCTAGTGGCCAAAGTAAATATTTTCTCTCAATGACCTACATACGTCAATCTTTTTTTGTGACAAGGATGAAAAATGTCCTAGAAAATTTACAGTTGGGAAATAGGAATGAGTAGGAGGAAGCTGATACACTGGCCTATGGGAGTGTGAGTTTATCATGGACTGGTTAGGGAATACCATGGTATGACAGTTAAGCTGAGCCCTGAGGAATACAAGGGGAAAGAGCATTGGGGACAACTAGGGGGAAAGTATTTGAGGCAAAAGGCAGAGAATGGTGCTTGCAGTTTGCGATGAATTGTTGAGACACCGTTATGGGGATTTTGCAACCACAAACATTGCGGGAAAATATTTGAGGCAAAAGGCAGAGAATGGTGCTTGCAGTTTGCGATGAATTGTTGAGACACCGTCATGGGGATTTTGCAACCACAAACATTGCAGATCTAGTCTGGGTGAGGCATTCCTTAGTGCCTACTCTAGGTGTTCGAAGAACATTGTGTTTGAAGAGAAGCTGTGTAGGGGGATTAGGCATTTTGGAACAAAGAAGTGATAACTTATCTACCCTTATCTACCCAGTAGATAGTAGATTCTATCTACTGAATCTGCTGAATGTTCCAAAACATCCTAATTTTTCAGTATTTTTTTGCGTTTTATGAATTGTTTCATATTTAGTAGAAGTATCAACAACTATTCAATCATTATGAATTTTTTATTTTATTTTTTTAACTTATTATTATTATTTATTAAAAATTTCCACCTCTTCGCTGCCTCCCTTTTCCTTCCCTCTCCCCACCTCCCCCTCCCTCTCTAGTCTTAAGAACAGTCAGGGTTCCCTGCCCCATGGGAAGTCCAAGGTCCTCCCCCATCCATACAGGTCTTTAAAGGTGAGCATCTTAACAAATCAGGCTCACACAAAGTTAGTTAATACAGTAGAATTAAATTCCAATGCCATTATCCTTGAATTCTCAGTCAGCCTTCATTGCCAGCCATGTTCAGAGTGTCCATTTTGATCACGTGCTCCATCACTCACAGTCCAGCTGGCCTTGGTGAGCTCCCATTAGATCAGTCCCAATGTCTCAGTGGGTGGACGCACCCCTCGTGGTCCTGACTTCCTTGCTCATGTTCTCCCTCCTTCTGCTCTTCATTTGGACCTGGGGAGCTAAATCCAGTGCTCGAATGTGGGTCTCTGTCTCTATCTCCATCCATCGCCAGATGAAGGTTCTATGATGATATGCAAAATATTCATCAGTATGGCTATGGGACAAGGCCAGTTCATGCACCCTCTCCTCTGCTGCCCATGGAACAATCTGGGGATCTCTCCTTGGACCTGGGAACCCCTCTAGAACCAAGTCTCTTGCAAACCCTAAAATGGCTCCCTTAGTTGAGATATTTATTTCCCTGCTCCCATATCCATCCTTCCAAACTCAGTCTTAACTGTAAGATGTGGAAATCAGAAATACTTCTTTATATTCTTTAATTTTCTGTACCTAGAAAAATGAGTACCCCATAAAATACAATAAATAGCATTATGTGAGTTTAATGTGTAGCTGGACTGTTCTTTTCCTTCAGGAATATTAATGCACAAATAGATAGTAATTCTTTTTTGTACCTAATTTTTATGATGTTTTGAGAACACTGGGTGGATTATCAAACTTCCCCATTCTTTTCCCTCCAATATTCATTATGTATAGTTTTATTAAATATCTCTGCCCTACAGGCATTTCATATATAACAGTTCACTTCTGATTTAATTTGTATCATTTGCTCTCCATGTTTTGCTTTTCTTGTATTAATATATTTAAATTGATACAACTTAATGCAAATTTTATTCACTATAAAATCTTCATTTTTGCCTGTTCCTTCTCCCAGGAATTCACTGAGTCCCCCTTTTTTTATCCTCCCTTACTTCTTTCTAAAAAAGACATCTGAGCTTCAGACAGGTTACTTTTTTGTATAAGAAAATCCAATTAGCCAGGTGATGGTGGCACATGCCTTTAATCCTAGCACAGTTCAAGGCAAGCCTGATCTACAAGTGCTAGTTTTAGGACAGACTCCAAAGCTACAGAGAAACCCTGTCTCCAAAAAAAAAAAAAATGAAAAACCAACTTATGTAAATACTGTCTGTACCTTTGACTATCTGTAATTCTCACGATAAATAAAGATGGGTTGTCTCTAACTTATCTTGTTGAAGAAATCTTTTACATATGTAAAAAACGTTAGAAAATTTTCTTACATTTTTGTTTTTGTGGGTGAAGAAAGGGATTTTTGTTTGTTTGTTTGTTTGTTTTATAATTCCGTATCATAGTCCATCACTGAGGGAAGTCACTGTGGGAACTCAAGGCAGAACTTGGAGGCCGGTTCTGAAGAAGAGGACACGGAGGAATACAGCTCACTGACTTCATCTCCATGCCTTGCTCAGCCTGATATTTTATATGACCCAGGACCATCTTCCCAGGTCTGGCATTGCCCAAGAGAACTGGAACCACCCGCACCAATTATTAATCAAGAAATTGCTTCATGGACTTCACAGGCAAATTTAATGGAGACAACTTCTCAACTGAGGTCCTTCTTCCTAGATGACTCTGGTTTGTGTCAAATTGACAAAAACCAAGCAGCACCAAAATACAACGCCAAACTCAGTTACTTTGCAACCTTTCTACTTTTCCCCATGACAGATGCATTTTCTGTTCTCTTATATGAAAATGTGCTTTCAAACACAGCTCTAGGCTCTGCCCCACCAATTCATCTGTGTCTGCGCTGTAATTTCTGAACATTTGCTGACTTTGCTCTTCAAGACACATATCAGTGGATACAAATGAGAGGATTTACATGGATATGGAAATGACTTTGAGGAGATGTTTTGGCATAAGGTTTTTTTTAATACTCCATCTGAAGTAAGCAGATTTACTAAAGTCCTTCAGAGATTCTGATGTGGTTTCTATTATGATGGTAATCACAATCTGAATATAATGATACATTATATAATGATTTTGAAAGGCCATGAAGGTGAACAGCTTTTAAAAGAACAAAGTTGTTTTAAATTATGATTAAACTTTTGGATCAGGGGCAAGAGTCTCAGTGCTCTCCACAAGTAAAGATAATTTTAATTGTACTAAGTAGTATGAAATTTGGGTCACAAGTATAATGAATAGCCATTGGAAGTGAAATTATAGATAATGGGTTATGCTCTTATATCAAGTCTACTGTCAAGAGTCTGCTTTAAAGGCCAAAATAACTTTCTTACTTGACATTACCTTTTTGTATGTCCTCAATGCATGTCACTATTCGGTTGAATCTTGATCACCATAGCAGTGTTTCAGAAGCATTAATATCTCAGCTGTCACAAACTCTCTGTTTCCCAGTTTTCTTTTTCTTTTTTTTAATCTTTATTCCACTAGAATCTGCCTGATTCATTCTGAAATAAATTGCTGGATTTATGAGCACTGGGGTTGTAGTAGAATATGACATTACCATCATTGTTTAACTCCTATTCTGGTTGGCTAAGTGTCCAACTGGTTGGCTAAGTATTCAATATACTCATGAGGGACTTGAAACTGGAACCATGTCGGTGAGTTTATGAACTTTCAAGAAGTCTGTTTTGAAAAAAAAGAGAAGGAATTTTTAAAAAACAATATCAATACTGTTAACTCAATTATGGAGAAGACACACTTTTCCTAAAAGAAACATGCTTCAAAATGCCAAATTCATGTGTTGGGTTGTTAAGATTTATGCTGTTTCTATGTATGCATCTTGCATATATCTTCAGTCTTCAGGGAACAGATATATCCTGAACTTGCTTTTAATCTATTGAGAGATAATTTGAAAGATTTTCATTAGATAAAAAAAAAGACATAATGACTGATATCGATGATTTGAATTCATTTCATCCTTTTTATTATTTTAACTGAGTCATTTACTTCTCCAGTGGATGCAGATTCTACTTCTCTAATGAACATATATGAAGAACAATCTAAAGCATATTTTAATGGCTCATGCTCTGGTGCTATGTGACTTGGATTTAAATCCCATTTTCTTCCTCCATCATTCTTGGTCTTGAGTTAGTTATTCACTTCTTTGAGTTTTTATTTATTTAGATATTAGTATAGATAATATCATTGACCTCACAATGACTTTCTGAAGACTAGAGAAGGCTCAAGGAAAGTGCTTAGAACAGTGGCTGGCACAGAACAGGCACTCTGATGCTGTCAAAGTCCATTATATAGATTCACTTGTGAACGATAAAGTTATCAAAATCAAAATGTAACTCAATGGGAATATTTAAATGTGTAAATGTGCCAAACACAGGCTGCTACGGCCCTAGCATTACTAATCAGAATCGGAAATATGTTTTGAATACATTTGAATGGCAATTCCTAACAGAGCATAATCAGTGATTTTAGAAACTTAAAAATAGTCAGATATTAAATCAATCAATCATAGAATTTTTGAATCTAGTACCTCATATAAGCTAAGCATGCTGTCTGTCACTGAGTGACACTGCCAGCCTGATGGGATACTGCTTCAAACCAGTCAGGAAGCTAAAGAAACACTCAGTGGCAAGTGCATGGGCCCATAGATATTGGCACTCTACATAAATCATTGGGAAAAATATAATTTTCTGGTCATCTGAAAACCAGTTTTGCAAATCTTTATAAAGTTAAATATACAACTGACATATGATACAACAATTCCACTTATAGGTAGAGCTTAGGTTCACACAAGAACATAGCCATCAATGTTTATTGCTACTAATTTGCAACTTCCCCAAATTTTCCAGTTGAGAATGAAGTCTTATTTGGAACATTTATGCAATCAAATGCGATTCGACAATGGAGAGGAATAAGCCACATAGCCTCGTACTGATGTATGGATCTCAAATGTATTATACTGGATAATGGAAGTGAGACTGAGAAGGCCAAATGCTATACCATTGCATCTTGCAGCATTCTGGAAAGCACAAAATTATAAAAGAAAAATACAACATGTGTTTGAACAACTAGATTTAAAGAGAATGTTTGCTTATACAAGGCCATGAGAAAACTTGGTAGCATGATGGAAAATCGACACCATTATGGTACTGATGATCATACAAAGATGGACATGCTACAAGGGTCGTAGAACTGAATGCTAAAAAGATATAATTTTCTAGGTAAAAATGGTACATCAGCGAACTGAGTTAAAATACAAGTCCATAGGTGTAGCAGAATATCCATGAGTCATAAAACTGGGTAATGGGCATTTGGGGATTTTGTAAATTATTCTCTTTGTTTTTTTTGTTTGTTTAACAACAAAATACACAAAAATAAAGAAGGCCAGCACTCATTTTTGGCAGGGGTTGGGTGATAGAATGCTTATTATATTGCTGATGAATATGCAAATTGCTGCAGACTGTTTGAGTGTGATTGTGAGCAGCTGCTAAAGCCTGCAATTGCATAGAGCCTTTGTTCCAGAAGTCCCGTTCACGCGTTCTCTCCTGCAGAAATGAACCCCTGGGGTTTCTAAAGCTATGTGCACAAAGCTGTTTATTATAGCCCTGTACTTCCTAGCACACAACTGGACAGAGAACGTGTGCTTGTGAGTGAAGCCCTGAAATCAAAACCTTCTTTCCTGTAACAACCCTGCAGAGAGCTGACAGATTAACACAACTCGGTTACAGAGCAGCCACACAAACACCATACTGGTAAGGTGGAATGTTAATGCACAAACTTGGCAGTTCACGGGGCAGTGTTTCAAGCTTAGCTGTGAGTCTCGATCTGTACATATTGCTGCAGCAATATTGTCATAGAGGAGACCACCGGAAAATAGACAGACAAAAGTCGTTTCTCCCAGTTGTGCTGGAGACTGGAGTTGAAGACCTGATGATTCAGTGTCAGATTGAGCCTGTTTTATATATGACTACTTCTATCCTGCCTCCATATAGTTCAATAGATGCAGGAGCTCCCCTAGGCCTCTTTCATAAGGGGAATGTCTTACTAATGAGGGCAGGACTGCATCTTATTCTATCCCCAAAGCCACATTACAGTAGGTAAATTTCAACCTAAGAATTCTGGTGAAGACAAAAATCTCTTCTTCTAGACTTTAAAAAAAAAAACAAAACAAAACAAGAATACAAGAACTATAAATTTAAATATTCTTATCTTTTCATCATTGCTTCTGATCACCAAGAGCCCAAGCTGGAGAGATTCACTGTCAGAATTCTGCACTGTAATCCTCATGTAATATATTTCCTGGGAGGCCAGGTGAACAAAGAATTATGAAGTGAATGATGATTTCCAACATGACCCTTTGTACAGTATCTAGAAATCCACGGAGTCGTTATTGTTTTATATTGTATTACATTGCCCATTTAACACTGTCATAATTAGAGGTTTTTGTTGTGTAAGCCTGCGTGGCCTTTGAGATTGGCTTCAGCTTCTTCTGTTATTTGTCTCTTAAGAATTAAGAGTAGCTGGGTATGGTGATGTATTTCTTGATCTCAGCACAATGAAAACAGAAGTATACCTAGTTTATGTAGAAAATTCAAGGCCAACCAGGGCTATATAGTGAGATCCTATCCAAAACAAACAAACAAAAACAAAACAAAGGCAAAAAGAAAAAGAGACTTAAGATAATTTCTTGGAAGTGTGATAGTTTCCAGGGATTATATTTTCCAAAACATAGAAGAAAAAAGAAAACCAAAAAGAGAAAAAAACAATATTAAAAATATGATTTTGAACACAATAAACCTTTAATTGGCATGCCTCCAAGACATAACTCTTAAAGAATTTTCTAACATATATTAAATTTTAAGGTAAATGATAAGTAATGAGTTGAATGGGAGAAAAAATGGAGCAAATAATATTCTCATTTCCTAATAGGAAAAGTGATCAGTCCAATGAAAAGAATAATTAAATCACCACTGCTTTCATCTCCACATGCATGTCTGGAGGCATCTTGTGAATGCCAAAAATTAAGTCTGTCCTATGGGTTCTCCACAGGACTGGAGTAGAGTATTCCAGTACAAAATTGGATTCTGTACATGCAGTTCATCAGGCATATCCATAAGTGAAGGTGTATCTATACTTGAAGACTGGAATTTTGTCTGTTACATGACAGCAGGCTTGTTGGGTTTTCTGTCCCGCAGCCGGGATGGGCACCATTTGTAACATGAAGGCCGGTTAGCTTGGGTTTTCTATCCTGCCCGGTACCCCACAGCTGGCAAGTCCCAAAGAAAATCACACAGAGATCTCCATAAGTTATAAAATTGATTGGCTCATTAGCTCAGTCTTCTTATTAATGAATTCTTTACATCTTACGGTAAACCATAATTCTGTCTGTGTTAGCCATGTGGCTCAGTACCTTTTCCAGCAGGGCAGGTTACACCTTGCTTCTCTGTGGTCTGGGCAGGAATAGCGGAATGGGCTTCCTCCTCCCTAGCCTTCTCCTGTTCTCATAGCCCCGCCTCTATTTCCTGTCTGGTTGACCCACCTATACTTCCTGCCTGGCCAATCAGTGTTTTATTAAAATACATGATTGACAGAATACAGATAATTCTCCCACACCATTTCCCTCTCTTAAAAAAAAAGGAAAATACCCATAGTCCATTTGTTGGGAATGTAGGCATAGTATTCCAGGCTACTTCCAGCTGACTGGGGGTGCTGATAATCTTATGGAGACCTAAAGAAAATTTAGACTTATAATCAAGTCCTGACTGGAGTATCCTGTGAGTCCTGATCATCTCAGGCAGCATCTTGAATCTGTTCTGGATGTAGAACTCGGATATCTGGGCCATCTGTTCCTACCGGAGATTTCTCAGGTGGTCTTCCTTGATCAGACTAGATTTTTCTTACCTCAGAATGAATCCACAGCCTCTCATTTTCTGTGGAAACAAAAGCAAAATCTCTTCTCCAAAGTAACATACCTTTTTACTTCAGTTTTGAAGCCAAGGTATCTTCAAAATTCCTATCTTGGGTCAGTTCAACAGCATTTATAAACAAATATCTTTTAGCAGCTGTTGCTCCTTCCTCAGGATTCAAACAATTCAAAGAGAGCATAATAACAAACAGTATCAAAATTCTCTGTGTATTTTCCATCTTTGTGTAGCTTGATTTTTAACCTCTATTGTGTTTATTTTTACTTTTATTTTTTTTTTTGAGAGAGGTTCTCTGTATATCTTTGTCCTGAAATAACTCTGTAGATCATACTGTCCTTGAACTCACAGAGATCCACTTGTCTCTGCCTCTCAAGTGCTGGGATTAAAGATGTGTGCTATCACACCTTGAATTCACAGAGATCTGCCTGTATCTGCCTCCCAGGCATTGGCATTAAAGGCATGTGCTACCACACCCAACTACTCTCTTTCCTTTTTTTCACTTAAGAACTTTAACCTTTAGTCTGTATATATTTTTAATACACTGTAAACCATTTAGAGATTTTCTTAGTCTTTGAATCTCTCTTTACTGTATATCTCTCTTTTTCTGACCACATGAGTCTTTATCGAGAGAATTAAAGCCGTGGCTTTGATGGCTGGATCCAGCCCATTCCTTAGCTTTCCAGCCTCGTGGCGGAGGTATTGGCTGTAGCCATTTTTATTACCACAACTCTATGGTGTTTCAAGGTCCCTACCAGCAAACAAGCTGCAGCATTCTGCTGCTTTCCTGAAAGAGTCAGAGTTTGCCCTGGCAAGACGGCCCAGAAAGCCACAATTTTAAAACGGTGCAGCTTTTTTCCTACTATGGCTGAAAACTGAAAAGCATGTGTTCAGCTTTTCATCAACACCGTTTAAATGTTTTGTGGCAGGACCTCTTAAAAGAGCTGCAGGGTTTTGCAGTTAAAGCTGAGTCAGGAAGCCTCTCTTAGATGAGAGTGCTTGCTTGCCTATAGCAAGCAGAGCAAACCCGAGAAATTGCTGCCAATCAAAAAAAAATGCTTTACTTTATTTTACTTTATTCTTTCCCAAGCTTTCTCAGGCTTTCTGTAGATGCAGTTATTCACATTGGGCACCATTTGTAGAGCTAACACAGACAAGAATTATGGGTTACCATAAGATGTAAGAATTAGTTAATAAGAAGACTGAGCTAATGAGCCAATCAGTTTTATAACTTATGGAGATCTCTGTGTGATTTTCTTTGGGACTTGTCAGCTGTGGTGTACCGGGCAGGATAGAAAACCCAAGCTAGCCAGTCTTCATGTTACAGATGGTGCCCCAATCATGTTACAGAATTTCCCATAATTAGAAGCCTGGATAGAAAAAGGCAAGAAGTGTTTTTCTAAGCTTTTAAGAGACATTTTGACTCTCTTAATGATAAAATGATGGACAAACCCAAACAGGGGAAACTGATACCAATCTTTTGGGGGCCTTAAAAACAAAAGCTTTCATTGTCTAGTGGTAGAAGTATTCTAGGCAAGTTTCATTTTGGAAGTACACTGCTGTCTGTCTTAATGCCACTGGAAGCCATGCTGTTTGCATAGCTGAGTCCTTGGGCATTCTAGGTTCTACAGTTTTGAGCTTCAGCAGTTATATTTTGCTATTTTATCTCTGCTGCCTCTGAATAAAGTTTGACCCCAGCTTGTTATTGCAAGACACATATATGAATTTTGCTTCTGGTAGGGTTTTTAAAGATTGGTAATAATCCTTTTAATTTCTGGAAGCAATAAACTGACCATATTTAATAGTTCGGTTTCTAACTCTTACTAGGTGAAGAAAATGAATCCACTGGCATCTAAGTCAAGGTCAGAGGGAGCCTAAAGGTAAGGATTAGAAGAAACTTGGAAAGAGGAGAGTGAACTGGATGAAGACAGCTGCAATACTTCCTAAAATTTTAATACTGAATAGGAGGGATGTATATTCTAAACCAGAAAAGAACAAGAAAACATGGACTTTAGCCATTGAAGAAGTGTTAAGATACTCAAATAGCAAACAATGATGATGACAATTAGCCTTTATGGAATCATCATATGGAAGGCAAAGTATTGCATTGTATTTATTTTCTGACTTCTCCTAATAAACCTATGGGTTGGTTTTATTGGTAACTCATTTTATACACAAGGAAGCCAAGCTAAAAATCAGGACTTCTGGTCACTTGTGTGTTGTGGCATGAGCATTGGTTCTAAGGTAAGAAAAACTTGGTTCTCTTCACCGATTCAGGTGCTGGTTTGGGCTCTTTAGTTGTATTAATTATTACAAGAGCTGTGGGTGTCTCTCAGATCACCCCCAAGTTCTTTGGGTGACACATGCTGAATGAGACTCTTTAGGGAATCACACTTGAAACTGCTTAGAGGTTCACTCCTGGCTTCTGGAATTACTCCACCTAAATGCATCAGACTCCAGAAACACCAGGGAACTGAAAATTTCATGGCAAGTATCTCATACTGCTTATTAAGGAGTAGGAAATCCCTTTGTCTTGGAATGGGAAAATGTGATGTAATTGTGCTCCACAGCCCCCTGTCACTTTGAGGCCCACGTCAGTGGTATAAAGGCTGACATCTTACCTAAAATTGCTCCCTGTGTGGGTCCTTCCTGTAATTTCATTTATACTTTCTTCTTTCTTCCTGATTTATCTTGGAACATCTACCTAACAATCTCATAAAATTCCCGTTTTTGTGTCTGCTTCCTGGGAAACTGAAACAAAGAAAATTATTTGGTCTTATTCTACATTTGGGGTCATAAATGAGGTAATTGTGAGGAAAAGTGTTATGAGATAATACTTGAACACGCCTTGTGAAGGAACATTAGGGATTGTTCCCATGTATTGATTTGGCTTCCTAGCTATTATAATTTTATTCATTTAATCATTTCTCCCCCAAGAAGACTTGATATTTTATACTAAGTGACTAGAACCAACACTGATGTGCATATACACCTTCAAGGGGGGAGAAAAACAACAAAGTTTTTATTGCATCCTTGCAGGTTGCCTAGAATTGATACAGTAAGTCTCAAAATTAGGTCATTTGTGACCAGGTGCACCATTTCAATGTCAAAATACAATTTCTTCAGGGTGTGAATTTACTCTATGAATATTTTTCATATCCAAGTGGTATATTGGATAGAGACATTTGATGAATGGATTATCAAGATATGAAAAGCCTTCAATCATGAGTATCTCAAGCAACAATGATAAAGCCAGTCAAAGCCCTTTTGTGAATTTGGAAAATTGCATGTGGATGGCATCTAGGAATGTCATAGAATCCAAAAGATTTAGCAGTGAAAATGTAGGGATTACTAAGATTAATTATAGAAGGGAGATGTTTCTTAGTTTGAAAAATCACTTACTTGTACTGTTTATTTCATGGGTTGTTTGTTGTGAGATATACATTTTAGAATTAGACATTGAGAAATAGATACAAAAGCTCAGAAATTTGAAAGCAGGTTCTGCTGTGTCCCACAACTGTTTAAAGTTAATTACTGTATCTAAGTCTCTGTATCTTTTGCTCTCTCTTTTGTGCATTTCCTCCATGTTTGAGGACTCTTCAGGCGTATAGGGCAGTCCACACCATCCCTCTCTTATCTATTTAAAGTGCTCAATGATGTGTATGCACACCAATCTTCCCTCTGTTACCTGCTTCACCTTTAATGAATTTACCATTTCCCTTAGTGATATTAGCCTACTCATTCTCTTGAATGAACGTGGACACATCTTGCGTTAGTTTTGATCAAGAACTATCATAAGGTGTATATGACAGCAACACAAGGAAGTTACATGCTGTAGGTTAATTCACAAAAAGAATATTTCTGGGCACAAAAACGTGTTTTACTACCAAAAGAATGAAGGAGGGAAACCAAATGAACTCAAAGTTTACTTCCATTCAGTGAAAATTGAATTTAATCTTTTCAAAGGGAACAATTGAATACACATAGAGCAAGAGACATACACACACCCACAGTTCACCCTTTCAGGAAATGGGACACTATTGACACTGTCTTGCCTAGATTCAAAAGCATTGACATGATACCGGTTGGCAATAGAGCAACTGCAACTTGTAAGGCCACAGACCAATACTTACTGGTAGAGCACCCAGAATAAATGAGTGTGCAAGACCTACAGAGGATCAGCTTATTTAGAGGAGAATTTGATCAGAGTGAGTAAAGAAGGGCAGAATCTATCAATGGTTTTGCAAAACACACTGTATATAATGCTTTTTAGATATTCCTGGGTACTTTAAAAGTATTTATTTTATGTATGTTTGTGTGTAGGCACATGTGTGTTTGGGTACATATGTGGCAGTCGAAAGATGACTTTTGGGAGTCAGTTCTGTCTTTTAACCAAGTAGATGCCAAGTATCAAATTCAGGTCACAAGACCTGACAGCAAGCACCCTACTCATTGAGCCATTTTCTGGCCCTATCTGAGTACTCACTATATTTGTGTAAGTGTTCTTCTGCACACTTGAATGATCAAACCTTTTTGATGACAGGCTCAGTCATAACTGGTGCTTTGCTTAAAGTTTAAAGTTGTCTTCAGGATCACTTTTCTCTTTCAGTTTATTACTTACTGTTAAAGATTTGGCTCTTGTAATTGTTAGGGAGGGACAATTATAAAATCTGGCAGGGAAACCTCACAAACTGGAGAAAAAAAAGAAAGCTTGAAGGCTGATGACCTAATGACAGCTGGTGTTACCAAGTCTGAATATTGTATGCAGAAAGGCCTGTCTTGCTGCTTGGAGAAGATCGGTCTTTAGATGAAACAAGGCTGTCAGTTGGTAGATGGATCTTACCCTCATTAAAAAGTGCAATCTGCCTTTTTTCAAGATACACTGATTTAAATGTAGATATTTCTTAACACAGCCTCCTATCAGTATCTATAAAAATACTTAAATATATATATATATATATATATATATATATATATATATATATATATATAGCTGGACTCAGTAAACAGGTCAAGTTAAAACATAAAATTAACTATCACAAGCTGTAAATCAATCTTTAAAAAATATATTTACATAGGGGCCAACCCCCTAGATGGAGACCTACAAGCAGTTAACAGTTGTTGATAGAGGGAAAAATCAATTTTCCCCAGGGATGTGCCCTCTCATTGATTATCTAATACCAAGTTGTCGTCCCTAGGAACATACACAAGCAGGCAACATTGAATGGAGTCAGTAGGATGTATTTATATGTTTGTGGTACGTATATGCAATAGGAATGAGTAAAGAAGAACAGACCATGGATTTGATACAGGAGGGGTCAGTCATATGAGGAGTAGGAAGGGAGAAAGAAAAGAGAATAATGATGCAATTGTATTTTAGTTAAAGACAAATAAAGAAAGCATAAATTTTGATGGCAATACCAAGATCACACATATTGGGGAAAGGTGAGGGGTATATGAATGACATGTGAAGAAATCTTACAAGCTGAGGAGAGAGGCCTCATGAAAAAGGGAATCCGTCAGTTTCTTCTTTTGAACCTCTAGCCCATAAGATTTCTCCGCTCCCAACCTGTGGTGTTTTCCTGTGATAATCTTAACAAACTAAATAGTAACCAACCAGCAGCCAACCTTATAAGTGTATTGAGTAGTCTCACTGGCCAAACAGAGACTAGTACTTATCACTAAGCCTAGAAAAGTTAAGGCTCCTGATTGACATTCTCAAAAGAATCACAAAGATTAATAGTAAAGCCTCAAAGTAAAGGTCATAGAGAGTTGCAGGACCATCCCCTCTCACTATAATAACATCTTCACCGGGTCTGAGTCTTAAGACATCTTGTTGGAAGATTAGTATAGTGTATGGTAAAGTAGAAGGAAAAGAGAAAAATCAAGACTTTTATTCGTAAGCACATGCTAAGAAATGCCAACTGTGTGCTTAGGAAGGAAGGAGATAAGACATATATGAGTTGATTTATAATAATATCACTTGGAATTTTGACAGAACTCTTTTTCATTGATGAATGATACTAAGATATTCAAAATACATCTTTCTAGTTACACAGTAAAATTTTCATAATTTTATTTATATTATGGTGAAGCCAAATGACCACCCTGATGATTCTCTACTTGCCTGTGTTCACGATGTAATAAAAGGAGTTGCTGGGGACTTTTTTTTCCCACCTACATCAGAGTCCTCCTTCTAGGTAGATTTTCATATACCAGGAGTAGTTTTCCATTTTCATATTTGACTAAGGTATGATTGCTTTCAGCCCTTGAGTGTAGACTTGTCCAACCACAAAA
Organism: Myodes glareolus; assembly: GCF_982192425.1. Taxonomy (NCBI): domain Eukaryota; kingdom Metazoa; phylum Chordata; class Mammalia; order Rodentia; family Cricetidae; genus Myodes; species Myodes glareolus. The sequence continues at coordinate 9,337,980 of NC_142032.1, forward strand.
AAACAGGGTGGTAGAGGGTTTAATTTACTCACCACCAGAAGCATAAACTGCGTCAGATCTCTTAGGTTCAGCAATGCTTTTCTTAGACAACCAGAGCTTTTCCATCACAAAATCAACCCTACACAGCCAGTTTGACAGCTGATAATTTTGCAATGATGATGATGATTAAGATCCTGATGATATAATTTAATATTTGTTACTCAAATCTGTCTTTCAACAAAGATCTCTCTTAAGCACTTAAATTTCAAAACTAACAAATAATTGTTAATCTGTTGGTCATTTAACAATTTGATAGACATGGGAAAATGAGTGAAGAGGTTGCTCAAGTTTTTCAATTTAGTATTATGGAAGGCAAAATAAGTGCCACTGCCGTAAGTAATTGTGTTTTATAATTGGTTTATTAATTTGATTGTTTCTATATAATTGAAAATCTGTATCATTTGACCAATAACTTTTATCTTTCCAGACATCTATGTTAACTGTTATACTCTTAAAAATGTATTCTTATCACAAAAATGAACTTGTAAGATAATTCACATATTTATTAGCTAGATTTAGTTTTATATAATTGACAGAAACTTGAAAATGTCATGTTGTAAGCTAAAGCATATATTTTATGTCAATCTCAGAAAGCTTTAATAAATAGTATAAACAGTGCTTTCCTAAAGCTTTCCTTTAAAGGACTCCAGAACTTGATTAATGATTATTTTTTAGGTTCCATAGACCTTTGACTCTAAAACAGGATTATATTCCACAGACAGAGTTACCATACGTTTATAGTCCTAGTACTGAGATTTTTTTTTTATTGGTTTTTACCTTACTGGCAGGAGGTCCTTCTGTTTATGTGTAGCTTTCATTGGTTTATAAAGGAACTGCTTTAGGCCTATAGCAGAGCTGTATGGGAACAAAGCTAGGTGGGGAAAACTAAAAGGCATACTGGGAGAAAGGAGGCAGTCATAGAGATGCCAGAGATCCTCTGCCGGAGATAGACGTGCTAGAATTTTGCTGGTTGGCCATGACCTTGTGGTGATACACAGGTTAATAAAAATGGGTTAAATAAATATGTAAGAGTTAGCCAATAAGAAGTTAGAGCTAATGGGTCAGGCAGTGATTTAATTAATTCAATTTCTTTGTGGCTATTTCGGTTTTGGGCGGCCGGGACAAACAAGCGGCTCCCTCCTGCCAATACCTTTCTCTCAAAATGTAACATTTCTGTAAACACGGCAGTAACCACTAGCTGACCAAGGGCAATGAATTGGGGATTCAAGGTACCTAAAGAAAATAAACCTATGTCTCATTTTTGTACCTTTCTCTGTGTACTTCATGTGGTTTACCCAACGATTCTGTAAATGAGGCTCTGACAAATCAGTTGTAAAAATCTAATTTATCATTATTTGAAGCCAAGTAAATGGACATTTGGTAAGATGTACTCTGTAGGTGACAGACTGTTCCAACTTGTGTTGCCAAATGTTAAATTACTATCACCATCATTCCTCAATTAGTAACCAGGAATAATTTTCTAACCATGAATTTAACATCCTTACATGATTATAGAGTACGTGCACTGTGAGAATTGGCCAGCTGACACCATTCAATAACTCTGATGAAAATTATTGGGTTCCTCTTTCCATATTTCATTGAAAATTTTGGTTTATCCCCAAGTATCACAGTAAGAGACATACACGTTGTTATATAGCAATCCATAGCTAAAAGCAAGGATTTTGTGTCATTAAATAATCATAAATATAAAATAGATGGAGAATCTTATATTCATTGCTACACATGAATGAAATGCAAATCAAAACAACTCAGATTCCATCTTACACCTGTAAGAATGGCCAAGATCAAAAACACTGATGACAACTTATGCTGGAGAGGTTGTGGGGAAAAGGGAACACTCCTGCATTGCTGGTGGAAGTGCACAGCCTCTTTGGAAGTCAGTGTGGCAATTTCTTAGAAAATTAGGAAACAACCTTGCTCAAGATCCAGTAATACCACTTTTGGATATATATTCAAAGGTTGCTCAATCGTGCCACAAGGGCATATGCTCAACTATGTTCATAGAAGATTTGTTTGTCATAGCCGGAACCTGGAAACAACCTAAATGCCCCATGATCAAAGACTGGATAAGGAAAATGTGGTACATTTACACAATGGAATACTACACAGCAGAAAAAATAACGGCATCTTGAATTTTGCAGGCAAATGAATGGAGAGACAAAGCATCATTTTGAGTGAGGTAACCCAGACCCAGAAAGACAATCACATGTTCTTACTCATAAGTGATTTTTAAACATAAAACATAGAAAACAAAATCACAATTCCAGAGAACCTAGACAACAATGAGGACCCTAAGAGAAACTTACATAGATCTAATCTACATGGGAAGTAGAAAAAGATAAGATCTTTTGAGTAAGTTAGGAGCATGGGGACCTTGGGAAAGGTTGAAGGGAAGGAGAGAGGCAGGGTGTGGAGCAAAAAAAAAGTAGAGTTCAATAAAAATCAATAAAATTAAAGAAAATAAAATCCCAAAGGAGTGTTTCCTTGAATCTTTATTGAGTTAGCATAATAGTGACACATTGAAGGAGTGTGTGTCAGAAACCAGTATTCTTTTCTTAGAACTTTCCTTTTCTGTGAGAATTGGCAGTAGCTCCCCCCCCATTTTATTGTCACCTTTTCATTTGGCTGCAATTTCCCCCTTCATCTGGTGCTCCTGAGTTTGTCACAGTCCCCTCCCCATCCTATGAAACCTCAGCCGCCATGGACATTTTCTGAATCTTTTGTTCACTGGGTTATCACATGAGTTAGATGGATAAAAGTATAACTGGCAAGTTCACTTGTTCTTCATACACAAAACAGTTTGGATCATCAGCCATGGAATAAGTTGCAGATGAAGAAGCTGGACAGTGGTGATTGAGAGGCTGGTAGCAAATGAGCTGTTTCCTTTACATCCCATCCAGTGATTGGCCACAGAAAGCTGATAGAAGGACTTTCTTCCACATCTCAACATGGACCTTTAATTAGAAAATGTTAAGGTATCAGTGTAGTAATTAATTCTATATCAAATTAGATTCTGAAGATATATGAAATGTGAGGAACATCAAAGTGAATATTAGCCTCTTTCCAAAATCTGATTATAAATTCTGATTCAGGTGCTTGGCTTTGCTCCTCCTCTAGTTCCAGAGACAAGCTTAATACAAAAATCGAACACAACCAAGCAAAGAAAACCCTAGCTCTTCCCCCCACCACACAAACAACATGGGAACAGAGGAAAAGTTCATGGAAGATGGAGAAGTGGTGTTTGCTAGTCTGCAGTTGTAGTCTGGGACAGACCTCTTAGACCTCGTAGACAAATGCGGGCATCATTGCTTCACTTTCTTTCAGTTGTTTCTTCTCTAAACTTTTGTAAGTTTGTCTTGGTCAAAGTGTTGGATCATGAGTTCAAAGGGTAAAATTCAATGTGAAGTTCCACATCTTCCATTCTCAATATCTGTCCTAAATGTGTAGAAGGTCATTTAGTTATGGTGTCTTTTGGTTTGGTTAATTTTGGTGTATGATTGATTGATTTTGAGATTTTTAGAATAAAGTTTATAAGATTTTTTAAAAAGGTCAGACATATCACTGAATTAGACTGACTGATGTACAAAAATCTCATTGGCTGAGTCTTAATGTCATTTTTCCTGTGTGGTTGTTTGGTTATGTATAGGGGGAGGAGGAGGGACACTAAAGAATGGAATCAGGGACATGACTTACAAACTGTCACTGAGAGTAATCCTGGCAGGGATTTCCGGAAGGCTGGGAGAGGATTTAGAGTTTTGGCATGCATGACTTTACCTGCCAGACATTCCACAGAGCCAGGCTCCCTGTCTCCTGGCTGCATGAACAGAGCACTCCTTCTCCTGATCATTTTTTTGGTAGTCATTTATCTCTGCAAATGACTATTAGAGAAATTTCCATCTCTGTCTTTTATGCGGGGAGATAATGGAGAAGGACAAGTTAGTATGCTTCTGGGCAAAAGGAATAGAAAGACAGTAAAACTATCTCAGCCTAAAGATAATTATCAGAAATCAGAGGCATGAAAGTGCTGCCTTAGTCTCATAAATGTGTTTTCTATGATGTAAATCATGTTCAAAGTTGAAATTTAAGAAGCAATATTTCACTGTGAAAGCTACATGTAATTTTAAGCCACATAAATTTATTTCCTCCTCAGCTGTGGATGATGTCGCCTCAACCTTTGGTCTAATGTGAGAACCATTAGCTAGGTCATGGTAGCCACAAAATGAATTGTACGAGCACCTGCCTTTTGTGCCTGGGATGAGTCTTCTTTGAAATATTTAGCTGACATTTTTCACAGCAGACATTGTAGAGATGATTTTGCATCTCTTTCTGATGGATAGAAAATTGGTACTTTCTGTCCAGGGAAATGAATTTCTGACTTTTCCCTCATCTATGTGGTAAAAAAATTAAAGGCTACTGTGAAATAAAAAAGTATCTTTGATGCTATGCTCATTATAGAGTATAAAAAGATTGACTTTTAGAATTTTCTTCCTCTCCCGATCCTTCATCATTCCTTATTATGTCTCTTCAATTCTGCTTTTTAATATGTGAAAAATGTTAAGCAAACACAATTAACCTCAAATATCCTGTTTAAAATTTTGATGAAAAGAAAGGCTATTCCATATTTTCTTTGTAGGCTTCTGTCTGTTGTCTGTCTGTCTGTCTGTCTGTATCTCTGTATGTCTGTCTCTAGGATCAATCTACATAATTATGTAGATAACAGTCATTAATTCATAGATTATTTAGTGAGCTATGTTTTTCAAAGTTATCATTTATGATAATCTTGATTTTTTTTCAACTTGACAAAATTTAAAATCATCACAAGATGAACGTTTGGGTATGTTTGTGAAAAAATTTTTAGGTTATGTTAGCTGGGGGAGAAGACCCACTCTATGTGACTGGTGCCATGTGTTGGGGACCTGGACTAAAGAAAAAGCAGAAAGAGAGATGAGAGTCAGCTTCCATCCTTTTCTCCTTCCAACTGCAGCTTCATTATGACAGAGTTCTCCAGATCCTGATGCTGTGACTTCCCTACCTTAATAGATTTTACCCTCGAATTGTGAGTCAAAACAAGGTCTTTCTCGCTTCAGCTGATTTTGTCAGGTATTATGTCATGGTGATTAAAAGAGTAACTGAATATGATTCTCACCAAGGACAGCTTATAGCTAAAGACAAGTTGGCACTGGGAACCAAATTGAATTCCAGTGTCTCAACTTAACATGACTCTGACAGACTTTCCAACTGCTGGAGGCCCTTGGTGTCAGCAGAAAGCTGTCTTTATTGTATGTCATAGCTCAACTTCCTCTCCAAACCCTACTTCTTATATGTGCTGACTCCACCATGTGCTCCAATAAGCTTTCTTTAAAGAGAAAAAAAAACTGTTGCAGAGCTTATTTTCAGAGACCCTTACTTAGGTTGAAGAGTTAATCCCATTGAGAGTTATAGTTTATAAATATAAGTAATTAGTAAGCATGCCAAGTTTGCATGTAGTACATTTCTCTTCCTCTTCTTCAACTTCTTCTTCTTCTTCTTCTTCTTCTTCTTCTTCTTCTTCTTCTTCTTCTTCTTCTTCTTCTTCTTCTTCTTCTTCTTCTTCTTCTCCTCCTCCTCCTCCTCCTCCTCCTCCTCCTCCTCCTCCTCCTCCTCCTCCTCCTCCTCTCCTCTTCTTCTTCTTCTTCTTCTTCTTCTTCTTCTTCTTCTTCTTCTTCTTCTTCTTCTTTTTTGAGACAGGGTTTCTCTGTACCTTTGGAGCCTGTCCTGGAACTAGCTCTTGTAGACCAGACTGACCTTGAACTCACAGAGATTTTCCCCCTTCTACCTCTAGAGTGCTGGGATTAAAGGCATGTGCCACTGCCACCCAGCTTTTTTCCCCCTTCCTTTTCCCTTTAAAAAATCCTCAAATATAGAAAATAGTATTTCTGTTGTACAAACGAGAAACTGAGATATTAAGACTTGTATTTTTCAATTCATTTGCCGGTAAATGGTAGAGTTGAGACTTTAGTTCAGCCATGTCTAGTGTGAGACCAACCTTCATAATCTCCCCTTGCTTTCCTGGTTTTATCTTTTTTCTTTCCCTTTTTATGGATTTTGTAATATTTATTATTACAAATATATTATAAGATATTAATATTATCTTATGTGTGCTCATGGCCCTTTCTAAGGGTTCTAAAATATTTATTTAATATTATCTTATATGTGCATGTGCCTGGGTGCGTGCACACATGGAGCTCAAGGAAAACTGTGAAGTTCACTCTTTCATCTTTCCATGGGCTCTGGATGTTAAACTCAGGTAGTCAGATTTACAGTATTAACTCTCCTACTCACTGAGGCATCTAGATACCCTTCCTCTCCCCTTTCATTTCTTTTTTTTCAACGTTTATTAAATTATAAAAGTTTCCATTTCCGCCCCTCCTCCCAACATCCCACTCCCCCCACTCCCCCTCCTCCTCCCTCTCCATCCCTAAGAGCAGTCAGGGCTTCCTGCCCTGTGGGAAGTTCAAGTTCCTCCCCCCTCCCTCCAGGTCCAGGAAGGTGAGTATCCAAACAGACTGGATCCCAAAAATCCAGTATATGCAGAGGAAACAAGTCCCAGTGTCATTGTCAATGGCTTTTCAGAAAGACTCCGGGCCAGACGCATTCAGAGAATCTGGCTACATTCAGGGAATCTGGTTGGATCACGTGCTCATTCAGTCCCAGTCCAACTGGCCTTGGTGAACTCTCATTAGATCCTTGCTTGACAGAATAGTTTCTGCGACTTTTCCCATCAACAGGACAAAAGTTAAATTCTTCATAACTCAACTTACTTTCTTGTTTTGCTCTTTGTATTAATTTCTTTTCCTATCACTGTGACTGAATATTTGACTCAAATATTTGGGAGGATTTTTTCTGACTAGGGTTTCAGGGACTACCAGCCAACCATGACAGGGAAGGAATGGCAGCAGAACAAGAGTTGTGAAATGTTTTGCTTACTTCTTAGATCCAGAAAAAGAGAGCCTAGAGTGGAAATAGAATTGGCCTGCAACCCTCAAACCCTGCCACTATTACCCTATGTCTACATACTAAACCTTACATCATAAGGCTTCTATAATCTCCTAAAAGGGTGTCACAGTCTAGGAAATAGACACATAAGACTGTGGGTGCCATTTCATATTGAAACTGTATTGGCATAGACTTATCTAATGGGAACATCAGTAGTCATATGCCCAGTACCGCTGCTTGACAAATGTCCAGCAAAGCTAAGCCTCTTGATGACTGCCATGCCACCTTTGCTTTTCATTTCTCCTGTTGCATATTTGGGTGAGTTTTAATATTTGTATAATTTGGGGGTTCTGGATTGATGAAAAATTTCTTATGAATCATTTATGCCTTCTCCCAGAAGTAATGCTTCTAAGCTTCCCCAGAAAAGTCCTGAACTTACTACCCTTCATGATTTTAGGAAGAAAGCTTTATCTACTTCAGAGTCTTTCTTACCCCTTGGAGATTGTGACACACATAAAGAAGCCAGAGGTTGCTTTATGTGGCCGTGAAATATTCTTGAAACATCTGTCCCTGTACTTACTCAGGAGCAAGATAATCAAAACAAAGTAAACTTTAAAAGGTCAACAAGTTTAGGCAGGCTTGAGGAGTTGGCCATAGATCAGATTGCAAATCTCTTTCCACTATACACTCAGGCAGTGACGTGACATATATAGCAACAAAGTTAGGTTAGCTGAGGTTACCTCATCTCTATACAGAGACTTATTTTGATGAACAAATTATGGAGTGAAAAGATGAGAGAAGAATGGCATGTCAGGATCTCCTTATCCTAGAACAGTTAGCACATCCGAACCACTGTGGTGTCATGTGACCAAGAAACACAGAATTCTGGGATTAGATATAGATAAATTCTATAAAAATATAAACTATAAATGTTGTATTATGCCAGAATTTTAATAACAGCAGCAGCTTTGACCTAAGGAATTTTCCTGGGTACTGTGACAATTAGGAGTTAACCATATAACTCTTGGTAATCTGCTTGGGCTGGCTTGGAGATTATGCTTTGGTCTAGTGTCTTTGTAGTCACAAAAGCTAGCAATCTGAGAACAGGTCATCAAATGCCTTTGAGTTATTAAAAAAAACTGAGTTATAAGGTTAATGAGTAAGAATGATTATAAAAGATAATTCTGTTTATCAATGATTTCAAAACTTGAGGGAAATGATTGGAAATCATAAATCCGTTTATTAATGATGACTAAAAGATGAACCAGAGAAAGTGAAACACATGCCCAAATTCAAAAATGATATGATCTATTTTGGAGCACCATGAATGAATGTATACCTACTTATTAAATTATGAAGTAAATGAAGAAGTACTCTGACTGTTGGTCAGCCAGGCTGCAGTATTTTCCTGACCACCATGGCCTGGCTCACCACCTTCTCTTGCCTTACATATCTTTACATCCCCTGCTGGGACCTGTCCCTCCAGGGATGGCTCCTGTCAGAGTAGGATGCGCCATACTGAGATGTGCTTACTCTCTGTCCATATTCTCCCATTGCCACTCTCACATCCACCCATCTTCAGATCCTGCCCTCATCCAGAGCTGGATACTGGCACCACATCACTTCTCTCATTCACAACAGAATTTTAATGGATAACACTGCCGAGGACAGGCAGTCTGCTTAGAGTACATTATAAAGTCTTGTTTTACATTTTAGATACTAGCATGAAACCTTCTCTGACCACCACATATACATTGTTTATTTAAAAATGACAAAAGCCCAATTAGAGGAAAAGAAAGGAATATTGAAAAGATGTAGAAATAACTGAAAGAGGTTATTATAACATAGTCTTCCATAAAGATAGGCCAGCATTCTTCTGATGGGAAAAATGACACTTTTCCATTGGTAAAATGATGGGTGTAAAATGACAACTATATTCAATTAACATCCTAGGATTCTAGCAATTCAAATGGCCAGATGAGGGATAAATTGACAATTACTTTCAATTAATATCCTAGAAGTCTAGCCATACAAATAGTTTTTGTTAAAGTGAATACAGGTATTACTTTAAAACATGTTCTTTTCCTATGTCCTTATCCAGGGTGTTTAAAAACTTATCACAGAATATCTATTCTATGCCCACATTCTTCTGAATACCAAAATAAAATCAAAAGATTATCCTCTTTGCAGTGAGGTGAAGCAAAAGTATCAGCCAACTCTTTAAGTCACATGGGTTTTTGCTTCAGTGACGAATTTCAAATCAAAACAAGGATTTGACTTATTTTTGACAGTCTGTAACTGAATCTCCTAGTTCAGCTTTTTAAAGTTTAGAGCACTTTTTTTTGTGTGTGTGTGAGACATTTGATTGGTCCACTCCTTATGGAGCACCATGGAAACCAGTAGTTTGTTAAAACCAAAACACTTGTGTTGATGGTGAGTTGTGGGACACACTGACTTCTTATGACCCCCAGAAGTCTGTGTTTCTACATTGTTGACTCTGTTATAGATGATTCCTTATTACTGGACACAATAAACCTGGATGTGTTTATTGATAACATCCTCATTAAAATTCATCCGATGCTTGTCCAATTTCTGAAACATAATTGCACTCAATTTCATATGGATTCTGTGTAATAAAACTTTAATAATTAAAAATCACAGTTCTCTTATACATTGAGAAATCTCTTCTTATATGAAGTAGGGATAATAACAGTCATCTCCAATAATGTTGTAGATGAAATCTACCACTGTAGACAGTGTGTTGATTTCTTTGTTAGAGTGGTAAGATATTCTAACAGATAAATTTAAGATGGGAAGTGTTTATTGTTGCATTTCATCACACAAGTTCATCATGATGGAAGAGTCGCAGAAGTGGAATGTTGAAGCAACCAGTCACATTACATCCACAATTGGGGAGAGAGGGGTTGGCATGTATGTACAGCTGTTCAGTTCTTTTTCTTTGTACCAAATAGTCTAGGATCAAGTACTTGGGAATGGTCTCATCAATGATTAACATGGGTCTTCCCGTATCAATAAAACAATTAAGATAATCCCTTACAGACAAGCAGAAAAAGCCATCTTTTAGGTAATTCTAGATTTGACCAAGTTTACAGTTAATACTAACCATAATAGTATTTTGAACAATATCTCCTTCACAGTAATTTACTAAGTAAATGGAAGAAGATGGTTTCATTTTGGTTCATACTGGGGCTTCAGGTTGTAGAACATATTCTTTCTTTTTATTACAAAACCTGACAGTTACTTTAATAAAAAACTTTTTTCCAAAATAAAGGCAGGTTCTTCATATTTTTTTTTCTTTTTTTCTTTATTTATTCATTTTTTTATAAAAAAAATTCACTTCCTCACCTACTCCCAATACCCTCCCATACCCCCCACTCCCTCTCCTCCTCCCTCTCCAGTCCCAAGAGCAGTCAGGGCTTCCTGCCCTGTGGGAAGTTCAAGTTCCTCCCCCCTCCCTCCAGGTCCAGGAAGGTGAGCATCCAAACAGACCAGGATCCCAAAAAGCCAGCACATGCAGACGAAACAAGACCCAGCGCCATTGTCAATGGCCTCCCAGTCAGCCCCCATGTCAGCCACATTCAGAGAATCCAGCCCGATCACACGCTCCTTCAGTCCCAGTCCAGCTGGCCCTGGTGAGCTCCCACCAGACCCGTCCCCTTGTATCAGTTGATGAACGCACCCCTTGCGGTGCTGACTTCCTTTTTCATGTTCTCCCTCCTTCTGCTCCTCATCTGGACCTTGGGGGCTCAGTCCAGTGTTCCAATGTGGGTCTCCATCTCCAACTCCATCCATCATTGGATGAAGGTTCCCTCCGATCCTGCCTTCCTTGCTCACGCTCTCCCTCCATCTGCTTCTCATTTGGACCTAGGGAATTAAATCCAGTGTTCCAATGTGTGTCTCTGTCTCTATCTCCATCTATCGCCAGATGAAGGTTCTATGGTGATATGCAAAATATTCATCAGTATGGTTATGGTCTAAGGCCAGTTCAGGCACCCTCTCCTCCGCTGCCCATGGAACAATCTGGGAACCTCTCCTTGGGCCTGGGAACCCCTCCAGAATCAAGTCTCTTGCAAACCCCAAAATGGCTCCCTTAGTTGAGATAAATACTTCCCTGCTCCCATAACCATCCTTCCTCCCTCCCCCCATCCCATTACCCCAAGCCATCCCCAATCGTCCCCCTCTCCCTTCTCTCCAACCATCTCCCCTTACTTCCACCCCACACACCCCGTGCACCCAAGTTTGCCTGGCAATCTTGTCTAATTCCAATATCCAGGAGGATAACTATATGATTTTCTTCAGGTTCACCTTCTTATTTAGCTTCTCTAAGATCATGAATTATAGGCTCAAAGACCTTTAATTATGGCTAGAATCCACTTATGAGTGAGGACATACCATATTTCTCTTTTTGGGTCTGGGTTACCTCACTCCATAAAGCATTTTCTATTTCCATCCATTTGCATGCAAAATTCAAGATGTCATTGTTTTTTACCGCTGAGTAAAACTCTAATGTGTATATGTTCCACACCTTCTTTAACCATTCCATGCACAAAACTCAAGTCCAAATGGATTAAAGACATCAATATTAATCTGACCACTTTGAACCTGATAGAAGAGAAAGTGGGAAGTAGTCTACAAGACATAGGCACAGGAGACCACTTCCTAAGTAGAACCCCAGTAGTACAGATAATAAGAGAATCAATGAATAAATGGGACCTCCTGAAACTGAGAAGCTTCTGTAAAGCAAAGGACACTGTCAGTAAGACAAAAAGACTACCTTCTGACTGAGAGAAGATCTTCACCAACCTCTCATCAGACAAAGGTCTGATCTCCAAAATATACAAAGAACTCAAGAAACTAGACACTAAAACTCTAATTAATCCAATTAAAAAATGGGGTACTGAGCTGAACAGAGAATTCTCAACAGAAGAACTTCGAATGGCTAAAAGACACTTAAGGTCATGCTCAACCTCCTTAGCGATCAGGGAAATGCAAATCAAAACCACTTTGAGATATCATCTTACACCTGTCAGAATAGCTAAACTCAAAAACACCAATGATAGCCTATGCTGGAGAGGATGTGGAGTGAGGGGAACACTCATCCATTGTTGGTGGGAATGCAAACTTGTGCAGCCACTGTGGAAATCAGTGTGGCGGTTTCTCAGAAAACTGGGAGTCAACCTCCCTCAGGACTCAGCAATTCCACTCTTGGGAATATACCCAAGAGATGCCCTATCATACTACAAAGGCATTTGTTCAACTATGTTCATAGCTGCACTATTTGTAATAGCCAGAAACTGGAAACAACCTAGGTGCCCCTCAATAGAAGAAAGGTCCTTCATATTCTATAATTATTATTCTTTTTAATGAATTTTTAAATAAAGAATTTATTTATTATGTTTTTATTTATTTTTTTATTAATTTATAAATAATGTCATTCAAAATTTCCACACCCTCCCCTCCTCCCATTTCCCTCCTAATCCCTCACTTACCCTCCCTCACTCACCCTCCAGTCCTAAGAGAGGGCAGGGTGCCCTGCCCTGTGGGAAGTCCAAGGCCCTCCCACTCCATCCAGGCTTAAGAATGCATGCATCCAAACAGACTAGGATCCTAAAAAGAAGGAGTCAGTACCATGAGGGTTTGGTCCACCCACTGAGACAGTGTGCCTGATCTAATGGGAGCTCACCAAATCCAACTGGACTGGGACTAAAAGAGCATGGGATCAAACTGGACACTGTAAATGTGGTTGACAATTGGGGCAGACTGAGAAGCCAATGATAATGGCACTGGGATTCATCTCGACTGCATGTAGGACATATTTTTAAGGACACATTATTGAGAAAAAGTGCTTTCTTTGATGAAATACACATTCTGCCGTCAAAGAAGCCAGTGGGCATCATCTCTGGCAACATCATTTGGTTCCTCAAGAGAGGTTTCCCAAGAGAGGTTCCACCCATCTCTCATTTATTGCACCTGCCTTTTCCTATGAATTAGAAAGACTCTAGTTAAAGAATATAGTCTCTCTTTTCTTTTACACATTTAATGATTACTGACATTTTCTCTAAAAAGATCCATTTTTTTCCTGGTCAAGGTATTTCATACAAACCACATCACAGTATGTGTCAAAAACATTGAAATAAATGGTTACACAAAAGAAGATCTAATTTATTAAATAATAATTATCTATTCTTGACCATTCTTTAAAGAAAACATGAAGATAATGAAGAATATACTTTATGCTAGCATCAGAACAAAGGATAGGTCTTTATTTTATGATTTAAAAAAATCATATTTTTATATGACTAAAGAGACTTTTAAGATTTAGGCAAACTATACTAGATTAATTTTCTTTTGATTCATCAATAGAAAAAAGATGTTTGAATGTGCCTTTATTTCTTATCAGGAATCACAGGACCTATTTTAATGAGGTGAATCTGGGCTATATCTTATGTTAGAGCAATACTTCACACATATAGATAATCACAAGAATATCCTGTGGATTTTATTAAAATATAGATAATGTTGTAACAGGTCTTGAATGAGCTTTAAAATTCCCTATTTGAAATCAAGTCCCAGATGATTCTGGTCTAGGCTTCCTTTCCAAGGACAATACCAGTTGTGAGATGTCCTTCTGAATATGTGTTGTTCTTATTGGTTAATGAATAAAGTTTCATTGGTCTATATATAGGCAGAATATAGCCAGGTTGGAAGAGACATATATAGAGAGTAGACAGAGTCTAGTAGAGGCCATGTAACTACTGAGGGAGACAGACGCCTGAACTTTACCGGTAGGCCACAGCATTGTGGTAATATATTAATTAATAGAAATTGGTTAATTTAAAAAGTAAGAGTTAATTTTTAAAAAATCTGAGAAAATAGGCCAAGCAGTCTTTTAATTGATATAGTTTCTGTGTGATTGTTTGGGTCTGGGCGGCCGGGAACGTACAAGTAGTCTCCATCTACAAATACCCGGTGACAAAAAAGAAGCAATGGTAAAATCCATTGCTCTATATGATGTGTCATTATTCCCAAGCAAATCACATGGTTTTGGTACTTCACATAGACTTATCATAGAGTTCCCAGTTTTTAGCACACAGGATATTGAGGAGTAAAGAGTGTACGAACATATAAACAATGAATAATATCAATGCAAAATAGTAAAAATCTACAGACATGTTTAGGAATATTGAGAAATCAAGGAACAAATTCTGCCTGGCAGAATCAAGGAGGATACTGTAAATGTTGGAGGTGATGTTTGAATAGATTTTTTTAAGGGGGGTTATTGGTCACTATTCTAGTTTCTGTGACAAAATATTTGACATATATATGCTGAAAGGAGAAATTTTTATTTGAATTCATGTTTTCAATGGTTCTGATTCATCATGGCTGAGGAAGTATAGTGATGTAGAACACATCAAGGAAATGTGGTCAGAAAGCAAAAAAAAGGGGAATACAAGAAGAAACAAGACAATGTGTACTCCCAAAGTATTGCTCCTGGTGAGCTATTTCCTCCAACTGGATGGAAACTTGCCTTTCACCAGCTACTAATAATGCCATTGTATTATTAATATATCAAGAAATGAATCCACTGAATTACAGCTTTCACAATCTAAGCTTCTGGAAACATGATCTCTGAGCTTTAGTAATGTCCTAGATGTTTCTCAATTCAACAAGTTTGATAACTGAACTGAAGTTACCCATCCCCAAAGGGAAATTCCATGAAGAGGTCATTCTCAGTTTCAATAGGGTATGATGTCATATGTCTGTAATTCCAGGATTTAGGAGGCAGGGGCAGGAGGATTAGAAATGTAGAGAGAGTTTTAAAGCACCAAGAAGTAATGTGCTCATGAATGTAGATGAACTAAAAATGGAATCCCAAAACATTGAAAGGTGGGCATGCAAAGGAGAGAAATGGGAACAGAAAACCCTGAACTCCTTGTACAATTTGGTTTTGTCACAGATGGCAGAAACCTGCCATGAAGGGATCCACTCATGCAGTTGAAAATGTACTCTTTTCCTTAAGTGTCTTTCAGACATTTGAGATTCCTCTGTTGAGAGTTCTCTCTTTAGGTCTGTACTCCATTTTTTTATTGTATTATGTGTTCTTTTATTGGCCAATTTTTTGAATTCTTTGTATATTTTGGAGATCAGACCTCTGTCTGATGTGGGATTAGTGAAGATCTTTTCCCATTCTGTAGGCTGTTGTTTTGTCTTATTGACCGTGACCTTTGCTTTACAGAAGCTTTTCAGTTTCAGGAGGTTTATTAATTGTTTCTCTCACTGTCTGTGCTGCTGGGGTTATATTTAGGAAGTGGTCTCCTGTGCCAATGCGTTCAAGTGTACTTCCCATTTTCTCTTCTATAAGGTTCACTGTTGCTGGCTTTATGTTGAGGTCTTTGATCCATTTGAATTTGAATTTTGTGCGTGGTGGTAGATATGGGTCTATTTTCATTCTACTACATGTTGATATCCAGTTATGCCAGCACCACTTGTTCAACATCCTTAGTCATCAGAGAAATGCAAATCAAAACAAATCTGAGATTCCATCTTATACCTGTAAAAATGGCCAAGAACAAAAACACTGATGATGACTTATGCTGGAGAGGTTGTGGGGAATTAAGAACACTTATGCATTGCTGGTGGGAATGCAAGCTGGTAAAACACCTTTGAATGTCAGTGTGGTAATTTCTCAGAAAATTAAGAAACAATCTTTCTCAAGACCCAGTAATACCACTTTTGGGTATGTAGCCAAAGGATGCTCAATTGTGCCAAAAGTTCAGCTATGTTCATAGCAGCTTTGTTTGTCATAACCAGAACCTGGAAACAACTTAAATGCCCCATGACTGAAGTATGGATAAGGAGAATGTGGTACATTTATGCAATGGAGTACAACACAGAAAAAGAAATGACATCTTGAATTTTGCATGAAAATGAGTGGTGCTAGAAAATGTTATTTTGAGTGAGGTAACCCAGACACAGAAAGACAATTATGACATTTACTCACTCATAGGTGGATTCTTAAACATAAAGCAAAGAAAACCAGCCTACAAACCACAATCCCAGAGAACCTAGACAACAATGAAGACTCTAAGAGAGACATACACAGATCTAATCTACCTGGGAAGTAGAAAAATATAAGAACTCCTGAGTAAATTGGGAGCATGGGAACTTGGGGGAGGGTTGAAGCGGGGAGGGAAGAAGCAGGGAGGGGAGCAGAGAAAAATGTAGAGCTCAATAAAAATAAAATGTAAAAAAAATAAAAAAGAAAATATACTCTTGATGCATAAACTTTACTGATACACTCTTTCCAGTAAATATAAAAAGTAGATGATGAAAGAATTCATAGCCATTTTATTTTAATGCATTGTTCCTTTTTAGCCATGCTCATGTACACAGATGTTGCCAGATGTTGCTCTGGCTCTATAGGTGTGCCAGAGATTCTTTCTTTAAAAAGTGCTTCCAATAGTTACAGATCACAAGATGGATGAAGCAGTTTAGTGTCACCTTGTGTTGGAATGTTGTATTGATAGACTGTATTACTACCTCAAATTGGCTGCAGTTTTCTTCAGTTTTCATAAGGAGAGTTGGATTTTGTGTCTCTTTGCCTTAAGCGTTGGTGTCATATGATTACCTTAGACTGACAGCATACCTTAGAACTCACACTGTGATGCTTTATAGGCCTAAATCTTAAGAAAAAAAGACTTCCATATTTTTGATATTAAAGCATTTTTTCATGTTTTGCACTTACACAAAGAGTACCTGATGTCCTTTGTATATGTGTGTGTGTGTGTGTGTGTGTGCAAGCACACACGCGTGTATGTATATAAAAGAGAAAGCGGGGTATGTGTGTCATCCTGAGATTATGCAATGAAGGAGAGTTTCCAGGCTGAGCCCACCTTCAAGGAATCAGCACTACAGGCATTGCAGAAAAAGTGTTTCCTAGTAAAGGTTGGAGAAACTCATAGTGTAAGTTATATCACTGTTGGTGAACTCAAAAATAATTTAGATGAATGTTTCCCAATTTGTGAGCCACTTAAGATGGTTGTGAAGGCATGTTTTATGCTTCAGAGGACTAGGAAAAAATGTAAGATGTGTACAATGTTTTATTTTTAGTATCATATTTTCTAGACATATTTTCTAGTCCTATAAAAAGTGATTGGTAATGCTGTACAGGGTAGGGTGGTACATTAACATTTCTTCAAAGTTTTCCAGGTAAAATGGCATGTGCCAGACAGACATTTTAGTTGTTATAGGAAATACATGAAGGAAAAAAGTATAAAGAGAAAAACTCTTTGTTTTGGCTCATGGTTTCAAATATTTCAGTTTATCGTTGCCAGTTCTTTGCTTCTGTGCAGTGGTGAAGCCAAACATCCTGTTAGAAGGGCATGAGAGAGCAAAGACGCCCACCTCATGGTGCCAGATGGGAGGATGGAGAGGGAAGGAAAGAGAGAAGGACAGGAAAAACGCACACCTGTGTGGTGGGTTTACCTTTCTGGTTTATTTCATTTAGGCTAAGCCTTCTCCCCTTCATAGCAATTCCCAATCATTTCTTGAGATACGCTTATCCACACACCTGGAAATGTGCTTTGTGAGCCTAGGGCTTTTTCCAGTCATCCAAGATGCCAATCAAGATTCACAATTATAACCAGTAATCTTAGGGCTTTAGAACTAGAAAGGCTTTTAGAAATCATTTGGAGTCACTTTTATTTTACAGACAAAGACATCAAAGTGTAAGTAGAGTGCTGGGAATGGGATTCATGGGAGAATAAAGTATTAGAGGGTGGTAGCACGTGCATGTGTGCATATCTGTCAGTCAACTGTAGTAAATTGATATACGTATTTATAATGCCTCATTATAAATGAATGAGGGAATAAATTTAAGTTCTCATTCAAGGAGTGTAATGAACAACAAGTTTTTCTCAAATTTTCTGCATAATAAAAGTCACTCATGCTTAAGTAAAACACATAAAATCACTGTCTAGAATCCATGCCTATAGATTATAACCTAATTGGGTTTTAAATGGTCAAATAAAACTTCTTTTCTTTTGAAACATTTTCTTTTTTAAGAAACTATAATTTCTGCCATACTTTAAAGTATGAAAAAAATCTAAATGCAGAACAGGAGTAGTCATTGGCTGTTGCAAATCTGTTTCCTAGGAAATTAATAAATAATCCGAGCAAAACTTATTTATGGAACAAATGTAGACATGAATAAATTAGCTTTTTGTGAAAAAGTGCTAGATTTATTATTGAGCTGTTACTAAATAGTTTGTCATAACCACATTTCTTTAAATATAGAAGGATAACAGCCCAAACCAAGGTTAAATAAAAGTGTTTGTATCTCACAGATTAATGTATTGGTAGAAATGTAATTACAGCTCATTGGTACATCAAAAACAGTAAAATATTTCAGAGGCCCATCATCAAAAACATTGGATATTTCCAGTGACTCATCATCAAAACGCTTGGATATTTTAATGGTCCAGTATGTTTATTCAAATGGTGACATGATATATTATTTAATAACATTTTACTTTACAAATAGAAGTTTTCAGAATAGATGAATCAGTGAAGGAAGTTGGTACAGGGCACAGGAGATCTCTTGTATTATTTCTTTTTATGTTTTTTGGATTCATACTATTTCAAGAGAAAGTGGTTAGTATATGTTTGATATTCCTCATTACAGCACACATAAACCTTTTCTGTGTTTGCAATAATCTCATAGATATATTAATTTGTCACATCTCATTCTTTTTTCTGAGATCTAGACTGAATTCCCAAGGGCTGTCTTTCTGAAATTTGTCAGTGCTAACTGGAAAAATCACAAAGATGCTGTTGTAAAACCCAGATGGGAGAAGTGAGTTCTGATTTAATAAACTGGGTAAGTACCATGGTATGTCACACGTGCTTGCAGAGGGGAGAGGAGATATAGTGAACAGGTTCAATGTGCAAGCTCTAGAGTCAGACTGACTTGGGATCTTGCTCTCATTTTTACATCTCAAAAGAATTACTTTATGATACTGACAATGTTGCCTGTTCACTGTGGAGATGTTCTTGACATGTCCACGACCATGCAACTTGTGCACTGAACTTGTTCCAGGCATAGATGAGAAGATACGTGGATAACTTTTCAGATGGAGATCGGAAATGCATGCTAAACTATCTGGCTTCTTGTTTAGATATTCTGTTTCTGAAACCTACATGATGTATGAGCATGAATTCACTTAACATATATATTAAATTAGCAAACTAACTAAATAAAACATTCATGTGGCAAGTTATAAATAAATGACCAAACTATATTTTAATCTTCTTCTAAGCTTACATAATTAATTGTCAGGAAGGTGGAACACTGAGTATGAATGCTTTACATTTTGTCTTGTAAACACACACCTTCTTCTCTTCAACCTACAGGCTGTAATTTGTAAATTACCCGCAATGGCTGGGGATGCCATCAATCATGGATGCCACTGGCCATTCTGTTCTACAAAGGTCAGAGTTGACATTTTAATATGGCATGTAGGCATCTCTATTCATTTCCTTTTATATTATTTCACTGAATAAACTGAATAAGAATTTGGGGGATCATATATTTAAAAAATCCTCTTAGTAACAGATGACATTAGTGTTTTTTTTTCACATTAGTGTAGCTGGGGTTTCCACTGCATCCAGCCATTAAAAAGTGTAAAGTGGTTCATAAATAAGTCATACAAATCAAGTAGAATGTCATCAGCTATATCCATCCAATCAAAACCTGACAAAGGAAACCGTTAATTTATAACTGATTTGGCTTTAAATCTTCTTAGGGTTGGTAATTATGGGGAAAAAACCCAGGAAATTAAATTTCCAGAAAAGTTTGTGTATATTTCCTGTTCTAACACATTTTTCTTTCTATGCATTCTGGGGGGAATTGTTAAAAATAACAACAAGTATCTTCAGGTGAGAGAGCTACATAGAAAGAAAGGCATGAGTCTTGAGAGTTGCATGCATCAGTCTGCAAAAGAAGTTGACTCTCTGCAATGGATGCCTTTGTATTGGCAGAGAAGAAAGATTTACCTCACCAACAATTCACAAGATGTGGGATTCCCCTCTCTATGCTGTGAATATGTTTTATTACCACTGGTTAATGAATAAAGCTGTTTTCTCTAGTGGCTTAGCAGAGCAAAGCTAGGTAAAACATTTGAACAGAGATATATATAGAGAGAGTAGGCAGAGTGAAGGAGACACCTTGTAGCTGCCAAAGGAGTAACATGCTGGCACCCGTAAACCACAGCCTAGTGGCAATACACATATTAACAGGAATGGGTTAATTTAAGATGTAAGAGCTAGCTGGAAAGACACTTAGGCTCTTGGCCAAGCAGTGTTGTAATTAGTTTAGCTTCTGTGTGATTATTTGGGTCTGAGAAGCAGGGAAAGAGCAGTCTCCACCTACACTCACAGATTTGTAATTATCGAACATCTTGAAGATAGTAATTGAAGTCCAGGGCTTATATAATCTTTCAAGGGTCCCAATCACACTCTACAATGCTATCTGTATTTAAAATGGAAGGATGTTTTTGTAGTTACTTTGAAGCTGTCAAATGAAGACTTGGGAAACTGAATCAATTAACCTTTCTTTCATTTTCCATATGACTTTGAGATTAATCAAATTGCTCTATATCATATTTATTACTTGTCATCATTTAAACTATGTTTAATAATTAAATCTATCAGTCTTCAAATTGAAACATACGATTGTTCTAAATGTGATGATATAAACTGGAATGTCCAATGTGTGATTATGGGCATCAAGACATTTGAATGAACACCAAACTGTAAATGTACTTAAAACAATATGCAGTTTTTATGTAAATTTTTTTATTTTGTGATTTTATTTTGTGGTTCTTGACTATAAATTTCTCTATAACAATGTCATATCAAAATGTCACACAAAATAAAAGAATGCATGCTCTTATTAGTTGTCCACATGTATAGATTTAGTTTTATGGCATTGTTGGAACATAAGATCCTCTGAGTGCAGCCATTCTGATGGGCACCATCAAACATATCATTACTTCACAGTGATGTGGCAAGAAAAACAAAAATTGTAAAATTATGTTTAAACATGTGTTGCACATTATAGGACTTAAATCTGTTTATTCTCTTAGTCAGACTGATAAGTATTGTTAAAATATTTTATTATTAATTTTGCTTGTGTATGTGTGTGTATACACATGAGGGGGGTATGTGCACATGAGTGTAGGAGCTTCTGGAGTCCCAAAGAAGGTGTCAGATTCTCTGAAATTGGAGTTATAGGTAACCCTTCTATAACTGTCCACCTAAGTGCTAGGAACTGAACTTAGTTTCCTTTTTAGTAAGTCATCTTTATAATACTGTTATTATTATTTGTTTTAATTCAAGCATGGTTTCTACAACATCTAAAAAAATAAAACAAACAAAAACCAACCAAATCCCCTAAAACAATACAGGTAAAAGAAGATTGTTCAAAAAAGTAGACAGATGACGGCTTCCTTGTCAAAGCAAATGAAAAGTTACTCTAATTAATCTGCATGTTATTTGAACTTGGATTCAGACTATATTCTGAGAAGACACAATATATTTCATGTCACTAAATTTGAAGCAAGTCAAAGATTGCTTCACAAGAACAAAATATTAGAACAGAAAACTATGTGATTTTTGACATTTTTCTCTTAAAAAGTTCTAATACATATGGATTGTGCCATAGAAGCAAGTGACGGTGGAGCATATTTAAGAGGAAAAAAATCAAAGCCAGTTAGTGATGGTGAATTTCTAAGAAATGCATTGAAAGTGTAGAAGATAAAATAGGCCCTGAGGGGAAAATGGAATATTTAAAAAATCAGTTTGTTTCACCAATCGATAGGCAGATAGATTGAAGAAATTGGAAAATCTATTGCAAGACTTTCAGAGAGTAGACCCGCTAATTTAAAATTTCACACATAGATGATGGATGACATTGCTGACACCACAAGCACCGCGCAGCTCGCCATTTTCATTAGAGGTCCTGGTGATGAATATAGCATCACCAAGGAAATGGCTTAGTTATTGCTATTAAAAGACACAACTAAATCAAGGCATTCGTGCTAAATTGAATAAAATACATGAAAGTGACTTCTTTATTCATTGTTAACATACCTAGTGTAATTATTGATAGCACTTTGGCGGTGGTAGGTAAGTGAGTGGGATGTATAATATTAATGGGTGGTAATGAAATTGACACGCTAAACTCATATTTAATGAAGTATCACTGCAGAGGACATCAGGAAAATTGATATGAAAAATAATTACACATGGATAACTCTACACAAACCCTCATTAGGAGTGAATTTCTTAAGAGCCAGTTCTAGGAATTCTTTGAAAGTGTCTGTGCTGACAAAGGACATATCAGTTTCTTTTCAGAATTAAGGTAGCTAAATTGAGGACAGAGGACTATTTCAAGGTTTGCAACCTGTTATCTTGGTATTTTATGTCTTTTGGCACAGAAACCAAAATTTATTCTGGAACTTGACATTAAAATCTGGCTTCTGGATTTCGCATTTTCTTGTGGTTTAATCCCTTATTTAAATGAGTTATACAGGCATCTTCAAGGTGGAGACTATCATAACAATACAATGTTTAAATCATGACAGCCTTCCAAATGAAATAGTCCCTAGGAAAAGTTCAGATTATGATAAACAATTTTATGGATTTTGACACTTTAGTTAAAGACAACCCTATAAACAGTGAGTCTTAGCTTTTTATTTGATTCAATAATTTGAAAACATATTTTTTGATTTCCAATAAAATAATCAGTATTTTGTTATAGTTGAAACTTCATTTTTTGTCAATATAAATGTTACCTGTGACTTTTCAAGTGAAATGAGTTCATGTACAAGCTGACATTCCACTTAAAGGAGAATTAGATCACATCTGTAACTAGGTTTTCATAGCTTCTACACTTCTTGAAAAAATGGTTATTCACTTCAAAATCATGTCTTATTCATGTCATTGCTTTTAGAAAGCATGCACATTTGTGAGCAACTGTTTTTAGGAATGAACATACTAAAAATTAAATCATAACCAAGAGATTTGATGAGCAGCCTGAGAATTCACTCACAATCATAACTATTTCATCAAATTAGAGATATTGACGCTTTAGTTTTTCAAATAAAATGTTTTATCCTTACTTCTTTTTTACTTTTGTAACAAAATACCAAAAATTTAATGTTTTCTTATCAGATACACATATTTTATTTGCTACTAATTTCAAATTTGGTATCTGTTCAATGATTTTTGAAAAATTTTCTCTGTATGTATGTCATATTCTTCCTCTAGATTATTATGTGGGGAAATTTTATTTACCTGGGGTAGTAGAAATCATAAAAAAATTCATAAATTTAAACACATTCCTTATATTTAGGATTTCATGCATGATATTTTATATATGTCTGCTGCTTTTTCTCCAGCTTATCCCAAAGACCTCCCAACATACTTCCTTCCAAAATTAATGTCATTTAAAAAAATAACCAGCTAAATCCAGTCAGTTCAGGCAATATGTACATTGGTTTAGAGTCAAAAAGAGCACAGGAAACATATTAGTAGATATTCCATAATCTTTTGGATGGAGGGACATGTGAGTATGGGGAAATCAATGAGTGAAGGGATATGAAAAGAGCTATCACAAAACAAAACTTTTAAAATTTGATGGGATAGTAAAAGATATGTGAATTGAAAGAAGATAGGGCAATACTGAAAGTTAAATGATTAAATGAAGACAGGGTGGCTGGATAGAGCACAGGGTAGCATGAGGGTTAGCCCAAACTAAGGATGAAAATAAAGCCTTGTGTAAGAGTACTGGTCAAATGGACCTTTAGAGCATGTTTGGAGGTTCTAGAAGGGGAGTGCAGTTACTCATATATCCTTGACCAAAGACTGGTCTTCCTCTATTCAGAAAAGGTCATCCTCTTCGCCCTAGAGCACAGCTTCAGAGTGAGTCACACCCAGCAGTGAAAGATGAAGGAGATACCAGACTACCAGCCAGATCAGCAGAATTAACCCTGGAAATCAATGGGGTGACAAATGTGGCAGCCAGGTCACCCTCACATACTTGGAACCCCCTGGTAAAAGGAAACAGACAAGATCTTCTGAAAAAATTGGGAGTATGGGGAGGGAGAAGGGAGGGTGGAAGGGGAAATGGAAGGGAGAAGGGGAAGGAACAGCAGAACATGAGGGAACAGGATGCTAAAAAGGGGGAAGGACAGAGAGGGAGGACAACAGAAGAGATATCTTGATTGAGGGAGCCATCAACGGGCTAGCAAGAAACAAGGCACTAGGGCAATTCCCAGGAATCTACAGGGATGAGCCCAGCTAAGACTCTAAGCAACAGTAGAGACGATGCTTAAACTGCCCTTCCCCTGTAATCAGATTGATGATTACCTTAATTGCCATCAGGGAACCTTTATCAAGCAACTGATGGAAGCAGATGCAGAGATCTACACAAAAGCACTAGGCCGAGCTATCAGAGACCAGTCCAAGAGAGGGGGGAGCAATAATATAAGCAAATGGGTCAAGACCAGATGGTAATACACATGGAAACAGTTGGTCTGAGCTAATGAGAGCTCACTGACTCTGTACTGATAGTGGAGGCACCTACATAGAACCAAACCAGGCCCACTGAATGTGGGGGACAGTTTTGAGGTTTGGGTAGTCTGTCGAATCACTGGTAGTGTGACGAGGATTTATCACTAGTGCTTGAACTGTTGTCTTAGAGCGCATTCTCTATGGATGGATACCTTGCTCAGCCTAGATATGGGGGAGGGCCTTTGTCTTGCCTCGAAGTGAAGTGTCAGACTTTCTAGACTCCCCATGGAAAACTTTACCATTTCTGAGGAGTAGATAGGGATGGGGGAGAATAGGGGGGACAGGTGGAGGAGAGGGAGTGGGAATGGGGATAGCGATGTATAATGAGGAAAGATTGCACTAAAAAATTTCTTAATAAAAAAGCAAAGAAAAAGAATAAAGAAGAATACTGGTGAATAAGCTAATTTAAAAATGGAGTTTTATTGGCTGCCTTCTGGAATTTAAGACTCCATTGCTGAGGACACAGACTTTCACGCAAAATGTGGAGGAATTGAAATGGAGCTAACTTATAAACATCCTCCATGAGGAATAGCTTCTATGACACCGGAAGGAGCTACAAAAACTGCAACAGAGAAAAGCAAACAATGGTTCAACCCAGCTGTGGAACCTAGAAACCCCAACAATGACTAACAAAGGAAGATGTACTAACAGGTTTAATAATTATATTAATTTTTCTTTGAGGTAGCCAATAGCTATCTAACTGGACTTAAGGTCCACTCACCAAGAGGGAATCCATGGCTGAGATTATAATCCTAGTCCCCTTTGACTAGCGTGATACTAGATCCTGAGCTGTTTGTGCAACTAGCATGAACCAGAAAGTCACCATTTGAAACCGTGTTGTTTTATGTTGTTAATATTGAATTAGGAAAAGGAACCATGGCACCCCTGCTTGTTGCCAACAAACAGAGAGCCCCCCCCCAAATGCAGTTACCAAAAATCTAATCTGCACTTGGCTCCTATTTTTATGGGTCTTTTTAAAGCTTTTTGTATGCTTCATATGAATGTATATTGGGAAAATGGTGTGGGAAATCCTTCTGTATATGTGTTGCTTTTATTGGTTAATGAATTAAGAAGCTATTTGTGCCTATGACAGGGTAGAATAGAGAAAGGTGGGAATTCCAAGCAGAGATAGAAGAGAAAAGAAGGTGGAGTAAAAAAGACATCATATAGTTGCCAAGGAAACAGACACCAGGGCTTTATCCAGTAATCTACAACCTTGTGGTCATACACAGAATACTAGAAATGGGTTAATTTAAGAAGTAAGAGCGAGCTAGAAATATGCTACAGCCATTGGCCAATCAGTGTTGCAATTAATATAGTTTTTCTGTGATTATTTTGGGTCTGGTTGGCTGGGAAATGAACAAGCAGCCTCCATTGACAAGGAGGTCTGTTGTAACATATTGTTTTCTGTATGGAAAGGAAGTTTAACCCATGAAATAGTAACAACATAGTCACCCAAGCAATACCTACACAATGGCAATACCAATTGGTATTCCAATGTGGATGGGGAAATCTCAGAAGACCTAATGTATAGATAAAGATCCACAGAGAATTAATGGTTATTGAGAGAGAATGAATCCATCTTCTCCAGAGAATTAGCACCTTAATAAGTTATCTAATCTGAGAGGTCATTTCTAAAATTCTTTCACATATGAGCAACACTGAATGGACATAGCAGGTTGTATTTATACATACATACATACATGCACACATACACATGCACACATATATATAGATGATGTGGGATTTCCCTTTGTATGCTGTGATTATCATTAATGAATAAAGAAACTGCTTTGGATCTATAGCAGGGCAGAACTTAGGTAGGTGGGGAAGATGGAGCTGAATGCTGGGGGAAAGTATAGAGGAATGAGAGGGAAGCCATGGAGCTGCCAGAAATAGATACTGGGAACTTTAGTCAGTAAGCCACTGTCACATGGCGATACACAGATTAATAGAAATAGGTTAAACTAATATGTAAGAGATTAGCCAATAAGAAGCTAGAGCTAATGGGCCAAACAGTGATTTAATTAGTACAGTTTCTGTGTGATTATTTTGGGTCTAAGCTAGCTGGGTGGCCAGGAACCAACAAGTGGCCTCTTCCAGCATACAGACATAAAGCACACACATGCACGCACATGTATTCAAAATAACAACTAAGGAAAGATTATGAATTTGGATGGGAATGAGGGTACATAGAGGAAGTAAAGTAGGGAAGAGGATTGGGCAACAGATGCAAATACATTGCTCCTGTATGAAATTCTAAAATAATAAAATAAAAAAAATTGTAAAAAATTAAAATGAGAAAGAAAATTGTTCAAAAGGAGTTACCTTAATTGGATGGGCACTATCACTCCCAAAAGACAATGTTTATTAAATGTAAATAGCAGCTCATACCTTCTTAGGGAGCTCAGGCTTTGTCAGTGTTTATGTATTTAGTGTATGGCCCCAAAAAACCTGTATTTGTCTTAGGTGACTGAGAGGAGTTGGGGATAATTTGAACTAAATCAAGTTTCAATCCTAGTTTGAAATTCAGGAAATGGGTAAATTCTTGGCATATGATAGCCTATAATAGTAATAATTATCTGATTTCTAACCATTTTTACCACAAAGTAAAAATTCATGTCCTCTCATGTTAATAGCATGCATTTGAACCACTTTGCCTAGGGAATGACCTTTATTTAAGTTTTTTCTCTACTTCTTTGCTTCATGTTATGTTACACCTAAGGCGAAACACTTCCCACCTGGCACAACCACCTCTTTCAGGCCCATTAGAGTTTATTCTCTGCTTTGATTCTGAAAATGATGTAGAGACAGCTTCAGAAGCAGGATGTGAATGTCTAACCCCTGTTTAAAAGCAGATCAATATGTATTTATGATGTAGAAATTCTCATGTTTCATCTTATAGTCCAATATTTAAAGTTTCTGTGAGAGAAAAGATTTAAAAAATAAACATACAACCTTTGATTTGAGAAAATATCTAATGTGTATTGAAGGGGCATGAGCAAAAGAAAGGGATGCAAGGAGCAGAGGAGGAATCCATGGGTTAGAGAGCAGCACTGTGCTCTCTCAGTGAAAGACATGAGGAGACATTACTGAAAACCAAGGAGAGTACTTTTGTATGAAGCAAATGGAGGAGGAGAGGACTAGGCTGTTAGCTGATTATAAGAATCTTTGAAATTCCTTTGGCCTGTGAGTTGAGTTTACTTCTAGAAGCAAAGACATCCTGCTACATTGACAGAATTTAGGTATAATGGGGCATGAAATTGCTCAAATGCATATGCCATACTTGATAAGAACACAGCACACGCCAATTCAGTTCTTACATGTGTGAGATGAGAGCTGAGAAGACAGTTCATGTCTTCACACCAGTGAAGACTTCTTGTGATCCACTTCTCCAGCGTCTCTAGATACATCTCTGGAAACTTCACCACAGTTCTTTCTTAAAGGTTCTGACTTCATTCTGTGCTAATGACGAGGAAACTAAGCCTAGTCAGCACTAGTAACTTATACAAAACTGCACCATGATAGAGGTAATGTCAGAGTTGGAATCTATCTCTCCTATTCCAGAATGGTCTCTAGTATTGCTTTGACTATCTGAGACAACATTAGCATTGTAGGAGAGAGCTTGTTTGGTTTCCAGGGGCTTAGCCCTGAAATAATCACACAGAAACTGTACTAATTAAATCACTGCTTGGCCTATTAGCTCTAGCTTCTTATTAGCTAACTCTTATATCTTAATTTAACCCATCTCTATCAATCTGTGTATCATCACGAAGTCATGGCTTACCAGCAAAGTTTCAGCATGACTGTCTCTGGCAGCAGATCCATGATGTCTGTCTGACTCCACCCTTCTATCTCCCATCATTCAGTCCAGTCCTCCCTTCCTACCTAAATTCTGCCCTATCACTATGCCAAGGTAGTTTCTTTATTCATTAATTGTAATCACAGAACACAGAGGGGATTCCCACATCACAGCATGAGGAAAACTTCTTAGAAAATTGGAATAACTACAGTTTAAATGTTAAATGAATGTTCAAGAAGAGCAGGAAGTAAAACTTTTCATATTGTTCAATTAATCTGTGCTTTCTGCTTGGCAAATGCCCACACCACTAGCCAAGCAATGAATAAGTTAACCTTGAAATTTAGAAATATTTATTGACAACCAATTGAATGAAGCCTGTGGAGAAAGTTAGCAGTTTTTAAATGAAAAGGAAAAGATTTAGGAAGAAAACTCTACCACAAAATTGTCAACTTCTTGCTCAAGGTAAAAATCTTACAGCATGGAAAATATGTTACAACTGAGTGCAGACCATCGTCCAAGTCTTTGCTCTTGTGTTTATGCTGGAGGCCTTTTATTTGATCATTGTTTTATTAATATACTTGAACCAAGGTACAAGCTGAAGAAAGTTGCAGCACCTGTGGTATAAAGTATATGGGTTGATGAATGACTTACTTCCACCCCTGTCCAGGTATCATACATCATGGAAGTCAATTTAGCATGGTGACAATAATATATGGTTGAAGCCTGGGAAATTTTTTCAGGAAAGCAAGCACAGTCAAATTAATCCATACAGGAAGAAGAAATTTACAAGGCAAGACAGTTCTTTTCCAGTGTGAGTAGGGTTATACAATGAAGTTCAAAGTTTTAGCTTTAAGAGTATGCGATAGTTGAATTAGTTTGTCATTTAGAGGGTATATTTATCTGATATGTTAAAGACATGCAAATAAATTGTGTTATGAACTTTGTAATTAGACATTGAAACTTCTACTTTCCTTTTGCTTTATTATTTCTTCACATGTATGTATAAATTATAAATGGAGGTTCCTCTGTCTCTTTCCGTCCTGCAGTCACTTCTACATAACCACTCAGAGGCTTGATATTAGTTACAGAATGTTTGGCCTATTGTTCATGCTTATTACTAACTGACTCATATTTAAGTAACCCATTTCTGTTTTGTGTATTGCCACATGACTGTGGCTTTACTGTTTTGCTGACATCTTGCTTCTTGGGTGCCTGGCTTAAGACATCTCTCTGACTCCACCCTTCTCTCTTTATTTTCAGTTTGGCTTTCCTGCCTGGTCTTATTCTGCTTTGCTATAGAAGTTGCCAAAGAAACTTCTTTATTAGAGGAATACATATTAACAGCATACAGAAGGATCATTCCAAAGGAATGTATAAATTAATATGTTTATAAATACAACCTGTTAAGTACATTTTGTTATTTTTAGGACTGACCACTTGGTATTGCATAACAGATACGGTTATCAAACACAGGTCTCTTATTGAAAGAATCTTGAGAAGTATGTCTTCATTTCAGTCAACTAGAAGGGCATACACATAAAAATATGCACATGTGTGTATGGACACACACATAACACACACGTCTTGGACTAATGAATGAACAAATAGGTGTAAGGAGAAGGGAATTTTGGTGGCAACATCCAGAATTCATGTGCACGATCTCTTGTGACTCTGAAGCAGGGTTCACTATTTGAACTGCAGGGTTTCAACACAAAATTTCTGCCTTTCTCAACTTATGCTTCTGTCTGCCATACATCAAATCATATTTTTTATCTGGTTAAGATTTTAAAGACCATCCACTTAAGCTTGCATATTATACACAGGAAGGGAAAAAAAGAAATTCAGAGAGTTAACCATCCTATAAGGTCATTCTTTTCTAAAACGGAGGAGAAAGTTTAAAACCAGAAGACAGATTTTATGACATTTACTTTAGTGAAAGTTTTTTCATCTCAGCAATTTGAAGCCATAGATAGAGAGGAACAAAATAGAACATAATATAATCTACTTTTTATTCAATTAGTTTTCTTCCCATCTTAATGATAACATGTGAAGAGACAGCCCATAGGACTGGGTGATGCTCACTTGATAAGGTGCCTGCCTTTGAAGCACGAGGAACTGAATTCTGCCATACAGAAACTGTGTATGGCACAACAATTAATTAGAAAGGAGTCTATGAATGTGAAAGAGAGCAAGGAAGGACTGACGGGGGCAGCATTTGGAGGGATTCAAGGGAAGGGGGATATGAAGTAATTTATTATTATTTCAAAGAATAAAAGAAACAAGTCTTTAAAAATTGAAAATTGGACCTGATGTCATGTGTTTACAGGCCCAGTGCTGGGGAGACAGAAGCAGACAGATTGCTAGGGTTCACTCTCCAGCATTCTTAACCAGATTCTTGCCAAGTGATAGGCTTTATCTCAAAAAAGAAAGTGCGTGGTGACTGAGGACTAACAACTGAGGCTCTCCTCTGGCCTCCACAAAGTACTTGTAGACAAAATATGTAAAGAATCATTACATTCAATAAATAAAAGACATTCGTCTCAAATTGAAAATGGGCAATATATTTAAAATGACACACTCACAACTTCCATGTAAATTATACAGGTATCATCAGTTGTAATAATCATTAGAAAAATGCAAATGAAAGACTAC
Source organism: Myodes glareolus (assembly GCF_982192425.1). Lineage (NCBI taxonomy): Eukaryota > Metazoa > Chordata > Mammalia > Rodentia > Cricetidae > Myodes > Myodes glareolus. The sequence continues at coordinate 9,369,124 of NC_142032.1, forward strand.
AATGTAATATCATGTTATACATACACAGGAATGGCATCAATCCCTAATCAAAAAAGAAACAAATAAAGAAGGAAGAAAAGAAGAAGTAAGGCAAGATCTAAAGATCTAACCTCTTGCTGGTAGAATTGTGCAAACATTTGAAACACAATCATCAGTTAAATCTTGAACTTTTAAAACTCAGCAATTACACTGCTAGGAATCATTCAAAGAGAAATGCTAAAACAATGTCTGACTACACCAAAACTTTCACAGTGACTATACAGTGCTGAGTGGGAAAGTATATTCTTTATTCTTCACAAGTCTGACACACGGAGTTAAATTCCTGGAACACACAGCAAAGGTAGAAAACTGACTCCAAGGAATTATCTTTTGACCTCCACACATATGCACGGCAGCATGTGCATGCCCACATTACACCTTATACACCACCTCTCCTGTCTCTCTCTCTCTCTCTCTCTCTCTCTCTCTCTCTCTCTCTCTCTCTCTCTCTCTCTCACACACACACACACACACACACACACACACACACACACACACACAAGCATCAACCCTGGTGATGATGTTACATCTTAACAGATGCACACAGCAGTATTATTCAAAGTAGAAAAGTAGAAAGAAAGAAAATAAAACAAATGTCCACGAACTTTAAGTTGTGAAGGAAAAGTGGGTCTCCAGAAAGGAACTAAGTTCAACTATTATAAAGAATGGAACACTGTTTAATGAATGTACTTTGAACACATAGTAAGAAAATGAACGTAACACAACAGACAACCTAATACATGATTCTGTGGAAAAGTAACAAGGTTTACAAAAACAAACACAATGACTATTTTTCAGCAAGGGAAGCAGCTGTAAGCTGCCAAACATAGAACCGATTTTTATTAAAGAGATCATATGAGTTTTGATGTAGTCATGCTTTAATCTTTTCTATACATACCAGATTGAGTAATTTGTTAACAAGATACATTTTTTTTCCAAATTATTCTGTACCTAAATATAACTAAAACAAACTGGCTGGCAGGAGACTTCAGAAGTTTGAACCAACATTGAGTTGTGTTGAATTGATTTCTTTCTTGTCCCATACTCTGATGGCTCTTGTGTTTGCAGAGACCCACCTCCCCCATATTAGTGAATTTGCTTTAGGGCATTTTGGAAAGAAGTACAATTTGGCTTTGGGTTCTAAGGAACCTAATTGATTTCAGAAGTTGATACACTAGGACAGACATCCAGGACACTACAGCAAAGTAACTATTGAGGAAGCTGCTGCTGTGCTGCCAGCGTTGTGTAGAAATGCACAGCTGGACTCACTTGACACTGGATGCTGAGAGTTAGCATGGTGATTTATTAAGCACTATCCCTGTGCAAGGCTTTTGGTGGCTCTTCTTAGGTGGCCCAAGATGTAAGGGATGGTTCCTGCTACAGGAGACATTGTGTCTGATAGATAAAGGGCCTGGTGTTCCTGATTGAGCTGCCTGCTCAGTGGTAGTAAGAGGAGAAAGACACCATGTGAGCTCGTTGTAGAATCATTTTTATTTGGATTATAGTTATGTTATAGAATCTCTTTTTTATTTTTGACTATAGTAAGGTCCCATGGATGATTGTTCCTTCACTGTATCTACCTTTGCTACTATTTAAGTTTGTGTGTGTGTAACATTCATCCAAAAAAATTACAAGTGCTTACTTTGCAAGTTTTCTAGCTGTGTTTGAAAACAGAATACATGACTTGTTGCTGGGTTTATTTTTCAGAGTGGCAAACATTTATTGAGTTCCAGTTCTGCTCTACTGCATGAATTTGATAAACCAGACAACAGAGATATAACTGTAGCCCTTATTTTGAAGATGAGAAAATGAGGCAAACATTCCCAGTCGCACAGCTTTTAATGAAAAGAGTTGTGAATTAATCATATTGCAGAGACCATTTTCTAGTCATTATACTATTTTCCATGGTCTGGAGTTCAGTTAGCATTATTGATTCTAGCCTTTGTACACACTCATTGGGACTCTTAGTTGTTCAGAAATGGACTAACATAAATGCCTTTGTGGTACCCTGAATGTAAGACTCCATTTATCGAAACTCATGGAAAGGCTAACTCCCACTGCCACTTTGCCACTCACCCACTACCCTCACAGTGAAAATCTACACAAGACAGACTGGGTACTTATTCTCTAACCATAATATCCTGTGAGCCACCTGGATGTCAATCAGTGGGGAAATAAAATATTAATCACGGTGTATGTTTTTAGACCTTAATAGTAGAAAATTTTAAGTAACTTTTTTTCTTTATATTTTGGTTTTTTGAGACAGGGTTTCTCTGTAGCTTTGTAGCTTGTCCTGGAACTAGTTCTTGCAGACCAGGCTGACCTTAAACTCACAGAGATCTGCCTGCCTCTGCCTCCTGAGTGCTGGGATTAAAGGCGTGTGCCTCTTCCCAGCTAAGTCATTTTCTTGTGGATACTATAGGCAATGATTGCTCACAAAGATCCCTCCACTATTTCTTATTTGTGTTTGTGGATTATAATAAAAGATACTGGTATATATAGACATATAGGTAAGTCCATGAGATGTGGTCTTTAAGATTAGGGCTATATTAAAATACATGAATAGAAAGTTATTGTGAGCAGATATTATCAAAATTAATAATATATTGACTTTTGTAGGTTTAAATGTATCCATTCCTTTTCTGAAACACACCCTCCGAGATTATATATGACTTTTCCTACTGTGACAATCCTATGTTTCCCAAAGTATCTTTGAACTCACTTTTATTATTTGAAAATCAAGAAATTTGTGTATACTCTTTCATTTTATATCCAAGGGAACTGAAGCACTCTGAAATTAGATGATCTGAGTTACTTGGTTTGGTCCCTACTTATCTTGCTTGCTCTGGCCACATGACAGTGTTTAAAACTACAGACATAATAGTCTGAAATACAGAGACTCCATATGTTTAGGTCTATGCAATACTCATCCACATATTCCCTCATTAGAGGACCTCAAAATATCTTGCATGGGGGAGGATGTCATCAAATTCCACTCCTCATATAGGACTGACCATGGGACTACATCTTACTTGACATGTGTCTTGCTTCATCTTTGATCTTCCTTGTCATGCCCAAGCTAGGAATTATGGAATGACCCTCAGAAATCTCTGATCTAAGTGACTTCTTTGGTCATAGAGTCCAATAAACAGTGAAGAATCTGTTCATAACTATTACACATTAATATCAGAGCTAATATGAGGATATCCATCTCCTGAGGTTCTATGATAAGGTGGAATGTACTCTGTTTTAGAAGTCTAGTGGAATGGTTTTTAAAATTTGTCTCTGCTTACCTTTGACTTTGTGACCTTGATTCAATTACTTAACATTTCTGAATTTCAATTTCTTCATCTATTGAAGGAGAATAAGGATGAAAGTTCCACCAGAGACTTTTTAAAATAGTAACAGCATTTTCAGAGATCTGGCCTAACTCAGAGTAAATCCTTGTGAAGAATGATAGCTTCCTCTCTTCTCTGGACTGGTGCTGTGGAGTATTAGTTTTATGTATGTTACATTTGATTATGCTGTGGAATGTTTGTTTAATGATACAAAGATTTACTGTGCTCTTTTATGCTACATTTGTTTACCTCTAAAGCTATGTTACTGTGCTTGTCTAAAACACTTGATTGGTCTAATTAAGAGACAAATGCCCACTAACTAGTCAGGAAAGAGAAATAGGTGGGGCTTCCCGGCAGAGAGAATAAGTAGGAGGAGAAATCTAAGATAGGAAGAAGGAGGAGGGATAAGAAAAGGAAAGGAGAACACCAGAGGCATCCATCCATTCACACATCCAGCTATGGAGAAAGAGACAAAAGAAGGTATGTAGAATAGAGAAAGGTAAAAGTCCAAAGGAAAAAGGTAGTTGTGCTAATGTAAGTTAAGAAAATCTGGCCAGAAATAAGCCGAGATAAGTCCAGGCATTCCTAAATTCATAAATAAGAATAAGTCTCTGTATAATTATTTCGGAGCTGGGTGTTGAGCTCCCATGAGCAAACAGAAAAAAAAAACAAAAAACATGTACACACACACACACACACACACACACACATAGAGACACATATAGACACAGACAGACACAGACAGACAGACAGACAGACAGACACACACACACACACACACACACACACACACTCAAAAACCAACACAGACTGGTTCTTTAAGTTCAGAGCTGGTCTCTGAGGTCAAGTTCAGCACCAAATGACTTGCTGCTGTTTGTGTTGTCTCTTAGATGCTGTCACATTTGGAAAGAGATATTCTACATATTCATGAATGTTTACAAGCCTTCAAGGTTACAGAATTTAACTTCCTAAATTTAGATCTGGATACCAACAAAAATTCCTGCAAATATCTGGCTTATATTAGCAGAAGCAGAAGATGGGCGTCACCAAACACCTAGAAAGAATTTTCTTGTTTGTTTGTGGTCTGGGGATCAGTCAGGCTATTTGCTATGCAGATCTGCTTTCATGGATTATATGTTTCATATATAATGTCATTATATAAAATATTTTGCTATTTTCATCACTACTGCTGCCTTATTGCAAGTGATAGTCTTTCTACTGCCTAGCAGGTTGGCAGGCCTTAGCCCCTCTATTCATTGCAAGGTATAAAATAAAATTTTGTTTTATCCAAATCCTCTAAACAGTTAATATATTTACACATACCTCAATTCCTTCTCTGCTATATAAACAGCCTATCTACCACAATTCATTTATTCCTCATGAGTTAAACACTGGAAATGATGTCTAGCACATTATAATATTGTTTTGCCTCTTCTTGAAATGTGAAATTTTAAGCAATATTTTTACTGAACTCACTTTTTTATATGCTTCTATAGTACTTGTTAAGCATGTTAAATGTTAAAAGATTTTGTTGTCAGAAATGATTATGAAAGAACAAAGAACTAAGGTATAATACTAGTTTACCGTAGCTGTTGTATCAAATTACTTGGAATTTAGTAGCCTAAAACAATCAAGATTCATTTTCTTGCATTTTTGGAAGCCAGAAGCCAAAAATGAGTACAGTCAGAAGAAAATTATCAGAGTTGCTTTGCCACTAGAGGACTGTGCCCTATGTCCTACATCACACATGATTTCTGGTATTCCTGGACTTACGGCCATATAATTCTCATCTCCTGCTGCTGTCACCTGTGGAGACAGCTGTAGTCCCCTCTGTCTTCCTCTTACATGGACACATGCTATGTCTAAAGCTCTCTCAGATAATCTAGGGCAGGCTCCTTCCTTTATAGCTTATCTTCTTAGTCAGCCATGTGAGGTAATATTTGTGGACCCAAAGATTAATACCATTTTATGAGAATTATATAAAGATTTCAAATAGTTTCAAAGACAGAAATGTAACAAATAAAGACATTCAGTTGCTTTTTAACTGTTTCTCTAGTGTAAAACTGATTCAGTACCTTGTATCTGTCATATCCATCTATATTTTGATTAATGGGCTCTAAATAATCTGAGTTCAAATTTATTGTATGTTAAATTTTTAAATTAATTAATAATTAATTAGTGTGTGTGTGTGTGTGTGTGTGTGTGTGTGTGCACGCGCACATATGGGTAGGTATAAACATGTCACAAAATCAGAGGACCAGTTGTGGAGTTCCATTCTTTACTTCTATCATATGGCCGAGATCTGGGCAATAAATTTCAGGTTTCTAGGCTTGGCAGCAGGTGCTTTTACCTGCTTTGCAATCATACTAGTCTGTTTACTGAGTTGTTAATATATCTACTTTCAGTATTTTAGGCATTTGTCAAAATTCAATGGTCATTCTTCTTATACTATTTGTTGTGGAATATTTGTCTGTGAGGTCCCACTGATGTGAGCCTGTTCCACCTTGACTAGAAGTCAGAGAGTGTGAGTTTATTTTTGCTCTTTCAAAGTTGTTGACAACAGTCATGGCTACAAACAAGAACCCCTGACCTAAGGTGTTTTACTTGATGTTTTGGGCATTATGATGGCCCATAGAGGTGGATCTGCTCCACCCGGACCAAAGGTCAGAGAATTCAAGCCTATTCCTGCTTCTTCATTTTAAAGTAGGAGGTTTGACATAGGGAGTGGCTGCCTAAAGGATACTTGGTCTAGGGTGTATTCACTGCGTATCCTTCCCAAAACATCGAATGCTTTACTCAGAAAATAATGAATTGATGTCTCAAGTATTGAAGCAAGTAACTGTTCCGGTTGTTCTTTGTCATGTTAAAATAGTCTTTTGCATTCTTCCCCTTTTGTATTGGGGTATAAAACTGTATGAAAATTAAACACAGGCAAATTCAGTATCCAGCATTCTCTGAGTTGCCCTCCTGATACTCTCCTATGTCTTTTTTCACATCACTATTAATCCACACACCATTACCTTGATGAACCCATCTTTGCTGGACCATGACAGAAGTCACTCCAAAATGTGGCTTACAGCATTTGTTCAACTCTGCAAAGATGTGTTGTGTTTGTTTAACTTTGTAAAGATGTGTTGTATTTACTTAACTATGCAAAGATGTGTTACCTTTATTTAATTATATAAAAATATGCTGCTGCTTTATCTTGTCTATCTAAGGTACATTAGTCTAATGTACCTTATTGATTAGTCTAATAAAAAGCTGAATGTCCAGCAGTGAGGTAGGAGGTATAAAGAGGACTTTTCGGCATGGAGAGTAAGTAGCAGAAGGAATTTAGGCTCTGGAGAGAAAGAAAAAAAAGAGAGACCAGGGAGATAAGGGGCTAGGCAGCCAGACACTGAGGAAGCAGGAAAGTAGGACATACAAAATAAAAGAAAAGGTAAAAAGTCCCAAGGCATAGATGAATAGAAGTAGGTTAATTAAGTTAAAAGACCAGGTTGAATAAAACGAAGCATTCATAATTAATAAAAAATTTCAATGTCTTTATTTGTGAGCAGATTGATGGTCCAAAGAATTTTCCAAAAACAACTATTGGATATGTTCTAAAAGCCAGATCTTATGTTTATGAGAAGAATGCTCTTTGGGCTAGAACTTCACAGGCGACAACATGTGGACACTTCATTCCACCAAAACCTGGTGTAAGATGGGGACAGAAAGTTGCTTATAAACAGACATGTGAGAGGACAATAGAAGTTATTTTCTTACTGAGTCTCAGGATATGAAGAGAAAAAGTGACTAATGACAAGGATTTGATGTTCTGTTGACTCTGTTTCACACTGTCTTTCTGACAGTGTTTGGGATTTCATAGTAAAAAGAAAGTCATTCTTCTGATGAATTTTTCTGGTCTAACCGGCCTTGAGAACCCTCAGCAACATCTTCTATAACTACTGCAACCATCAGTAAATGTGCTTGATGTTTCAATGGCCTCTGGATCTATGTCTGAGGTGACTGATGATTCTTCCTTGCTCACATCCTTTTGCTCATGAATTATCAGTGCAAAGGAGAAAACGAGAAAAGACCTTGGTAGAATGCTCAAGGAAACTTCATCCTGTTTTATTGCAGACTATTTGTAAATAATTGCAGATATTTTCCCTTTGTTTGTTCTCTTTCCCTCACTCATCTCCTCTTGTTCTGTTTCTTCTTTTTTTATAAACAAATCTTCTTTACAAACTTAATAATAGTTACTACCATTATATCTTGTTGGTTGATAGGAGATCTTGAAGTCAAAGATGTTAAAGAAAAATATTTTTATAATTTAGTAAAACATTAGTCAAGCTAGGTTCTCACTGATATGTTTCTTCTTGAAGTCTACTGTAAGCCAAGCTACTCTAGTTCATATTTTCCAAAGAGAAAAAACATACAAATGAAAAACTGTATAGAGCTTGATGGGAGAGATCACTGGATATTCTTCATCTAGTTTCTGTTGCTCTGGAATGTAGAAAAAGTTTAGTCTAGTGTTGGAAGGCCTTGCTCCCTGGTTAGAGGAGGTTGCAGTCTATTATGATGGTCTGGCAGGTTTTTTTTTTTCCAAAAGCTCAGAACCATGGAGCCTCCCTCCTTCTCTCCCTCGTGAAACTTTCTGTTCTCTACCTCCCCTTATCTAGAAAATGTCCCTGAGTCTGGAAGACTGACCTTATCTGAAAGCTGGCCTTATCTGAAAGCTGTCTCTAAGCCAGACATCTGATTTATCTTTAGCTTGACCCTTGGCATAGATTCCTGATAGAAGACTCCTGCTAGGAGCTCTGCTCTAGGCCCCTACTGCCACATACAAAGCCCTGAGATAGGAGTAGGCCATTTAATGCAAATTAGGGTTTGTCCCCAGGTTCCCTAATCCTATATATTCCTTATACTCTGGGATAAAGTTGAGTTGATTCACTGAAGTTTGTCTCTCGGAGGGCTGTCTCTGTCATACCCACAGCTGTCTGAACCCCGTTCCTTGCTTCTACTCCCTCTACCCATGGGGGCCACGAAGAAGCAGAACTACAGTCTAACTGACTTATTAAAACACAAATGCTTCACCAGAGATAGTATTAATTCAGACTTAGTCTCTCTAATCTTGGTTATATGTCAGTCATCTGATTGGAAGTCTTTGATAAGTTGTAATGATGTGTGTCTCGATTGAATTTTTCCACATTCATTCAGGGAAGGGAAGCTTGGAGAGTTAATTTAAAAAATAACCATGTTATAAGTACAAAATTATACCACTCTCATTAGCCTTTAGTTCTGATGTATTTTCCGTTTTCCATAATTTGGAGCCAAGACTTCATCAAAGGCACAAAAGTGAGATTAACAATATGGTAACAACAGAGAAAATAAATAACCTCAGGCATAACCTTGTTCTGGAGACACATGATTATTGATAGTAAATAGGGAAATACTTGATATTTTATAGTGCTTGACAAGTGTGCTGGGAGTGCTCATATACATATACCATGATCTTATTAGCTGCATTTCAACCCTTCTTTTTCCATGCTTCTATTTCATCATTCAAAAACTCTTTTTAAAAATATAATATCTTTATTGGTTATTTGTAAATTTTACATAATGAATGCTGATCACTCTTACTTTCCAGTCCTCCCAGGTCTACTCCCCATATAACCCAGGGGACTGATCGAATGAGAGCTCACCAAGGCCAGCTGAACTGGGACTGAACGAGCATGTGATCAAACCGAATTCTCTGAATGTGGCTGACATGGGGGCTGACTGAGCCCCCAAGGTCCAAATGAAGACTGAGAAGCCATTGACAATGGCACTGGGTCTTGTTTCGTCTGCATGGACTGGCTTTTTGGGATCCTGGCCTGTTTGATGCTCACCTTCCTGGACCTGGAGGGAGGGGGGAGGAACTTGGATTTCCCACAGGACAGGAAACCCTGACTGCTCTTGAGAATGGTGAGGGAGGAGGAGAGGGAGTGGGGGGAGCGGGAGGATATTGGGAGGAAGGGAGGAAGTAGAAAGAGTGTTTTCGGATACTTGAATAAACAAGTCTAACGGGAAAAAAAAAGAAATACATATTCACTTCAAAAAAAAAACTAGAATGATGTCATTAGACATGCTAATGTGGAAAGTGGAAAGTCCAGGAGGTCAAACCTACACAAAGAACTACACACAACTAAGGAGTGTAGAGTGTGGGAGAAATCTTCTTCTCCAGGGAAGATCACACCAATTGGTTATCCATTATTAATTTTCCCTGAAAATACACGTACAGGTAATATTATACAGACTGAACAAATTACATTTAGAAATAGCAATTATTGAAAATATTGTCATGGAATTGAAGGAGAACATTGATTGTAACATGAAAGGGCCGGGCCTGTTTGTTTGTGTTTCTGTCCTGCCCAGCCCCCCAGCAGTTTAGTCCCAGAGAAAAATCACACAAGAGATCTCTATAAGTTATAATGCTGATTGGCCCATTAGGTCAGACTTCTTACTGGCTAACTCTCATGTCTTGATTAACCCATTTTTCTGATCTATGTTAGCCATGTGGCTCAGTACCTTTTTCAGTGGGGCAGCTCACATCCTGTTGCTTCAGGGACCTGGGCAGGAGTGGGAGAAATCAACTTCCTCTTCCCCAGAATTCTCCTGCTCTCCTTGCATCATTTCCACTTCCTGTCTGGTTTTCTGCCTACACCTCCTGCCTGGCCAATCAACATTTTATTTAAAACATGATTGACAGAATACAGACAATTCTCCCACACCAATCGATGAGCATATGGAAGGTTCTGGATGGAGAAAAGAGATATAATTATATTATAATCTCATAAAAAGGCTTTGCTAATATTACCTTATGTTGGTGAAGCCTAAGAGAGAACAGAAGGAATCTTTTCAAGGCAAGTCTTGTCCCAAATGCTATCTGGTTGCCAACTATCAGAAGCTCTAGGAATTGTTTCATTTTAGAAAGTCACCTCCCTTGCCAGAAATATGGGGTGGCCCAAATTCGGGGACCAATTAGAGAAATTATATAGTAGTCTTGACACATAGGTTCAACAATGTAGGTTAGGCCATATCTACTCTAGCACTCATTTTGGAGCAAGCTAAGACCTGGTAAAAGCTGTTTTCAGTTAGACAACCCACTCTGAACAATTCTGCTTTTTCCAACACTTCCTCAGGGAGAGCTACGCAGCAGATATTTAAAGTCAAACTGCTCCTTACTGCCTATGTTATAGTAAAGCAATCACCAGCAGATTCTGATAATACTCAAACTAATCTTTCATTGAGTAGACTCAAGAGTCTTACATTCTTTAAGCTGAGGAGAAACTGCCAAGTTAGGAGATTAGCGTCCTGGATGACCAGGAAAGAAAGAAAATTTGACTGATGGCTCACGTTCCAAGCGGCAGACGTAGGTATCACTGTCCACCCAGCAACTGTGTATCCTTGCTTGGTTTCTGGTGCTTACACAATGCTTCTTGGACAGACAGAAGGGATGCCAGTTGCGCAGAACCTAGTTTATTTAAATACTATCATCCTTGGCTTGTTAAATGCTTATTGTACAAAACAGTGTGTTAACTCAAGACAGTCCATATATAATATCTTTACCGAATATCAATAGCCTCCCGAGGGCTGCAAACTGGGGACTAAATCAAAATATCTTCTGAGTCTGTTGGGTAGTGCTCTTTAGCCAATTACTGTTGCTTTTTCACAGTGTTGACCATCCTCTGGCTTTGGAAATTAAAGAATCACATGATTCTGAAGACTTTCACCCCTACTCCCCTGACCACTGAAAAGTAAAAATGAAGCAGTTTATTTAGATTCCTGTTGGAGCTGCCTAGCATTTGTGCCCAAATGGGAATGAGTTGCAAATGTCCATTCCCACTTCTACCTCAGAAAGTGGCAATTGAAATATCTTTGCTGTCCTCTGTAGTAAAATGTCACAAGAGGACATGTGTATGTGTCATCCTTAGTGCTACCACAACTCAGAGCCTCAGGTCACTACCATTTATAGCATCGAATCAGGTTTTATAGGTCCCTACTTGACAGATTTAAAGTCCATCAACTCCTGGGGAAAATTTATCCAAGGGCTAAAGATGAAAGAATTCGCTTGTCTGAAAACAGGAGTGAGTGAAACATTTCTGTGCAGACTTCAGCAGGTTACAACCCGTAAATCTACCTCTGCCTGTACCTTCCATGTGTGTGAAATTATGCACGCTTCTTCTTCCTTTCTTGTCATTTTGAATTATGCACTCTGTGTTATAGATAGATCAACCTTTCTTAAGCAGCTAACTGAGCCAGGGGAAGACAGAGATATGTTTTATTTTCCTGTCAGCCTGGTTTGATTCACTATTTAGGGCGGCATATAATCAGGCATTGGATAAAAAAAAAACTATATTAAGTAAATGCAAACTGTATTCCATCATGACCAATGAGATACAATTGGTGTTATTGACAACCCCTCGGGACTGCAGCGCCTGGAAGTTTGATTTTCCTATCAGACTGAAATCTTGGTAACATTTTTCTTTCACTTCAACTACTTGATTAGATATCTCTATGGAAAAATAATAAATCCAAGCTTTTATATGGAGCCTTTTCTGAGAGAAATACCCATGCCATGCACAGCAATGCAGTGACTGACACCTAATAATTGTTATGAAGTATTGATGTGTGTATTCCATGGGCCTCTGCTCCTTACTTACCCTTTGTTCTGCCAGAATAAAACACACACACTTTTTTCTTTTATACCCATAAGGCTTATAGGTCTTGTAGGAAACCTGATGCCACCTACTCATGTGCTGAAAGCTTATTGCACTATCACATTTAATTTTTGAAGAAGTTTCACGTTAGATAGCATCACCCAGAATTTCAGACCGCAGAAGGCAAGCCTTATAGTGGTGACAAAACTCATTCAAGGTAGACAAATTTAAACATGGGGGGCACTGTTCTGCTCTTTTGCAGGATTGTTCCTTACAATCCTGATGGGAATATTATGTAGTAGCTGAAATCATCATTTCCCTTTTGTAAACAATGAGATGCCTCAGTGATGTCCATGGTATCACAAACTATTCTACGTATCTGACTCTAGAGGTATTTCTCCTATACACTACGTTTCATTTTTAAGTGACTAAATGATTGAATGATCTGCTCAAGCAGAAACACTGTCTTGTTTCTCTATGTGTAACACACATCTGAGTCTGATCTCTTTAACCAGACTTCAAATATTCTATCGGCTGTAATTCTACATTATGTGCTTTATTTTTTTAAATTTATTAGATTTTTAAAATAATACCAATCCAAGTTCCCACTCCCTCACCTCCTCCCATTCCCTCAACACACCCTCTTACCCCACCCCCATCTAATTCTCATAAAGGGTAAGGTACATTGCCTTGTGGAAAGTCCAAGGCCCTCCCTACTATATATAGGCTGAGTAAGGTATACATCCAAAGAGAATAGGATACCAAAAAGCCAGTACATGCAGTAGGGATAAATTCTGGTGCCACTGTCAGTGGCCCCACAGTCTGCCCCAGCCATGCAACTGTCAACCTCATTCAGAGGAATGAGTTTAGTCCTATGCTTGTTCTTTCCCAGTCTGGCTGGAGTTGGTGAGCTCCCATTAGCTCAGGCAAACTGTTTCAGTAGGTGAACCCATCATGGTCTTGACCTCCTTGCTCATATTCTCATTCCTTCCACTCTTCAACTAGACTTCGGGAGCTCAGTCCAATGTTCCAATGTGGGTCTCTGTCTTTGCCTCCATCAGTTGCTGGATGAAGGCTCTATGGTGATATTTAAGATAATCATCAGTCTAACTACAGGGCAATCAAGATTGGGCCCCTTCTCCTGTTACCCAGGGTCCTAGATAGGGTCAACCTTTTGGATTCATGGGAATTTCTCTAGAGCCAGGTTTCTGCTAACCCTATAATGTCTCCCTCAATCAAAATATATTTCTCTTTGCTCTCATCTCTGTCCTTCCTCCATCTTGATCATCCCATTCTCTCAAGTTCTCCTCTCCCCTACCCCTCTCCCCTCCTCTTACCCTCTACTTTCCTCCACCCCCAAGCTCCCAACCCTGCCGTTCAATCCTGTCCGTTTCCAACTTCCAGGTGGGTCTCTCTATATTTTCCTTTGGGTTCACCTTATCACTTAGCTTCTCTAGGATCATGAGCTATAGGCTCAATGTCCTTTCTTTGACACATTTCATATAGGAACATGTATTCCATCTGCAGAAACCCTTTTCAACTTTCAATCACGTTAGTAAAGAGTTATTCTATTATGAAGCATGAATAACAAAAACCCAGAGACAGATACTGAGGTTCAACCTGGAGGTCAGAAAAACAAAATAGCTAGCCACTGGCTCTTACTTCTACCTCAGTCTGAAATGGCGATTCTGACTCCAGGAATCCTCAGAATGAGACTGTCTGAGAGCTGACTCCCCACGTCTTATATCCTCCACTAGGGCTGGGATTAAAGGCTTGCACTGCCCGGTTTCTATTGCAAATTTGTATGGCTGCTGGGATTAAAGGTGTGTGCCACCACTGCCTTTTCTATAAGGCTGATCATTGCAGCTGTTTTACTCTGTGAATTTCAGACAAGCTGTATTAATTGAAATACAAATAAAATATCACTGCATTTTCCCTTTTGTCTAAAATAAAAAAGAAGTTTGTAACTAATATAAGAAAAATTATATACAATAAGTACAGTAACTACATAAAATATATGCAGGCAATAAATACAACAACAATGTCTAGTTCATTTTCATTTGACAAATTCAGAGAAAATACTTCATATCTATCCTAACTTGGTGAGTTCAAAGTCTTGTACCTAATTTACTTTCTATCATAACTTGTTTTCTATATCTGGTAAACAAGGAAAACTATAACTATTTAGTCTTCAACTCCTTAGAGACCCTAGAAGAATATAATATTGATTGAGTAGGAAGTGACTTTCTGAAAAGGTAAGAAATGACAGAAACAGCTGGATGTCTGCAAAGTCACTCAAAGTTCTTCTGCAATGTTGGGGCATCTGTCTTCAGCCTAGAGGCCTAGCATATCTGAAAAACTTTTCTGTGAAGCAGGATTTTCTGAAGGGCTGTTCCTTCTTTTCTTGATAAAGTTTGCAGTCAGTGTATTTTGTGTTGTTCTTTGTAACGTGAGGGCCTGCTCTTGGGGTTTCTGTCCTGCCCAGTTTCCACAGCCATTTAGCCCCAAAGAATCAAACAGAAGTCTACATATGATATAAACTAATTGGTCCTTTAGCTCAGGCTTCATATTAGCTCTTATAACGTATACCAGCCCATTATTCTAGTGTATGTTAGCCACATGGCTCAGTACCTTTTTCAGCAGGGTAGGTCACATCTTGCTTCTTCTGTGATCTGGGCAGGATTGGGGAAAAAAACTTCCTTCTTCCCAGAATACTCCTGTTCTCATTGCCCCACCTCTACTTCCTGTCTGTTTTTCCCATATATACTTCCTGCCTGGCTACTGACCAATCAGTATTTAAAACATAATTGACAGATATAGAATTGATCTTCTGCACCACTTCTTGTCTAATTCAGACAGCATACTGCAAACAGTTGAGGCAAGGAAATTTTCTTGCCTAGTGCTTTGCTTTTGAAACAAAGAAAATAAACTCCATATGGGGTTTCTTCGATGTCCAATATTTTCTTTGAAGCAGATTGGTGCTTCCAGGAGCAAATATGTCTCATTGTCAAAAAAGAGCCTATGTTATTAAAACATCTTAAATGACATATTCTGTAAATTTCTCAAGTGTTTGAAGACCATCATCTATCTAAAATGTATCTTTGTTTGACTTTGAAAACATACCTAATGTGACTACAAGTTCAATTAAAACAGGTGACTAATTACTAATCTGCATTTTCTTATTTTCCTAAACACTTGGTAATAATAACTTTCAAAGACTAGAAATTTGCATTGAATTGTTAAGTGAGCTATATAGGTACAATACCTTGAACAAGATTAGAAACATATGTACAGTATGTTTTAACAAAATTAATCTCAAATTTCTATCAAAATAAAAAAAATGTAGATAATATACAAAAGTCCAATCCAATGTAAAACATTTAAATCTAGTAGTTTCTTTTTTACTAGTTCTACTTCCAGGTTGAATCCCAACATTTACCTTTGGGTTTTTATTATTCATGTGATGCCATTACATTCTAGGTAGTTTTCTTCTGCTCAATTGCGAGTTTGACTTTTTAATGCAAAGGAACTTTAAGGATGTTCTTCTGAGTTCCAGTCTCTCAAAGATGATGATATTCAATGATTGCACACGATCATCTGCCTTACACATCTATCTTGAACTTGTAATGACAGAAGAAGAAAATACGGGTTATATGCCCCAGGCTGTTTGAATAAACAACTTGCTGAAGGGATTTGTAAAGACTTAAAACCAACTAAACCAAAGTGTAGAATATATACATTCAGCCATACTGCACAGAATAGTGACAAGAACTAGCAGCTAATTCTCCATGTATACAGACTCGGCCCAGTTAACTTTTTAAGATAAAGGAAAATTATAAACACTATTTTGTATCATTAGGAACAAGGATAAAATCCTCTGTTCTCTTCTCTTCCCAACTCATCTGTTTCCCAACATAGTGAGCTCAGCATGCTTTTATGTCTTTAGTCCATCTCTACCAAGGTAATATTGCAGTGCAGAAATGACTTTGACTATAAGATGGGGTGTTCATAGCCTAATTAGTTTGGAGCTCTGTCTGTGAAACAGTGTTAAGGACCAACTAATGCGAAGACACATGTATTACTCTTTTTCTCAAGTACAAGATTAGGGGAAATCTTTGTACTCCTACTGCACCAATGTGCCTCCTGAGTCTTTCACTCTGTCTTAACCTTATTTTTCAGTTTCAGCAGAAGAGACAACAGGTATCTAATACCAATGGTTGATGCTAACTGAGACTATGAAATATGTGACCTTAGGAAAGTTACTGAGACGTTTTAGTTTTTAGATATCTTATTTATTCTTAACACTTTCATACAGGTATATAATAAAATATTTGCCATACCTACTACAAATTTTCTTCTTCCCACTTTTCACTTTCCCACATACTATGTTTCCCAACAATCCTTCTCCTCAATTTAAGTTTGCTTTTCTTGGATTTGAGACAGAGTCTCTCTATGAACCCCAGGATGGCCCTGAATTCTCACCTCTCCAGTTTCAGCTTCTCAAGTGGTAAGAAAATAGTTAATTATCACCATGGCCTCAAGTATATATATATATATATATATATATATATATATATATATATATATATATGTATATATATAATATTATATATTAATATTTATATTATATTTTATATTTATAATATTATATATTACATATATGGCATAGATATTTCTTTACCTGTAGTTTTTATCTTGTCACATAGGTAGAATCATTTCCATCCTATTGTTATACATTGCTACATGAAGCTATAAAGTACAATAAGTATTAATATTAATTCCCTCTATAAAAAGACAAATTCTATTATTAGTCAGTCTACTGTTCTGGATTCTAACTTACTTCAGTATTCAGAAATACTTTCTTCTGTGTTGAACTTCGGCATATTTTTTTTGTTGTTGTTTCTTTGTTTTTTTATCAAAGTTTATTAAATTATGAAAGTTTCCATTTCCGCCCCTCCTCCCAACACCCTCTCACTCCTCCCCTCCCCCTCCTCCTCCCTCTCCATCCCTAAGAGCAGTCAGGGCTTCCAGCCCTGTGGGAAGTTCAAGTTCCTCCCCACTTCCTCCAGGTCCAGGAAGGTGAGTATCCAAACAGACTGGTTCCCAAAAATCCAGTATATGCAGAGGAAACAAGTCCCAGTGTCATTGTCAATGGCTTTTCAGAAAGGCTCCGGGCCAGCCACATTCAGAGAATCCGGCCACATTCAGAAAATCTGGTTGAATCACATGCTCGTTCAGTCCCAGTCCAACTGGCCTTGGTGAACTCTCATTAGATCAGTCCCCTTGTATCAGTGGGTGATCGCACCCCTCGCAGTCCTGAGTTTTTTTCCATGTTCTTCCTCCTTCTGCTCCTCATTTGGACCATGGCGGGCTCAGTCCGGTGCTCCAATGTGGGTCTCCGTCTGTATCGCCACCCATCGCCAGATGAAGGATCTATGGTGATAAGCAAAATCTTCATCAGTATGGTTATAGGCCAAGGCCAGTTCAGGCACCCTCTCCTCTGTCCAGAGAACCATCTGGAGATCTCTCCTTGGACCTGGGATCCCATTTATAATCAAGTCTCTTGTAAACCTTAAAATGACTCCCTTAGTTGAGATATATTCTTCCCTGATCCCATATCCATCCTTCCTCCCTCCCCCCATCTCAGTCCCCCGAGTTTTCCCCATTCCTCCCCTACACCCTTCTCTCTAACCCTCTCCCCTTCCAACAACCCTCCCACCCACCTCCCCATGCACCCGAGGTTACCTGGGACTCTTGTCTATTTCCAATCTCCAGGAGGATAAGTACATGATTTTCTTCAGGTTCACCTTCTTATTTAGCTTCTCTAGGATCTCGAATAATAGGCTCAAAGACCTTTAATTATGGTTAGAATCCACTTATGAGTGAATACATACCATATTCCTCTTTTTGGGTCTGGCTTACCTCACTCAGTAAAGCGTTTTCTATTTCCATCCATTTGCATGCAAAATTCAAGATGTCATTGTTTTTTACCGCTGAGTAAACTTTAGTGTATATACGTTCCACACCTTCTTTAACCATTCTTCTATTGAGGGGCACCTAGGTTGTTTCCAGGTTCTGGCTATTACAAATAGTGCTGCTATGAACATAGTTGAACAAATGCTTTTGTGGTATGATAGGGCATCTCTTGGGTATATTCCCAAGAGTGGAATTGCTGGGTCTTGAGGGAGGTTGACTCCCAGTTTCCTGAGAAACCGCCACACTGATTTCCACAGTGGCTGCACAAGTTTGCATTCCCACCAACAATGGATGAGAGTTCCCCTCTCTCCACATCCTCTCCAGCATGGCTATCATTGGTGTTTTTGACTTTAGCTAATCTGACCGGTGTAAAATGGTATCTCATAGTTGTTTTGATTTGCATTTCCCTGATCGCTAAGGATGTTGAGCATGACCTTAAGTGTCTTTTGGACATTCGAAGTTCTTCTGTTGAGAATTCTCTGTTCAGATCAGCACCCCATTTTTTTAATTGGGTTAATTAGAGTTTTATTGTCTAGTTTCTTGAGTTCTTTGTATATTTTGGAGATCAGGCCTTTATCTGATGAGGGGTTGGTGAAGATCTTCTCCCAGTCAGAAGGCAGCCTTTTTGTCTTACTGGTGGTGTCCTTTGCTTTACAGAAGCTTCTCAGTTTCAGGAAGTCCCATTTATTCATTGATTCTCTTATTGTCTGTGCTACTGGGGTTCTACTTAGGAAGTGGCCTCCTGTGCCTATATCTTGTAGACTATTTCCCACTTTCTCTTCTATCTGGTTCAAAGTGGTCCAATTAATGTTGAGGTCTTTAACCCATTTGGACTTGATTTTTGTGCATGGTGATAGATATGGATCTACTTTCATTCTTCTACAGGTTGACAT